>NC_138179.1:15355532-15937437 GCF_964165515.1 Mesoplodon bidens
AGACATAAGTTCTCAAAATTTGTATAACTATTTTTTGTTTACTTGGACAAATGGCAGAAGTATTATAAAGATCTTTTTAAGATATATTATTACTTTTAAAACCCAAGAGCCTTAGAGTAATTAATTTTATTACTGCTGTTTAAAATACTGGCTGCATGCTTTATTATCTTTGTTTTTAAGTTATGTTAAAGCTTTTTAATTTTGCATTTAATGTCTATTAATAACTCTAGCCATATACATTTCCTTATCATGAATCTGTGTGCTATTTCATACACTGAGGAAATAATGTCTCCTGATTCAAATTGTGTTGAAAATAAAATGTCAGCATTCCCATTTTTTGTTTTTGCTTTTTAAAATTGTCTTTGAGATTTATTGATCAAGTTGTGTTTAGACTTTAACTTTCTTGAAAGTTCACGTGAACTGTGTTCACCTCAGATAGTAATGTCTGTTTCTTTGCCTAGGAGGAAG
This sequence comes from Mesoplodon bidens, assembly GCF_964165515.1. Classification (NCBI taxonomy): domain Eukaryota; kingdom Metazoa; phylum Chordata; class Mammalia; order Artiodactyla; family Ziphiidae; genus Mesoplodon; species Mesoplodon bidens. The sequence goes on from NC_138179.1 coordinate 15,356,001, forward strand.
AAAATTATAGAGAAGAGGGAGATCCTAGAACAAGGGCGTCAGATCCACAATCTCCACCCCAAGTATCTCGTCATAAATCACACTACCGTAATCGAGAACACTTTGCTACTATACGGACAGCATCACTGGTATGTACTACTGCAAATTAGAAATATATTTTTCATGTTGGACCTTTACACCTATTCTCAAGTATAATTATCTCTCTTTTTTTTTTTAATTCGGGGTTTATTTTGCAAAACATTTATTCAACATTTAACTACCTCTTATGAGAAAGATATTATACAAAGCACTCTGAGAGATGTGTACACAAATAAGTAATATATTAGAATATATTGAATTAGCTTAAGAGGGCTAAAAGGTACTAAATAGGAATTCAGATTACCTTTGAATCGGGGCATAAAGGGAGTATTTATAAAATAAATCATCTGAGCCTTTAATAATTCGTTGGTTTTAGGCACAGGGGATAGGAAAAATGTAATTTCCACCTAAGAATTGACCAAAATGAGGGAGGGGATGTTTGGGAAATAGCAAGTAATCCAATTTGATGTACTCAAAATGTAGTTCTTCTGATTTCCCAAATAATAAAAATGGATTATTTGTTCATTACAAGGATGTTGTTATACTGGGGTACTCATAACCCTAATCGGTCAGATATGTAGGTCCAAAACATGATAAAGGATACTTACTAGGGATAGTAAGAAAATATGTTAAGATATCAAAGGGAAAATAGGTTATTAGAAAATATGACAGAAAGAAAAAAATATATGGGAGTTATCTGAATTATCAACTACATAGCAGATCTTATAAATCCCATGCTGTGGCCCATGAATCTGAATGATGTCTAAGGTCAAGAACACCATCCCTACCATAAGTCAAGTCATTCCTACTATTCTACGACATGTAAATAATTCTTTGAACAGAGCAAGTAGCAAACAATGATTGCTTAATTTTTTCATGACTATTTTAATAAATACCTGGACCGGGGCCATCTTGTGGGAAAACATCTTTGTGACTGGGCACATATTAAGTGTTTCCCAAGCAAGCCTTCTGTCTCAAATTTTGGCTTCCTCAAATTAATTAAGGACACTATTTATTTATTTAGTCAGTTAATTAGTTAGTTAGTTAGTTAGTTAGTTAGTTGTGCTGCGCTGCATGGCTTGCAGGATGTTAATTCTCCAACCAGAAGTCCTAACCACTGGACCGCCAGGGAGTTCCGTAAGGACAGTCTTAAAAAGTTATGGCTTTAGGGCTTCCCTGGTGGCGCAGTGGTTGAGAATCCGCCTGCCAATGCAGGGGACACGGGTTCAAGCCCTGGTCCAGGAAGATCCCACATGTTGTGGAGCAACTAAGCCCCTGTGCCACAACTACTGAGCCTGTGCTCTAGAGCCCGTGAGCCACAACTACTGAGCCTGCGTGCTGCAACTACTGAAGCCTGCGTGCCTAGAGCCCGTGCTCCGCAACAAGAGAAGCCACTGCAATGCGAAGCCCTCGTACCGCAACAAAGAGTAGCCCCGCTCGCCACAACTAGAGAAAGCCTGTGCGCAGCAACAAAGACCCAACACAGCCAAAAATAAATAAATGTAAAAAAAAAGAAAAAGTTTTTGAAAACTTAAGATCCATATCCTTAAACCTAGTAAGTCCATTTATTTCAAGTAAAACATTCAGAGAGTAGGTATATTTGTGTACAAAGATAGGAGTAACTATATTATTCAATATGAGTACCACGTACCATAACTCAGACTGACTTATGTCTTGGATTTTTTTCATACAATAAAATGCGTAGATCTTAGGTATTCAATTTGAAGTATTTTTAGTGGTACACATTATGTTAACCATCGACTAAAAAAAATTTAAATTTATTGTCGTCCCAGAAAGTTCCCTCGTACCCCTCTTTAGTCAAGTCTCCACTCTCATGACCACCACTTTCTGTTTCTTCACTATTGTTAGTTCTAACTGTTTTTGGATTTTATATAGGGGGAATCACACAGAATGTACTCTTTTGTGTCTGGCTTATTTTGCTCAGCTTAATGTTTTTGAGATTCATCTATATTGTGTTCATCAAAGTTCATTCTTTTTTAGTACTGTAAATATATTTCCATTTTGTGAATATACCACAATTTTTTAATCCATTCTTCTATTGAGGAACACTTGGTTTGATTCCTGTTTGGGGCTATTACACATAAGATTGTTATAAACATTCTTATACAAGCCTTTATGTGAACATTATGTTTTAATTTCTTTTTGGTAAATACCTAAGAGTAGAATTGCTGAGTCATGGGGTATATATATATTTAACTTCCTATGTCAAACAGTTTTCCAAAATGGTTGTACCATTTCACATGCCTGTCAGCAATGTGTAAGAGTTCCAGTTGGTCTATATCCTCTCCAGCATTTGGTGCTGTCACTTTTTTTAGCCATTGTAGTGGGTGTGAAATGGAATCTCATAGTGGATATTTTTGTTTGTTTTTTGCATTTCCCTGTGACTAAAGATGTCACCATAGTAAGCACCTTTTCATGTGCTTATTGTCTGTTCATATATCTTCTTTAGTGAAGTGTCTCTTCAACTCTTTGCCTGGTTTCTTATTCAGACATTCACATTATAATATTGATTTGTACGAGTTCTTTATGTAGTCTGGATACAAGTATTATATCTCATATATATCTTGCAAATGTTTTTTCTTCATCTGTGGTTTATCTAGTCTTTTTCTTACTGTTGTCTTGATGAGAGGTTAAAATTTTTTAGTTTTAAATTCCAGTTTAAACAACCAAATTAAAACATAGGTAAAGGACTTGAATAAACACTTCGGCAAAGAATGTGTACAGGTGGCTAACAAGCACATGAAAAGTGCTCAATGTCATTAGTCATTTGGGAAATGCAAATCAAAACCACAAAGAGGTACCACCTCACATCCACTAGGATGGCTATTTTTTTTTAAAAAAGAGGGCCTTCCCTGGTGGCACAGTGGTTAAGAATCCGCCTGCAAATGCGGGGAACCTGGGTTCGAGCCCTGGTCCGGGGAGATCCCACATACTGCAGAGCAGCTAAGCCCGTGTGCCACAACTACTGAGCCTGTGCTCTAGAGCCCATGAGCCATAACTACTGAGCCTGCATGCTGCAACTACTTAAGCCCGCACGCCTAGAGCCCATGCTCCACAACAAGAGAAGCCACTGCAGTGAGAAGCCTGTGCACCACAAGAAAGAGTAGCCCCCACTTGCCGCAACTAGAGAAAGCCTGCGTGCAGCAACGAAGACCCAGTGCAGCCAAAAATAAATAAATAAATAAATTTAAAAAATAATAATAATGCTGCAGTGAACAGGAAGGTACAGATATCTTTTAAAAAAAGGAAAGGGCTTCCCTGGTGGCGCAGTGGTTGAGAGTCCGCCTGCCAATGCACGGGACGCGGGTTTGTGACCCGGTCCGGGAGGATCCCACATGCCGCGGAGCGGCTGGGCCCGTGAGCCATGGCCACTGAGCCTGCATGTCCGGAGCCTGTGCTCCACAATGGGAGGGGCCACAACAGTGAGAGGCCTGCGTACCACAAGAATAAATAAATAAATAAATAAAAATTTTAAAAAATAACAAAAGAAAAGGAAAAAAACAAAATAACAAGTGTTGGAGAGAGTGCAGAGAAATTGGAACTCCTGTATGTTGCTGGTAGGAATGTAAAATGGTCCAGCTGCTGTGGAAAACAGTTGATGATGCCTCAAAAAGTTAAACATAGATTTACCACATGACCCAGCTGTTCTACTACTAGGTATATACCCAAAAGAATTGAAAACAGTTACTCAAACAAGTACACTACACACATGTTCACAGCAGCACTATTCACAATACCCAAAAAGTGGAAACAACACAGATATTAATATTCACCAGTGGATGAATGGATAAACAAATTATGGTATATGCAAACAATGGAATATTATTTAGCTATAAAAAGGAATGAAATACTGATACATGCTATACAACATGCATGAACCTTGAAAACATGCTAAATTAAAGAAGCCAGACACAAAAGGTCACATATTATATGACTCTATTTATATGAAATATCCAGAGTAGATAAATCCATAGAGACAGAAAACAGATTGGTGGTTACCAAAAGGGGAGAATGGGGAGCAGCTGCATAACAGGTACAGGGTTTTCTTAGGTGGTAAAACTGTCTCTTAAGTAGATAGAGGTGGTGGTTGCCTAACGTCGTGAATATACTAAATGCTGCTGGGTTGTTCACTTTAAATTGATTAATTTTATATTATGTGAATTTCACCTCAATTAAAAAATTCAGCTTATACATTTTTGTCTTTATAGTCAGTGCTTTTTGTGTCCTGCCCAAGAAATATTTGCCTGCGCTATGGTCATGAAGATATTTTGGTTTTTGTTCTACTTTATGATTCTGGATTTCGTGTTTATGTCAAATGATTCTCAAATTAATTTTTGTATATAGAGTGATACAGAAGTCAAGATTTTTGTTTTTGCTTTTATATACAGAGAACCAGTTGCGTACGCAGAATTTGATGATAACACATTTTTTCCTCTTTGAATTAACTTGACTTTTTGGTGGAAAATCAATTGACTAAATATATTTGGGTCTATTTCTAGATTTTATTCTGTTCCTTTGATCTGTCCAGCCTGTTCTTCCACCAATTCCACATTGTTTGGATTACTGAAATGTGTGTCTTCCAACTTTTTTTTCCCTCAAGATTGTTTTGGCTATTGTAGGTCCTTTACATTCCAATATAAATTTTAGAACCAACGTGTCTATTTCTTTAGGAGACCGCCTGGAAATTTAATTGGAAACTGCTCACTGGAATCTCTTACAGTGATTATCTACTTGGCTAAATAGTAGAGTGGTCTAAAATGCTTCTGAAATAAAAATGTTTTCTTTAATTTTATTCTTTTCTCTCCATTGTTTGTGTGTCTAGGTTACAAGGCAAATGCAAGAACATGAGCAGGACTCTGAGCTTAGAGAACAAATGTCTGGCTATAAGAGAATGAGGCGGCAACATCAAAAGCAGCTGATGACTCTGGAAAATAAGTTAAAGGCTGAGATGGATGAACATCGCCTCAGATTAGACAAAGATCTTGAAACACAACGTAACAATTTTGCTGCAGAAATGGAGAAACTTATCAAGAAACATCAGGCCGCTATGGAAAAAGAGGTGGCTGATTCAGTATTATTAATTTATTTACTCTAGATTGTAGCCATCTCAGAATTAACCAAGATGGCATTTTGATGTTAGGATATATCTTCCCCAGGACCAAGCAAATCAGTTGGGGAAAAGAAAAAACATTTATATAACTTGTATAATATCAAGTACTGAGTCTGGGAAGCAACAGATGTGGGATTATTTCCTGACACTGATCGTTTTATAGTATCACAGTGGGTAAATCATGCAACCATTCTAGGCCCTAGGTACCCTGATTATCTGAGGAGTTTGTTAATCACCTATGAATAGGTGATTTAGGTCTCGAAAAATCATTCATGATTCTCTTTGTGATTTTTGGAGACCTATCTTAAATTTATAGCAGAATTTTAATATCAGAGAATAATTGAAGAGTACAGAGAATGTTAGAGATAATAAAAGAGGTTCAGGTTAAGATTTAGCCCATTTGTGGGTTGTTTTTTAAAAATATTTATTTATTTATTTATGGCTGCATTGGGTCTTCGTTGCTGCACGCAGGCTTTCTCTAATTGCAGCGAGCGGGGGCTACTCTTTGTTGCAGTTCAGGGCTTCTCTTATTGCAGTGCATGGGCACTAGGCGTGCGGGTTTCAGTAGTTGTGGCACACAGGCTCAGTGGTTGTGGCACACAGGCTTCGTTGTTCTGTGGCATGTGGGATCTTCCCAGACCAGGGCTCGAACCCGTGTCCCCTGCATTGGCAGGCAGGTTCTTAACCACTGAGCCACTAGGGAAGTCAGCCCATTTGTTTTTCGGTATTTTTTTCATTTTTGGCTGTGTTGGGTCTTGGTTGCGACATGTGGGATCTTCATTGCAGCATGCGGGATCTTTCATTGTGGTGCCCGGGGTCTTCGTTGCGGCTCACAAGCTTCTGTCTAGTTGTGGCGCATGGGCTCCAGAGTGAGTGGGCTCTGTAGTTGTGGCACGTGGGCTCCAGAGCCCATGGGCTCTGTAGTTTGCCATACGCAGGCTCTAGTGGAGGCGCGTGGGCTTAGTTGCCTTGCAGCATGCGGGATCTTAGTTCCCCAACCAGGGATTGAACCCGCGTCCCCTGCATTGGAGGGCCGATTCTTAACCAGTGGCCAACCAGGGAAGTCCCAGCCCATTTGTTTTTTTACAAATAAGTGTCATTTTACTATATGATTTAAGTGTATTTTTTTAGGATTCTTGTTATGTGAGACCTTTTCTTCTAATGTTTTTGATGTCCCATCAGTTAAATTTTATTTTGATAGTCACATTTGTCAGGTAAAATGTAAGCTTCTCTGTAAATTCACACAATATCTAGAAATGTGTCTGGCTTGTCCACATTGAGGCATTATTTATTATAGTTACCCTGTTCAGCCTTTCCCCCCAAAATAGAAGAACTACTCTCTCATAATAGAGAATTTGGCAAAATAATTTACAGAGTAAATAATTATTTGCTTTTGAAATAATTTGATGAAAGAATGTATAGATTTTTAGAATCCTGTTGGACATTGGATAGTATTTTTAATAACTCAGGAAGAGGTAGATACATATTTAGAAAGGCAAATCATGAAACAGGTTGTGCAATATGATTACAGATTTATTTAAAATGTATGTATGCATAGAAGTAAATAGGAAGGGTATGCACCAAAATGTTTATATTTGTTATCTCTGGGTGGTAAAATCATACAAGTTTTTTTGTGTTTTCCTGTATTTCCTAAATGATCTACAATGAATATGCATTACCTGTATAATCAGAAATAAAACAGTATGATATGTATCTAATATTTAACATTTTCATATTACTTAATATATAAGTTAAGGGTCAGGGTTTTGGGGCTTCCCTGGTGGCACAGTGGTTGAGAGTCCACCTGCCGATGCAGGGGACACGGGTTTGTGCCCCGGTCTGGGAAGATCCCATATGCAGCGGAGCGGCTAGGCCCGTGAGCCATGGCCGCTGAGCCTACATGTCCGGAGCCTGTGCTTCGCAGCAAGAGAGGCCACAACAGTGAGAGGCCCGCGTACCGCAAAAAAAAAAAAAAAGTCAGCGTTTAATTTGAAGAGGAATATATTATATTATTTAATGTACAAATCAATCTAGATAAAAGGTCATGACTTAATTATATTTGTGGATAGATATATATTTGTTTTATTTTCTTGGGGGAGGACATATTGTTAAATTTTTAAAAAGGTGAAAACATTTTGATTCTGTAAAAGATCAACATATTAAGGATGAGTTCCATTTTACTGGTTCTCTGAAATTCAAATAGTAAGATGCTGAGTAATTGGTATTGGTAATGCTTATACTGATTTTATGTTCTTAAGGGGAAAAATATCCTTAGTGGTGTAAATTAAACTGTTGCTTTGAATCTACTTAACTAATTTGATCCATTTTTTAAATTTCCCATAGGCTAAAGTGATGGCCAATGAAGAGAAAAAATTTCAGCAACATATTCAGGCCCAACAGAAGAAAGAATTAAACAGCTTTTTGGAGTCCCAGAAAAGAGAATATAAACTTCGAAAAGAACAGCTTAAGGAGGTATCTATTTTATAAAAATTTTCACGCCAGTTGTCTACTTATTGATTTTATCTATTGATGTTGATTGACTCATAGAACCATTAGGATAAATTCTTCTTTTGTTGTTTGTGGCCACTAAATGTTTACCAGTTTGAATGAAGGCAAACTTTAATCAGTTACTCTTCAACAGTTACTCTTCAACAGAGATCTTCAATTGAGTAGGATCTAAAAAGAATCATCTCCTAAAAATATAAATTATTTTATTTATAATAGTTTTCGTATGCACTTACTAAATAACTGACTCACTAGAAATAAAATACTTGAGCTGTGATCGATGTGGAAACAACTTAAGGGCGGCTGGCCTGGGCTCAGGGCTAGAATCCCTGAGGACCCAGGAAAGGGCAAGGAGGCGGGTGGCAGGCTCCCCAAGGACGGGTCCAAAATCATCAGGATCTAGACGGGTATTGGGCTTCAGGACATTTATTTCATGTCCCTCCGTACAGGCCCTGGGGCCAGGTGTGGGGACAAGAGACCAGGCAGGGATAGCAGTAAATAACACGGACAAACAGAGCTCCCCTTGAGACAGATGAGATTAAAGGAGGTTACAGGGGAGCCACAATGCGGAGGTGGGGCAATGGCAGGGCGGGGGCAGCTGGGAGGGAGGGGGAGGCCAGGCCCTCATTGTCACCTGCCACATCCCTTTCCTGCCCCAGCCCCCACTACTTTGGGGAGGAAGGGAGCCCCCCCCAAAATATACTTGAGCTATGAAAGGAAGCCACACATTTCTTTTTCTAAAAGTAGACCATACCAGGCTTCCCTGGTGGCTCATGGTTAAGAATACGCCTGCCAGTGCAGGGGACACAGGTTTGAGCCTTGCTCCGGGAAGATCCCACATGCCGTGGAGCAGCTAAGCCCGTGTGCCACAACTACTGAGCCTGCGCTCTAGAGCCCGCGAGCCACAACTGCTGAGCCTGTGCACTGCAACTACTGAAGCCCACGCGCCTAGAGCCCACGCTCTGCAAGGAGAAGCCAGCGCAATGAGAAACCTGCATACCGCAGCGAAGAGTAGCCCCTGCTTGCCGCAACTAGAGAAAGCCTGCGTGCAACAACGAAGACCCACGCAGCCAAAAAAAAAACAACAAAAAAAATTAAACCATACCTTCTTACTTTTGGCTCAGAAGATTACAATAATTTGTTCATAGAGTAAGGATAAGAGACATACTTGCTCATCACATTTTCTTTAATAGCAAAGCATACTGATTATTTATTTATGATTCCACGATTTCATATTTATTTGCTCTCCATGTGCTGCATTTTTGAACTTCTTTTAAAAGCAGATGTAGTCTGACTTTGAAGAACACCTTGATTGTTCCAAGGCAGTTTCTGAAAGGGTGTAACTATTCAGGATAGTAGTCAGGAGAGAGAAATGATATGTCCCAGTTTAGACCCCCTTTTACAGACTGATTGACTGAAATTTTTAGTCCATGTAATTAATTTTTAGGGCACTGATAAATTAATTGATCTTAATAAAATAATAGTAATCTCTTTGCTAATAATGCTTTTGTTTGTGTAGGAATTTATAGTCACTTATTTAAATGTTATTATGGACATATTGTTGGCACAAAAGCTTGCTGTATATACCCTGCCAACTGAGCTTCATTGAAAAGAATTTTCTAACTCTAAAGGGTATAACCTGTAATATATTCCCGTGACTGTAATACAAAAGCCAAACTCTATATTGGCACATTGGGTTTGAAAAGACTGTAAATAGGTCCCCAACTGTAAATAAATATCCAACAAAATGCGGTTTTACAGATCCATTTCCCAGTGAAATGAGATTTTAGTTTTATGGGTGCATTGCTTTAGGTAATGCTTTAGGCATATATCAGGTAGTCCAGCTAATAAATTCATTTTCTTTTAGAAGCCAAATTAGTGTGTATTTATGTGTGTGAGTTCATTTAAAACAATCATTTTTAGCATAGAGAAAGGGATATACTAGAATCGTTAGTGGAGAAGTTCCCTGGTAAAAGATTTTGAAAAATATACCCAGGTGATTGATTATTTATGTGCCCTTTCTCTTCCCATGGTGTGTGTACACATATACCCTTAAGTTTAGAACTACTAAAATTTTTTTAATGTGTTTGTATATCTAATGAACTAAAGTTATAAAGAACTGATCTCTTTCTTGAAAACCAGGGGAAGGACCATAAGGTTAGTAGTCTTTGAAAAATTATCTTATACCTAGGAAAGATGGCTTATTTATATACTGTGCAACATTGTTACTTTTTAGGTTGAAGATATATTAGTATTAATTATCATCCTAGAGTTTGCCTCATTCAGTGCATTGTCAGTGTTCTCATCTGGCCCAATATAAATGCATTTTCATTTAGATAGTTTGTAAGATAATACATATATATTCTTTGAAGTATAGTTGATTTACAATGCTGTATTAATTTCTGCTGTACAGCAAAGTGACCCAGTTCTACATATGTATATTCTTTTTCATATTCTTTTCCATTATGGTTTATCACAGGATATTGAATATGGTTCCCTGTGCTATGCAGTAGGACCTTGTTGTTTGTCCATCCTATATGTAATAGTTTGCATCTGCTAATCCCAAACTCCCAGTCCTTCCCTCCCCACCGCCACCAGCAAGTCTGTTCTCTATACCTGTGGGTCTGTTTCTGTTCATAGATATGTTCATTTGTGTCATATTTTAGATTCCATATATAAGTGATATCATATAGTATTTGTCTTGCTCTTTTTGACTTACTTTGCTTAGTATGATAATCTCTGGGTCCATCCATGTTGCTGCAGAAGGCATTATTTCATTCTTTTTTATGGCTGAGTAGTATTCCATTGTATATATATACCACATGTAAGGTAATATTTTATTTTCACTTTTATTTTTTTTATTGGAGTATAATTGCTTTACAATGTTGTGTTAGTTTCTGCTGTACAATGAAGTGAATCAATTATATGTATACCTACATCCCCTCCCTCTTGGACCTCCCTCCCACCCCCGCCCCCCCATCTCCCCCATCTAGGTTTTCACAGAGCACCGAGCTGAGTTTCCTGTGCTTTATAGCATGTTCCCACTAGCTGTCTATTTTACGCATGGTAGTGTATATATGTCAATCCTAATCTCCCAATTCTTCCTACCCTCCCCTTCCCCCACCTCCTGTGTCCACAGGACTGTGGAAGGTGATATTTTAAATGCTATAGAAAAGCACTGGTTTTGGTTTGTTTAGTTAAATACGATTCATAAAAAGGGTTTCTATTCTCCCATGGTTTTGTTGATTTTCCATTTAATTTCTAATTCTTTTATACTGAGTCTATCCATAATTTTGCCAAAAACTTAATACTTAGAATGTCAGAAACCAAGAAGTGACACATTAGATGTATTTTTGCCCTAATATTCATATAAATGATTTTTACCTGAAAGCACTGCCTTATGTCTCTTCTTGGGAAGCATTTAAAGAATGATGTGTTTTACTTCATTTACCAATATTGTGTGCTTTTAAAGCTAGGAACCATCATAAATGTAGCTGTGTAAAGCTAAAAGGTATGCATGTTTTCTAGCATACATTTCTCTCTTCCTGTCCTACTTCACCAGTTAACTCAAGAAAAGGAAAATGTTACCTACCTCCTTAAGGTCATTGCCCTGCCTTGAGCATTAGAAAGGACACAGATTAAGTACTTTTATTTAAATGCACCAAATACCAGATGATATATTCATGCAATTAATTTTTATGTATTTTGAACTGAGTTGTTTTTTATGTTGCCAGGAGCTGAATGAAAATCAGAGCACCCCCAAAAAAGAAAAACAGGAGTGGCTTTCAAAACAGAAAGAGAATATACAGCATTTCCAAGCAGAAGAAGAGGCTAATCTTCTACGGCGTCAGAGACAATACCTAGAGCTGGAATGCCGTCGCTTCAAGAGAAGAATGTTACTTGCGCGCCATAACTTAGAACAGGACCTTGTCAGGGAGGTACGTTTGAAACGAGAATATTTCCTGAAAGTATGTTTGTCACTTCCCAGACTCAGGGTCTTTGCACTTGTACCTCCCTCAGCCTGAGTTCTTCTTCCCTAGATTATCTACATGGCTTGTTTCCTCCCTTCATGTCTCTCCTCAGATACCACCTCCTCAGAAGTGCCTTCCCTAATGTCCAAATCCTTCTTCTTCTTTAAGTGTTCTTCTCTGCACTTCTCTCTCTTACACATACACACTTTTTGGGGGGAAGTTTCTCATCCTGCCTAGAATGGAAATTTTATAAAGTCACTGGTTTTGTTCCGGTCTTTATATCCCCCTAGTATTTGGCCCATAGTAGGTATTCAATAAATATTTATTAAATACATATTAAATCTGTGAATGAGAGGGGTGTATTCATTTTTAAATACCATAAAATTATTGGATACTTTATACCTTTTGAACTGAAATGGGTGCCATGAAGTATGTGTGATCATTTAACACATTTTTTATAATCATGTAATTATTAATTGGGCAAATGTAGAAACTCTTATGTCAGTGAAAGCATATTCTCACTATCAGGGATACCTGTGAGCACAGATTAATTTATTTACAAGAGTGGCTTAAAATAAACGTCAAGTATAGCATAATTGTTCAAATTCACTAATAATTAAAGAAATTCAAATTAAAACAGTTGCATCAATTAAATAAGAACAATTTAAAAGACTAGCAACATTGAATCCTAGTAGTGGCATTGGGAAATGTGCAGTGTTGGTAAGAATATAAATTGATACTGATATATTGATAGATATGCTTTTATCTGTCAATTCCACTTCTAGAACTCTATCCTAAAGAAATAATAACATGATTATATGATGCATCATGCATAAACATTTAATGAAAATTTCTTTATCAAGCAAAAAATGGAAAATTATGGTATTGCAAAGCAGAAGCTTACCATGAAACTTAAAAAAAGATCTGTATATACTGATCTGATCTGGATATATATCCATTATATTGTTAGGTGAAGAAAGCACATTATATGCCTATAACGTATGTCATTCAGTTTTTAAAACTGTATGTTTTTGTGTAATAGATGTTTCACGATAAGCATGGGGAAGGTTGGGAAGCATTTGCACCAAACTGTTGGCCTCTGGAGAAAGGGTTTGCAGGGGCAAAGGGGGTAGGTTTGACTTCTCTGTGTGTGTGTGTGTTTTACACTTGTTCTTCTTAATCTTAAAAAAAAAAAAGGGATTAGAACATTTATTGAGCAGCATGTGCGAGGTATTGTTCTGAGAACTTTCCATTTATGAACTCACTTCATCCTCACATTAAATCTGTGAAATAGCTGTATTATTATCTTCATTTGAAAAGTGATGAAACTGAAGCACAGAGAGTTTAAACGATTAACCCAAGGACTTAGGGCTCATAGGTAGCAGAGCCAGATCCATGTTCTTATCCACTATACTGTGCTGGGTATACTGCCTGTAATAGAATTGAATAGGATACTCTGATAATTCAAAGAATGGCTTAGGAGTTCTCTTCAAATATAAAATTGGGAAACAAGAAAGAAAGAAAAGAAAGAAGGAAGGACATTAAGCCTACTGAGATAGATTTGCTATGTCTTAAGCTTATTGCATAAAATAGTATTAATGAATAGTAAATGAATAGAATAAGGAAATTGGTGCTACTAATTGCCCATTTACTGCAGTAAAGGTCATAAAATCTAATATTTACTATGCAGTCATTATTTTTTTTTTTTTTCTTTTTGCGGTATGCGGGCCTCTCACTGTTGTGGCCTCTCCCGTTGCGGAGCACAGGCTCCGGACGCGCAGGCCCAGCGGCCATGGCTCACGGGCCCAGCCGCTCCGCGGCATATGGGATCCTCCCAGACCGGGGCACGAACCCGCATCCCCTGCATCCGCAGGCGGACTCTCAACCACTGCGCCACCAGGGAGGCCCTGCAGTCATTATTGAATCTGAGGATTACATCTACTTCCTGATTAATCTATTTCTTAGGAATTTTTTTCCTAGCATTGTACAGCAATAAATTATACCTTTGTCTTTTGTGTTATGGATTAGGAGTTAAATAAAAGACAGACTCAGAAGGACTTAGAGCACGCCATGCTGCTGAGACAGCATGAGTCCATGCAAGAACTGGAGTTCCGCCACCTGAACACAATTCAGAAGATGCGCTGTGAGTTGATCAGATTGCAGCATCAAACTGAGCTCACTAACCAGCTGGAATATAATAAGCGAAGAGAACGAGAACTAAGGCGAAAGCATGTCATGGAGGTTCGACAGCAGCCTAAGAGTCTGAAGGTACCTTTAGCCTAAGCTTCTTGACAAAGGGGAATAGGAGTAAAAGGCATCCATATAAGCAGTAAAAGTCTAAGACAGAAGTCTGTCGTGAAGAAATTGAATAAACCTTTTTCTTTTCATTTTAAGCATGTTTAATTAGTTTTAACATGGAGTGTCTGTAGCTACAGACTTTTGCTCATGTATTTCTCAGTAGAGTACCGAAAAAATTTTAACTGTGGGGAGTGCCATAAATAAGAATCAAAATTCTTATTTTAATGTACCCCAATGTCCAATGCTGACATTACAGTCTACATGTCAACATGCTAACTAACCTGTTGGCTTCTCTTTATTGTTCCAAGTAATACAGTTTTGGAATCTTATTTGCTCTTAGTGTGATTTGTATCCAAAAAAGACAGTAAGTTCCTAGTCAGTACAGAAGCCAGTGAATGAAAAAAAAATGCCTTTTTACCCCCTCTCCCTTCATTGTGTGTGCTTATCTTAAGAGGAATAGTGGAATCACCACAGTGTTACTCCCATTCTGCTTATTTTCTTTATGTGTTTGGTAGTGTAGGTGAGACCATGGCGTGGTAGTTGGGATATGTATTTTTTAATTAGCATATCAGAGTGGAGCAAGTTGTTATATGCCCTCCCCCAGACAAATAAGGAAAGACAAGTGTTGGTGATATATATAAAACCAAAGAACTTTAAATCTTATATTTGCTTTGTACAGAGGAATTCATTCACATGGTATGAAATTCAAAAGACACCAAAGTATTACAAAGGTAAAAGTTTCCATCTCTCCTTGTCCCTCTGGCCACCTTGTCCAGCCCCTGCCACCAAATTTAACCAGAGTTAACAATTCAAAGAAATATTTTAATTTTATAACTTGTAATAAATATTTGAAAAAGTGTAATCATATGAATCTTAATAAAAACAAAAACCACTCACCATATAGGCTCTCATCAATAGTAGTATCTAAATTAATCTGTACATGATTTCGCATTTTAAACTTTTATTTACATCCAGTAAGGCCCAGGTCCCACAGTATTTTCTTTTAAAACCCTACCTCCTTATCTGAATAACTGTCCTGGAGTGAAGTGAAATTCATTCACAGGGGTAATCTGTGTCAAAATCTAGAAGCTACACCACACCCAATGGTATCTCTTGATTCCCACTCAACTCCATTCAAGCAAGCTGTCTTGAACAAAAGTATAGAAGCAAAGTTAAGATGTTTTTACCCTTTCCTTGTGAACCTGAGTAAAATTTCACTTTGTTTTCCGAACAGCTAATTAACATCATTTACAGAGTAGCTTATGTTGACTACTCACATAATCTTCATTAGTCATTGCTTAGGAAATTGGAATTCATAATGATTTTTCAAATTTATTTTGTCTTTGTAGGGGAGAGGTATATACTCTTTCGGCTATAGAATAGACAATTTCCCACCAAAAGATTAGTTAAATAACATGTCTGTGAAATTAATGACTGTTTTAAAGTCAGCAGCACCCAGAAGTAAACCAAACTGAAAGCTTGTTAGTTTTCTATCGTCATACCATAAATTTGATATGACTGCATTTCTGTAGGGCTTGGCATAGAGTTGTTTGATGTTTAGCCATTCCTGTCTTTTGTTGTTGCCTTTTCAGTTTGAAAGCTTGTAAATACTAGTGTAATCTTCACAGATACTATACAAAAAGTGAGGCAAAAAATAATGTTTCACAATTATAGTCAGATTTAGAATAGAATGTCTCCTTCTGATGACAGATGAGCTCAAGATTTTCCATAAAGGAGATTGTTCTGTTACTTTACTAGGGAAGAAAACCATCATGTTCCTCTTAGTTATATATTTCTATCTACTTACTCAATTTGAACAAAACTGACTTGATTTTAATGCCAAGTTATCCCATTTTTATTTACCTAAGTAATGGTTGCCTCTTCCAACTTTTTCCAGGACTTTAAAGGGAGATAGGGGGACTTCAGTTTTAGCACTTACGTAATTTGACTAGGATTTGGGGTGGGGGGTTTGGGGTACTGTGTCTATGGAATGGCTTGGATATATGCCTGCTCTGTTGTTTCTTCATCTGGCATCCAGATGATGTTTTGTCATTGTTAAATGAGTAGAAACAACTGTAACTTACATTCATCTTGCTTTCACTTGAGTCAAACATTGAGGGATATAGTTTATTCTTGGTACAAGTATTACTCTTCTTATAGAAAAAACATTTTTCAAGGAGCTTTTTTTTCCCCCTCATTAGGCTAGTGATGTGGAATGATTACAGTTTTCTTGGCACAATATTTTAAAAACTTTTAAAAGAATAGAGGCTGTTATACAGAGGTAGAAGAGAATGTCTAAATGTCATTGTCCCATTCCTGGCTAACTTGGAAGAATTTTGTTAACCAAGGACAGTATTTAAGAGTGGTGCCACTGGGACTTCTGGCAGTCCAGTGGTTAAGACTTAACCTTCCAATGCAGGGGGTGCAGGTTCAGACCCTGGTCGGGAGCTAAGATCCCACATGCCTAACGGCCGAAATACCAAAACATAAAACGGAAGCAGTATTGTAACAAATTCAATAAAGACTTTAAAAATGGTCCACATCAAAAAAATCTATAAAAAAATTTTACTTGTAACTAAATGTACTAGTAAAATAATCAGTATTACCTGAAGTCCTATGAAGAAAGTAAGGTTCTTGGGCTTCCCTGGTGGCGCAGTGGTTGAGAGTCCGCCTGCCGATGCAGGGGACACGGGTTCGTGCCCCGGTCTGGGAAGATCCCACATGCCGCAGAGCGGCTAGGCCCGTGAGCCATGGCTGCTGAGCCTGCGCATCCGGAGCCTGTGCTCTGCAAGGGGAGAGGCCACAACAGTGAGAGGCCCGCCTACCGCAAAAAAAAAAAAAAAAAAAAAAAAAAAAGAAAGTAAGGTTCTTGATATTTTAATGTTTTAAATTAGAGATTTTGTTACAAAAATACATAGAATGTAATGGTTTGGCCTAATAACCAAGTGGAAAAGTACTGTACCTGCAACCTTATGGTCTGACCTTTTTGTTTTTCATCTCCTTGTCTCCTAGTAGCCTTTATTTTCATATAAGCATAAAGTATAACAAATGCCATATGTTAAAAATTATATACATCTTTTTTTTCCTTCCCAGTCTAAAGAACTCCAAATAAAAAAGCAGTTTCAGGACACCTGCAAAATCCAAACCAGACAGTACAAAGCATTAAGAAATCACCTACTGGAGACTACACCAAAGAGTGAGCACAAAGCTGTTCTGAAACGGCTCAAGGAGGAGCAGACCCGGAAGTTAGCCATCTTGGCTGAACAGTATGACCACAGCATTAATGAAATGCTGTCCACCCAAGCTGTGAGTTCGTTTTATTTAAGCAAAACAAATTCAGTGCCCCTTTCATCCCACCACCTGAATGAAATCCCAGCAATTAAAATACTGGTTGGAAGTGATAGCTCTCCTACAGCTTGAGAAATAGTGGTGGTTATCTATATTTTTCCTGTTCTCTGCATTGCTTGGAGGTAGGCATGATTTATATAGAATTCTCATTGATACATTTAGTCATGAGGTTCTAAATAGGCGCTCTGCCAGTGCCTCTCAGGTGTTCAGCACATATCCCAACGGTATAGGAGGATTAGAGCAGCAGCTTTGTTAAGCAGTGAGCACTAAGCAGTACTGTATTGGGGATCCAAATGGTCACATTTTAGTGAAGGCAAATACAAAATATTTTCTATATGAGTTTTGCAAACTTTTTCTAAAAGGGCCAGATAGTAAATATTTTAGGTTTTGTAGTCCGTGATACAAAATTGAGGATAATTATATGGGTACTTATATAGCCATTTAAAATGTAAAAGCCATTCTTAACTAGTGGACTATCAAATTAATTAATTAAAACAAGCAGCTGTCCACATTTGGTCTGGAGGCTATAGTTTGCTGGTCCCTGTTCTGTAGTTATTTCCATTGCAGAGAAGAGATTGAGAGTCTTACATCACCTAATCAGATTCTAGATTTTTCTTAAGAAAAATATGATTATTCAGGCATTCTCCTAATAGATTATGATAGCTTTTATCTTCATATTACCATCACTGGTTACTGTGCCTTCCTTTTTCAGAGATGTTTACTCCAAGATACAAGAGAGAACAATTGTGTATCCTACAAAAGAGTTGTCTGTCTTTTCTCACACCTCCTTTCCATAGGTCATGGATAAATAGCTCACAGTAGGATATATCTGGGTTTTTTCCTCTCTTTCAGCTGCGTTTGGATGAAGCACAGGAAGCAGAGTGCCAGGTTTTAAAAATGCAGCTGCAGCAGGAACTGGAGCTGTTAAATGCATATCAGAGCAAAATCAAGATGCAAGCCGAGGCACAACATGATCGAGAGCTTCGGGAACTTGAACAGAGGGTCTCCCTCCGCAGGGCACTCTTAGAACAAAAGGTATAGATAATAGAAGGAAGTTAATTGTGCTAGTATTTGCCTTCATCAGAAACATTTTATAAATACATTTTCATATTAAGAGAGGTGGCGTTAGATTGTTTTCACCATACTGTATTTCCTTAATTCTAGTTTTGGTAGTGTTTTTCTTTAAAATTATTGTTTCAGTAATGAACCTTATAATTAATGAATTCTAAACATCAGAGGAATATAGTTAAGTAGTAATTGCTAGAGGAAGGATATGGTGTTATGTGAAGACAGTTGAATTGTGAGAGAGTAGCTCTGGCTCCATGTTCCTCACTTTTTTTGTGTACCTAGCTCTACCTAAAGAGATTGGAGAAAAACTTGGATAGTGAAGAAAAAGAACTTTAGTAATTGCCTGAGAGAGGCAGGGGCAAAGGATCTGGAATATATACTTTACTCTTCTATCCTGGGCCTGGAACTATACAGATTGGTGGAAGAGTACTAGGGGACAGAAGGTAAAGCCAGTTCTACACAAGCTGAAAATGTTACTTCTAGATGTATCTTTTTTTCTTTCTTTCTCTCTTTTTTTTCACTTATTCTTTGTCAGATATATTAGAGAATAGAACTAAAATCCCCAGATTCATTTCCTTTCCATCCTTTAAAGTATTATAGCTGTGTGTGTGTGTGCGCGCGCGTGCGTGTGTGTGTATTTTGGGGAAAGACTGATGGACAGAAGATTTTTAGATTTTGAAAGATAAAGAGGAAAGTTTTGCCATGAGAAGTAGTAGAATATAATTGTATCTAGAATTCAGAGCTATGTTCCAGAATTCCTGAGCCATGAGTTCCCAACAGGTGATATAGTCTTAGCTCCATTGATCCTTTGTATGTTAGTACTTGGCTAACTTAATAAAAGTTGTCATGGTTTCTAGACCATTGCTCCATAGATTTTCCTCGGTTTCCTGCAGTTCTTGTGATAAAAATAGAATGCCTTATTAAATTAAAAAATACATTCTTAAAAAACCCACCTAAATAAGATGTTACTCTTTTTCTGGCATAGCTCTCATTACTGGCTTCTTCAAGAGGTACTTGCCTCTAAAAATTATCTCACTTATGTTTCTCATTCAAGATGGGAAAGATATAAACACATATAAATTTTGAGAAAAATCTAGTTTGTCCCATGTACAGATTTCATAAATCTGTCTGATTCCAACTTGCTTATTAAAATTCAACCTAAAGTTCTGTCTCTTATGCTTCATAAAATTATCACTAAAATGAAAACTCCCTATAGTGTTGTGAGAGAAATATTAGTACTATTTTCAGTCAGCCCTCTCATACCTGTGGGTTCTGCATCCATGGATTCAACTAACCTCTGATTGAAAGTATTCGGGGGAAAGAAAATTCCAGAAAGTTCCAAAAAGCAAAACTGCTGTTTGCTGCATGCCCCCAGCAACTAGTTACAGAGCATTTACACTGTATAGAGTATTGTAAGTAATCTAGAGGTGATTTAAAGTATGAAAGTATCTGTGTGGCTTTTATGCAAACACTACACTATTTTAGATAAGGGACTTGAGCATCCTCAGATTTTGGTATCTGAGGAACGGTCCTGGAACCCTTCCCCCAAGGATACTGGGGTAGGACTGTGTATTTGTATTTTTAGCTCCACCTAGTGGTTCAAAGTTAGTGCTGATTAGTGTCTTAGGTACAATCTTATTTCACTGTATGAACCAAGCCTGTATGTTCTACAGAGCCTAGTAAAATATGGGCATAAAACTGATACACATTGGTGAAGGTGCAGTGGCACTCTCATATATTGTTAATGCTTTTTGCGAAACAATTTGGAAGTGTGTGTATATATATATATATATATATATATATATATATATATATATATATTTAACATCTCTATTGGAGTATAATTGCTTTACAGTGGTGTGTTAGTTTCTGCTTTATAACAAAGTGAATCAGTTATACATAAACATATGTCCCCATATCTCTTCCCTCTGGAAGTATATATTGTACTTCGGGAATGTTAAGTGTTTGAGAATTTATTCTAAGGAAATCCAAATATAGGAAAAACAAGATGCTAAGTATGGTAATTATAGCATAGTTTATAATGGTTTAAAATACATAGCCATCTAAGATAAAGATATAATTAAGTAATTATGGCCAAGCCACTTAATAAAATCTTATTCAACCATTTAAATGATGGCTACAAAGACAGTATTAATATAGAAAATGCTTATGATGTGTTGAATAAAATAAAAAAAGACCAGTCACACTTAAAGTGAAGTAATGCTAGTAGTGGCTATATTAACACGATAGAATGGTTTTTCTATTTTACTTTTTTGGTGGGGACTGTACCACGCGTATGCAGGATCTTAGTTCCCTGACCAGGGATGAACCCGTGCCCCCTGCAGTGGAAGCACAGAGTCCTAACCAGTGGACTGCCAGGGAATTCCCTATATTTTACTTTTTTAATGCGGTTTATATTACTTTGATAAGAGAAAATACATAAGATTATTTAGTATGACAAATAATAAAGGAACAGTAGGGTGATGAATCTGTAGTGCTTTGAGTTGCTACTAGGGCTAATATTTACATTTCAAGTGACATGCATGTAAAGCAGTTTGGGGTCAGTTGGCAGCTACCAAACCCAGGTATCCTCTCTACAGAAACTTTGAAAGATCTTAACTGCTGTATTTTCTGCACTTGGCACTTACTGGTTGTACAGATGAGAAACAGTAATCTGAAAATAAATAGAGCTGGAACCAGAGTGAATATTACTTGTTTCATGATGAATAGTTCTCTTTGAAGTTTGCTTTAATCTCGAAATGAACCAAGAGTTGTTCCTGTAGGTTGAGGTACCAACAAAGTAAAAGTAAGCCTCACTTGACTCACATAAGGTCCTTCTATGACTTTTCTCATATTTCATTTACATTAAAATTTTCAGCAAAATGACAACATAACTATAAATGTTAAATTCCCTATGAATTAAAAAAAATTTTTTTATTAGCGCCTAGTTGATTCCCTGTGAATTTTATATGTGCATGAAAAGTGGCAGTATTTCCAAAAGTATAAATGTTTTCATTTTTTAGTTTTATCATTTCAATTAATTTTCTTTCAGTATTTCACTTAGTATCAACAAACATGGTTGGTAGTTTTTAAGTGAGAATTGACGACTGGAATGTCTTACAGGATCTTTCTCTGTGGAACTGAAAATATTCACACAAAAATATCACATTTGATTTCAAAGAAGATAGGTCGGGAGAGCCTCTCAAAAGTCTTAAGTATGGTAACTTTTATCTACCCAGTGAAACCACCTTTCTAATTTGCAGTAATAAATAACATGTTTTAAAAGAAATGGGGATTAATGTAACCTATCACAAATCTTAGGTTTTATTTTTGTTTAATTGAAAAATGTTCTGAGTTTCTTGAATGGCAAAACTAATCAGCAAACAAAATTGAAGCAATACTTACTGGATAAAAGGTTCATAAACATTAATGTGTTTAATATTTTTATCATGAGTTTCCTTCAGATTATATGCAAGGAATTCAGATCAGTTACATGCTAAGTGCTTTCCCATCATTTATTAGATCCTTCAAATTAAAATAAGTGCTTTTAAGTAAATGGATTTAAAATTTTTTTACATATAAAATACTTTAAAAATTTGAAGTTCTCTGAATCCTTAGAGATAAATAAGTTTAATTCCAAAGAATTGGGTATTTTATATATAGATACTAAAAGAATGGGAAAATTATTTTATAAATACACAATCATTTTTTAAAACCTGGCAAATATAGAGAAACAGAAATGTCCTTAATCCTTCCACTCAGGAATCACCACAGTTAACAATTTGATGTCTTTACCTCACAGGAAGCATTCATGTTTAATCTAAGTTCTCCTTCAATCTTCAAATGAATGACCCTCTCTAAATCTTTGTAACACTAGTATTTAGAACTTTCGATAATTTTCAGACTCTTCTTACTGGAGTCCATCTGGCCGATCTGTAATTCTCCAAACACTTCTTATTTTTACCGTTTGTCCGTGTCTTTGCACATGTTCTCTCTGCTGAAAATATTTTCCCCTCCGCTTGTCTTCCTGGTAAAGTTGTATTCTTCCTTCAGAATCCAGTCTCTACCACCTCCTCTAAGAAGGCTTCTTTGCCCTAGTCTCCTTCTCCTGTAGAGTGAATCACTCCGTCCCTTAGTATTTCTGCTATACTTTATAAATCTATTATTACGTCTTATCATATTCTGTTGTAATTTTTATTTGCATGTGCTTCCCATGCTAAACTGTGTTTTTTTTTAAGGTCACTTAAAAATGACACATAGAAAGTAAACATTTATTGAGCTAGATTTCTACAGATAGCAATATGACTATTGGCTTAAGTTCTCAAATATCTTGAAACATGATTATTTAATGCTCCTGTACAAATTCTCTTTTTTCCTATCTTTTAAAAACTTTTTTTCATGGAAATTTTCAAACATATACAAAAGTAGGGAGAATTAGTACAATGAAATT
Organism: Mesoplodon bidens; assembly: GCF_964165515.1. Lineage (NCBI taxonomy): Eukaryota > Metazoa > Chordata > Mammalia > Artiodactyla > Ziphiidae > Mesoplodon > Mesoplodon bidens. The sequence continues at coordinate 15,378,850 of NC_138179.1, forward strand.
CCAAGTACTCATCACCCAGCTTCAACAGTTATCAGTATTTTGCTAATTTTTCTTATCTATTCCCCCCGCTACATACACACACACATATACATACACACACACACACTCTTGGGGGAAACAATATCTGGGATATATATATATATTTTAAATTGGAATAATGTATTATTCTAACAAAAGTACAAAGTATGGAAAATTAGTGTATTTGAATCATTTCAGAGAGTAGAGAAAGTTTCACACTTAGCAGATTTCGGCTTTTTAGCACCTTTGAAAAGAAACATTCAAAGTTAAGACAAGTGTCAGGACAGGCTCCTGACTACCTTCAGTGATGATTCCTCTGACTTAGGATGTGCAGGTCATGGAACAGTGTGGTTATTTGTTTTTTTTCTCTACAGTTTGAGAGTGCCACAAAAACACACTTAAAGAGAGTGAGACAGGTGATCACTGACTAGATGGCTGGTGGTTAGAAGATGGTAGAGAAACGTTGGGACAAAAGGAGAAAATCACAGGCTGGACGAGGTAGTCAAATGGACAGCCCAAAGGCGCTGATAATGTAGTACATGGTCTTGTTCTCCCATCGCACAGTGCAGCTCCCATCAGTAGAGCTGTCCCAGAAGCAGGAACTTGCCGTGTATAATCCCGCTCTGTTCTTCTGCATGATTACACGGGTCACAATGTATTTAAATGGTTTCCCCAGCTTGGTGAGTTGGCTTAGGGTTTGCTCCACTACGTTTGTGGTCCACTGATTCACTTTGCTGTGCTGATAGGCATTGCCACCAATGGCTCTTTCTATGGCCTCTTTTACAATGTTGCTCACTTCATCAACAACAAAAGCAGTCTCCTTGGTAGCCTGGTAGTCTTCCATCTTTCCTTCGGCGCCTTGCCTCTGCCTCCTGTCTGGGATATTTTAAAGCAAATTCTAGTATAGCATCATTTCACTCCTAAATATAGATAAGGACTTTTTTACTTTAATGTAATCATAAGTCCATCATAATATTTAACAAAATTGATTATAAAATTTAAATATTACCTCATACTCAGTCCATGCCTGAATTTCTCCTTTTATCTCAGAAATGTCTTCTTTAAGTTGGCTTATTTGGATTGGGGCCCAAACAAGGTCCAGACATTGCTTTGGTTAATTGTCTTTTAAGTTAATTAGTCTATAATAGGGCCCTCTCCCCTACACTTTTTTTCCCCCCATTTGGATTGGATCATTTGTTCTGTAGGAATTCTCAAAATCTGTATTTGGCTGATTGCGTCCTCATGGTGTCATTTAATGTATTCTCTTTTTTACTTCATATTTCCTACATAAACTGGTAATGAGATCCAGAGGCATGATTATATTTAGATTCAATTTTTAATTTTTGCAAGGAATTTTCATGAGGGTTACTGTGTACTTCCTTTTGCATCACATCAAGAGATACATAATGTCTAGCTGTCCCCCTTTTAAGTGACATTAATATTGATCAGTGGGTTTAGGCAGTTATCAATTTGATCAGTCATAAAAAGTTCTCCATCAACTTTTTTTTCATTGTCTCTTGACTTTATTATGAATTGCTTTACATTTTAAAAAATATAAGTATAGTCAACTACATTTATTTGTAATACCTTCCAGTTTTCCAGAACTGATGATGATGGCTACCCAACCACTAATTTCTAGGTATATAGAAACTAACTTTTTTTTTTTTTTGCACGGTATGCGGGCCTCTCACTGTTGTGGCCTCTCCCGTTGCGGAGCACAGGCTCCGGACCCACAGGCTCAGCGGCCATGGCTCACGGGCCCAGCCGCTCCGCGGCATGTGGGATCTTCCCGGACAGGGGCACAAACCCGTGTCCCCTGCATCGGCAGGCGGACTCTAAACCACTGCACCACCAGGGAAGCCCTAGAAACTAACTTTTTAATGAAAATTTTAGTTTTTGTTTGTTTGCTTTTCACTTAAGGCTTTGGTCTATCTGGAATGTGGTATAAGATGGGGTTCCATTTTTATTCCCTTCCAGATGGTTGGCCAGTTGGGCCTCTGTCATTTGCTTAAGAATCCATCTTTTCCCCCCATTGAATTAATTAATTAATTAATGCTTTTGTCCTGCTTTAAAAACCTACAAATTGAGATCTTTATTCTATTTCTGTTTCACTAATAGTCTGTCCCTGCACCAATACCACATTTATTTTATTTTTTAATCTTATTTATTTAATTATTTATTTAGTTTTGGCTGCGTTGGGTCTTCGTTGCTGTGCGCAGGCTTTCTCTAGTTGCGGCGAGCCGGGGCTACTCTTTGTTCTGGTGTGTGGGCTTCTCATTATGGTGGCTTCTCTTGTTTCGGAGGACGGGCTCTAGGCGCACCAGCTTCAGTAGTTGTGGCTTTGGGGCTCTAGAGTGCAGGCTCAGCTGTTGTGCACGGGCTTAGTTGCTTCGCAGCATGTGGGATCTTCCCGGACCAAGGATCAAACCCATGTCCCCTGCATTGGCAGATGGATTCTTAAACACTGCACCACCAGGGAAGTCCCCCACATTTATTTTATTAGAGTGAGATTTTGGTGTGTCTGATGAAGCTAGTTTCCCTTCACCCACTTTTTTTTTTATTCAGTGTTTTACCTAATGATTTAGTAGCCATTGATGATAATTGCCTTGATTTATTATTTCAGTAGAGGTTATTGCCTTTGCTTTTAAGAACTTGATTTTACACATTTTAGAAATATAAATTACAGATTATTTCTACAGTACATCTCTTTGATTTTTGAATGTACATCCATAAAATAGCCAGAGGGAACTTTTTTATGATTCACTTCAAAGCTGAGTAATTATCACTTCCTTAGTTTGTAGATTTTAAAAAATAAATCAGCTTTCTTTTTGCTTCTCTCCTCCTAACCCCCATCAGATTGAAGAAGAAATGTTGGCTTTGCAGAATGAACGCACAGAACGAATACGAAGCCTGCTGGAACGTCAAGCCAGAGAAATTGAAGCCTTTGACTCTGAAAGCATGAGACTAGGTTTTAGTAACATGGTCCTTTCTAATCTCTCCCCTGAGGCATTCAGCCACAGCTACCCGGGAGCTTCTGGTTGGTCTCACAATCCTACTGGGGGTCCAGGACCTCACTGGGGTCATCCCATGGGTGGCCCACCACAGGCTTGGGGCCATCCAATGCAAGGTGGACCCCAGCCATGGGGTCACCCCTCAGGGCCAATGCAAGGGGTACCTCGAGGTAGCAGTATGGGAGTCCGCAATAGCCCTCAGGCTCTAAGGCGGACAGCTTCTGGGGGACGGACGGAGCAGGGCATGAGCAGAAGCACGAGTGTCACTTCACAAATATCCAATGGGTCACACATGTCTTATACCTAACTTAATAATTGAGAGTGGCAATTCCGCTGGAGCTGTCTGCCAAAAGAAACTGCCTACAGACATCGTCACAGCAGCCTCCTCACTTGGGTACTACAGTGTGGAAGCTGAGTGCATATGGTATATTTTATTCATTTTTGTAAAGCGTTCTGTTTTGTGTTTACTAATTGAGATGTCATAGTATTTGGCTGCCGGGTTTTGTTCTTTTGTTTTTGTTTTTTAACTTTCGGAGAAATTTTGAAAAGGGGAATAGATATGTATGTGTGTATACATATACATACACACACACACACACACACACACGCATCTCAAGCATGTGGTTACAAGAAATTGGCTAGTTAGGGGGTATTTTCTGAACACTGCAAAAATAGAATGCAGCAATGTGTCCTGAGTCATCACTTTGGGGCAATTATATCCTAAGAAGGTTATGAAAAAATCTAAAGCCTTTCTCCATACCCCAAATTCTTATAAGCTACTCACAGCAGGCAGCATATGCTGAAACAAGTTATTATGGAAACACATCTGTGTCCCCTCACCAATGTATTTTCTTTATGAAATTGGTCTGACTTCTCAGCCTCATTTGGAGTGAAAAAGAACGTGGAAATCCATGAACACTAAAGGGTTCCATTGACTTTTTCAGAGAGTAGAAAACAATTTAGTTCTTTTTCTGAATGCTGCATAGATATGTCAGTGATTCTTTTTTATTTTATTTTTTTCCATTCAATTGTGCCTTTTTTGTGGCATGGTGAGATGGAGGTGTAAGGAGATCACAAGTTGTGTGGGAATTGTATCAACGAGCCTGTGAGCCTTTAAAGAGGAAGACCAGAAGGGTGAGAGAGGCCCCTGAACGTTCATATGGTGGGTATGTTCAGCAGCATAGTGAGGAGATGAAGCCTCTATATCCTGACGTTTTGTTGCTTATACTGTGATATCTTATCCTAGCTAAGCTCTATAACTCCCAAGACCCCAAACAGTACTTTTACTTTGTACAAAAACAAAGAACATATAGCCAGTACAAATCAAATGCCAGAGAGTTTTGAATGATGCCATATTTGCAAACTGCCATCTATTGGAATTCTCACCACACTACATAGACATAATTTGATTACCCCTTTTGGCTTATGGGATTTCCTGTTTACAAGTAGAATAGCCAATTATTTAAATGCTTAGTTGCCATAGTGAACCAGGAGTCACTGAGCCAATGACTTTACCAGCTGCTGACTAATCCTCATCACCACTGTAGATTTTGCTGCATGTGCAGGTCCTCTTTTTTTTCTTTTTTTTTTAATTGCTGTTTTTGTTGCTGCAATACTTTACAAACTTCTAGTTCCTTGAGACTTAGTGACCATTTGGCATCATGTTAACATCACACAACAGGAAACACCACTTCCAGAAGTCTCTAGCCTCAGTGCTAAAGTACTACTGAAAAGGAACTAGCAAGTTTGGCAAATTTAAAAAAAAAAAAAAGTAAGTTATAGTGGTCAGGGAATCTCTTGACAAACGCTAACTTTTTTTTTTTCCCACAGAGGGGCGTGTTTTGTTTTGTTTTGTTTTGTTCTGTTCTGTTTTGTTTTGCAATGAAGGATCAACCCAATGCTGAAAGTTAGATGTTACTTGGTATTCCACTGCTAGTGTGGAAGTAGAGTTGAAGGTGGGTAGGAAGCTTTGAGTATGACTTGAAGGAAAAAAACTTTCTTTTCAGTGATAAATCAGAGTTTCTTACAAGTTGTCTTGACCCCTCCCTTGTCTTGAAGAACCCTTGCTGCTGACTCTGGATCCTGCTTTTCGTCATAGTCAGAGGACTCCAAGGTAGAATTTTCTGAGTCCCTCTCAATGATACTCTTCACCTAGACCAGGCTAATGACCAAACAGTAATCTATAATTGTTGAAATATTGGCTTTCTCAACAAAATTTAAGTCTTCCCCAGGTATGTCAGTCTAATCTCCATGAATCCTCCCCTTTAGGAGTTTCTGGCATTCATTTAAAGGTAACTAGAAGAAAAATTAATATTTTAATGTAAATCTTATAAAAACCAAGATCACAGTAGAATTCACACACAGTTTTAGGCAGTGTTTCAGGTAGCACTCCGGTACATTGTCCTCTTGGCCATGCTTGAGATCACCAGTTTTTAGGTGAACGTGACATGTACTTCTTGTCTGTCTAATGAAAGGAGCTTTTAATTTTCTGTCATTTTGCAATCACCTATTATACAGTATTTCAAACAAATTGAGATATTTACCTATTTGGAGGAAAATGATAGGAGAGAGCTTTAAAATTAATGTCCAAAAATATAATGAATTTGATACCTTTAAAAAAAATTCTTATTAGATCTGACCCCTCTGTACTAGTGGAGGGGTGGAATAGGAGTACAGCTCAGTTTTACATACAAAACTCTTTAAAATAAAAAATACTACCAATAATACATGTTAAAGTCCACTTGTGGACTTAAATTAGTCAGATTGAGTTATTGAGTTCATGCAGATCATATGTACTTGTAAAATTGTGATTGAATACTGACTCCAAATGTCTATCCAGTAGGTCTTTGTATCTGATTTAATTGTGTGGCAACCAGTTTTACATGTAGGTCATGACTATACCTGGATTATTCCATTAAGTTCATTTTAATTAAAATATATATAGTTTGCAAAAATGGTTCAACTTAATTGATTTGTGTGTGTTTGCAAGATCTAACTTCTGAGGAATATCATACATGGTAGGAATTATCAAAGAGTAAAGCTTGTAGCAGGAACATTTGAAAGATTTTGATAGATTCTGAAGAAAGAAGCAGGCACTTTCTGAATCAGTGCACAGACGTCAACATTTGATCAGATTCCTACTACCTCTTCCCCATTGTTGGTGTTCACTCGATATATATGTGTTTAAGAAAATTAAAAGTATGGGATATTTGTCCAGCATATCAGAAAGTCGTAAATGCTATGTCTGGTATCCAGAGCTTGGCAGTAAAAGTTTCTTGTGTTCACTGTCTCTCCCTTTTTTAAGTTAGCATTAGAAAAATGCAAAACCTCATACCTTGAAATATATTGTTCCTAATGGGGTTCCCTTCCTTTTGCACATATTTTTTCCCTTATTAAAGTCAGCTCTAACCCCGAATTAAAGTATCAAAGTATTTTCATTATATAGATAAAGTTAGTTGGAAAATATGTTTTTATCAGTTTTATTCAGAGCTGCCATTCTTTTTAGTCATTTCTGTGCCTAGAGATGAGTAGTCCTGCATTTGAAGCCACACCCGCAGATATGATATGCTTGGTACTCTAGGCCAAGGATTTATTGGTAAGTTGAACTTTTTAACATAGTCATTACGATTTTCAGTTGCCTAGACATCAGGTAAACACCATTCAGTACACTAAAGAAACTGTCCTTGACTCTCTCCCACTCCCACCTATTTTTCCTCACCCCCTTTTCAAAAATTGAAAACGCTATGAGTGTCTTTTTCAGACCATAAGGCAGACTTTAGTAGCTTTCTACTTCTTTAACTAAATGTCTGGCATTTTAAACTTTTATAGAATACATTGTGTTGGACACTGGAATAATACTGTTTATTTTCACCTGTGAAAAATGACTTTATTGTACTTGAAACACCTCCTTTGCATTTTTCCATTTGTGCCATTCACTAGTGGAAATAAATTGTATTATACCATAATCTACTGGCTTTTAAAAACTGTGTTAAATATGCACATTTTTGGTATAGCTATTATCATTTGTATGTATATATTGTATATACATATGAGTGTCTATATGTGTGTATAGATTGATGAATATAATTCATACTGTACATTTCCATCAGGGCACTTAAGGTTCTGTTATTTTGTTTCATTATTTTAGTCCTCAGTTAAGGCAAGAATGCATGTGTTTCTTAACAATGAGTACTCTGGGTTGATATTTATGAGAAGGTGGTCATTAGATGCAATCTTTTCTATTTTAATCCCCTCTTAGCACTTGAGTGGGTGGAAAGAAAGTTAAGTAAAATGTGGAACCATAAGTTGCAATGCAGTAAAATAGTGCTGGGGAAGGAGCCAGTTACTGTTTCTGTGAGTTTGTGTCATGATGCAATGAAAGATAGGTGAGGCAGAGAGAAATGAACCATGGAAACTAAAAACACTGGTGGTGATTCCTCTGCAAAGATAAAAAGAACCAATAAGTCACATAATCTTCATGTGCACTCCATACATATTTCTTAGTAGTGGTGCCATTGATCCTCTTACCCTTTTTACTCCATTTATAATAATAATTATAAATTTTGCTAAGGACCAAAACATCCGAGAAAGGAATTACTGCTAAAGCATCTAAGGTTCTCCTAAACTATAAAATCAACAGGAAATGGCCACTGGGAGAGAAGGATTTGGTATTGGCAAGGGGCTTTCTCCTTTTAGCTGCCTCTTCTTGCTTGCTAATAGTAAGTTCTTCATGCACCTTCCACCCCTTTGGAGGCACTACGTTTCAAGCACAGATTTGGCCCAACACTGCAGCCCTTTCCTAAGAAGTTTATATGGCCCTGCGTTTTGTTCCATGCTCACAATGTGAAGTGTCTAGTGTATATTCCAGTCAGAAAATAATATATTTAAGGTGTATAAGTGTGAATCTCCTATAATGATGGAAGAGGAGGCTCTTATTTCTTAGAAAACTGCTTTCTCTAAGGAACAAATCTAAAACTTGGGCTGTCATCTTGGAGCTGCTTACCAAAATACAGATCCTTATTAAAAAACAAATTCTCTGTTTTCCCTCCTCTATCATGATAGTGCCCCCCAACCAGGTTGTAGCATTGCCTATTAAAAGGCACTCACTCTTAGTTGTTACGAACTGGAAATTTTCCATCCTCAGATTCCTTAAAGGATGAAGAGTGTGCTGTACACTTAGCAGACTTGCCTCTTGTATGCAAGGACTACTGATTGAAGTCTATTTTGCTGTGTGTCTGGTTATGTTGTCTGCACTTTTATTAAATCACTACAGTAAGTCTACATTGGAAGTGACTTAATTTGTAAAGAAGTTTTATTAAACACTGTCTAGAAAAAGAAAGTGAAGCTGAGAACTCTTCCTTTATTGTGCATTTATATTTTCTACTGAATTCTGGTAGCCCCTTTTAAAGTCACATTAACTAATTCTTCCCTTGTTTATATTCAGATTTCCAAAATTTCACTCATGCAAGGGAAGAGAATCTATTTGGCCTAATGGTGGTCTTCAGATCATAAGAAATATGTAAATTAGCATGCACCTTATCTGCCTGTTGTGGGTTTCTTAAACTTGCACTTCCCTCTCACCCACCCCAAAATAGATATCCTTTAAAGAAAATAAAGGCAGAGAATTAAAACTGGGGAGCCATTTACTATGTTACCATCACTGTTAACTGTTACCCAGCAATCAAAACTTTTTGAAGTTTCAGAGCTTTGTGTGTGTGTGTGTGTGTGTGTGTGTGTGTGTGTGTGTATCTGTTTGATTGTGTTGGGTTTGTTTTGTTTTTAAATGTACAAGAGAGTCTTCTTTAAATAGAGAAAAAGGTTAATCCTCTCTGAAACAGGATGCCCATTGGATATACTAATCTGGACATCTGTAGGTAGTTTGCCATGAAAAAGTAGAAGATGAGACTTGTGAATGAATGAAAAGGGTATCTTGATACCCCAGAATTCCCCCTAAATTACGGGTAATTCAACCTGCACAGTTTCCTTTTCACTCATAGTTTTTAGCAATTGTGAGTGAAGAAATCATGTAATTATCTGTAAATATTTAGCTAACAAATTGACCTAGTTTCTGTATTTTTTTGTTTTTGTACTAAAGTTTATAAGTCTGTGCCAGCTAGAGAGGAGTTGCTGTCATTGCCAGTTGTGGTCCTAGCATCTAACCCTGAAACCATCCTAGGTAACATTTTTAGAATTAATGCTTCAGTGTTGTTAAACAGGGAGAAATTAAGCTCAACCATTGGTCAGGTTTAAAATCTTTTGAAGCAAAGTCATTTTATTTAATACAATGATTACATGTCCTCAATCATGAATGAGGTAGGGAACCTCCCTCCCCCAGTGGCCATGTTTACAGAAGTGTGTTTTGTCTATAAAGTGCAAGGGTTTTAATGTTTATGTAAATTATGCAGGTGATAACATTATGGCTTGGAATTGTTTATTGGGCTCTCGCTGAATTTTCAAATGAAATGAACTATGCTTATTACTGGCACATTGATCCCATTTCTGGAGCATTTTCCTATTTCCAGAATTACATGTATTCCTTTGTCATTATCCCTTGATATGCCTTGTAGCCTAAGGTATTAAAAGCTGGTAAACATAGATGAGGGAATTGCATTTTTTTAAATCCATGAACCTTCATTTGTATTCCTTCATTACTCATGTTTCTTTGGCAACTCTGAGGTCAGTGAAGTTTAGAAATGAGATACCAGTGTTAATGAAAAGTGTGTACTCTTTGCTTTTGCATGGCTTGGCTTAGCATCAAGGGTATATTTGGGCCACTTGAAAGCATGAAGACCAGTTGTATGGGAACAGGTTTCTCTCAGTGGCACATTTTGCTTTTTCTGAGCCCTCAAATACATTGCCTCAGCATGAACATTATTGTTTCTATAAATTACACATGGTCATGGAATGAATTATGTGATTTAAAAGGATGGAACTGCTTAATGTTTGCAGATTCCAGCTGGCCATGTGACTATTGGGCACATATCAAACCTGGGGGGAAATATTGGAGCCCTTCTAACCCTTTTTTGGTCATAGACAAGTATATTTAGTTTATTAAAAGATGTTGGCTGCCCCTGGTATGTTGCCAGAAAGCTCTTTTTTGGTGCCTATTCCAAATGTGCTTTCTTGCATTTCATAATATCAAAGAAACCACCACCCCTTCTTCCCAACAGCATTTTATGTCAGACCTTTTATTCCACATTAAATGGGAGTTGTGCCTACTTAGAGTGCCCCTCCAATTAATTACATACACGTGTCCTAAAATAATCCAAGCAGGAGACACAGGTAGGAAAATTTTTTTTAGGAAGTCCACTCGAGGCCAGTAATCTATCTGACAAGGTATTTTACCACATTATCTTGCCACTTGATAAATGAGCCTATTAGGAATTGCAGGTGGTTTCATAGGGTAAAATCCAAGTAGAGAGGGGTATGTGGGGTTTCTATTAAGAGATAATTTTGTTATTGTTTTACCTCTCCTTTTATGATCCTTCTCTGCTAGGTTAGAATGGGTTAATTCTCCAAATTTATTTTGTTTTTTTTCTTTTAGGGAAATTTTTACAAAAGTGATGGTCTGATGTAAATAACATTTTGAAGTATAGTGCACATAAGTTCCCGAGACTATTTCAACCTGATCATTTGTAAATGCTTTAGAGTTTTTTTCATTAACACTTGTGTTGCTAAATCCTATTTAAGTCTGCTAAAAATTTTAACCCATTTAAAACTTAAACATTTAAATAATGGATGAGTTACTCTGAGCAATTTAGCTTTCAAAACCCCCTTGTTTTAGTATATGAAAAAGATAGCCTAATGCGCATTAATGAGGTTGGAGAGACTATGAGAAATATGTATAGTGTATATTTTAAAACAGCTTTGCTTGTATTGTGAAGATTTAAAAACAAACTTGAGATTTTTAACGTAACTATTAACACAGTTTTAACATAAGTTATCCCACTGGGTTTAAGAGCATCTTGAATGTATAATCCTTTTTGTAACCCAGGTTGGTTTCTGCTTTTACCAGTCATCCAAACATATTATTTATGATTTTAGTTTTATATACTCATTTACTTTTGTTTTCCTCAACCAGCATGATTTTTTTGCACATGTATTGTAGAAATTTTTAAAAAGAAAAATCAGTACATCATTTTCTCTGGATTTTCTTCACTTCCTTTCTAGTAACCCATTACCTTAAAGGCCATATCGCTCCATTTGCATTATTTGTGCAAATGCCGGGGTTGGTTTTTATTTTTATTTTTGCTATTTACCTAAAAAAAGAAAAATGCTTCAGTCAATTGCTTTTTTATTTAAAAAAAGAAAAAAGAAAAGAAAAAAAGCTGTAACCTTATCATTTCTGAGTAGACCATTGAGAGATGAATGCACACCTGTAATAGCCCAGGACCAGCTTTGGTGGCTAAAGGGAATATTTTAACTAAGCAAGAGGTTCTTTTCTAAAAGTGGTATATATTATTCACAATCTCTTTCAGTTATTCCCACAAGTCAGGGGTCCAGATAAAATGAGGGTTATCAGCTAACTGATATGTTATCATTGAGGTTCATCAATGAATTTGTACATTTCTAGTTCCCTTTGGTGAAGGGAAAAAAAATGATGATTTTGCAAGACCTAGATTTTGGCTTGGTTTCTTGCCTCCTTTTTTGGCAGCCTTCATCTTCTCATCTCCTAAAGCCCTTGAGCCTGTAGGGTTTTCATGGTGGACAAAGGACCTGTGGTCTTTTAAAACTAGGACTGATTTTTTTGGCAAGAGATTATCATGTTGAAAGTGATGTTCTGCCACTTTACCGATGACTAATTTTAAATATACACAGTCCTCTTAATTTTCGGACCAAACAGACACCCACAGTGGAGGCTTATCAAGGGTTGCAATGGGGAAGAAGCCTCTCCCTCACTGTCAGCACCAGCTGGTAAAGGTGACTGTACAGATGTGCATTTTCCTTTTGGTAGAAATGGTCCACAGCACTAATTGGTAAGGCTTATTGTACAGTATATTGTCAGTATTCTTCTGGTTCAACATACCTTATAGTTCATATATAACCTGTATTAATTGTATAGATTGTGCATTTAAAGCTGTTACCAAGTTGTCAGAACATAAGAGCGAAAACAAGGTCATATGTAATATTTTGTTTGTAAGTATCCTTTGTATCATAGCAAAGGAAATGTTTAAAAAAATCAACTGTAATAAAGTAATTTTAGTACACAGAGTGTCTGCTCAGTTTTTTTAAGTAATTGTATTCCCATAAAGATAAAGTATATTTCAGTTCAGTGACTATTTACTGGATAATTACTGAATCTCAGGCACTGTGCTGTATGTTGGGGGTTACAAAAATGAGTAAGATGTGGGTAAGAATGAGCTCCCTAGTGTAGACTAAAACCCTCTAGACTAATTGCCTCGAATTCTGTGTGCCCAGACAGTGAAGTGGCCTGTGCTGTGGATGTGAGATGATTCTACTTTAGGTTCTAATGGCTTGTTGCAGGTTCTTAAGTTTTATATAGACATATGTTGTGGTCTGTGTAACTACAGTTCCTCCCAGACACATGGACACATAGATGTATGCAGTTCTTGGACCTTGTACAAAGCTTCACAAGGTGGTTTCACCTGGGTTCGTCTTCCCAGATTTGAAAATCATCACATTTTAGCCCTGAATGGGGTAGAGTATCTAATCCAGTCCTGTTAAAATGACTTTGTCAGAAGGCTTAATCTGGAGGGAAGGAGTTTCTTGGGCTGGGGTTTATATGTTTTTTTCTATTAGAAAATAGTTTTAAGTGTTGTCATTTTAAAAAGTATAGTTGAGATTACCTACTTTATTGAATAGAAGACTATCAGAAAAAAATGGCACTTCTAACTTTTTAACATAGCTTCTAAACTCCTAGAATGTTGATGCTGAGCTATTTTGAGATTAATTAGCATTTATGTAGTATTTAATTTGCCTGGGTCAGACAACTACGTGGCAGAGCCAAGATTTGATTCCAGGTGTTCTATCTCCAGCATTTCCCAACATCCCACCTTGAATTTGGTTGAGTTGAAAGGGGGTTTAAAAAACAAGATTTCTTTCTGCTTTATCCCCACAATTGAGCGGTTCAAACTACAGTGGAAGGAGAGTTAGGTGCTTCTACCATGTCAGCAACTCAAAACAAATGCTGTCATTGACTAAACACATCAAAGATGCTCTGAGTTATGCTTAGGGTTTAAAGCCTATCCTACCTGACTATAAAAGAAAAAAAATTTTTATGAAAGAAAATTTAACATAAATTTAAAAATCACCACAGTGGCTGGCTAGCTCCACAGCCCCAGGGTTGTAAGTTAGTGCTATCATCTACATCTCAGTGATGCCAGCTGCCAAACCAGGGTTTTCCTATATATGTCCTAGGCAATTAGTGACTTTTTTTTTTATTGGAGTATAATTGCTTTACAATGGTGTGTTAGTTTCTGCTTTATAACAAAGTGAATCAGTTATACATATACATATGTTCCCATATCTCTTCCCTCTTGCGTCTCTCTCCCTCCCACCCTCCCTATCCCACCCTTCTAGGTGGTCACAAAGCACAGAGCTGATCTCCCTGTGCTATGCTGCTGCTTCCCACTAGCTATCTCTTTTACGTTTGGTAGTGTATATATGTCCATGCCACTCTCTCACTTTGTCACAGCTTACCCTTCCCCCTCCGCATATCCTCAAGTCCATTCTCTAGTAGGTCTGTGTCTTTATTCCTGTCTTACCCCTATGTTCTTCATGACATGTTTTTCTTAAATTCCATATATATGTGTTAGCATACGGTATTTGTCTTTCTCTTTCTGACTTACTTCACTCTGTATGACAGACTCTAGGTCCATCCACCTCATTACAAATAGCTCAATTTCATTTCTTTTTATGGCTGAGTAATATTCCATTGTATATATGTGCCACATCTTCTTTATCCATTCATCCAATGATAGACACTTAGGTCGTTTCCATCTCCTGGCTATTGTAAATAGAGCTGCAATGAACATTTTGGTACATGACTCTTTTTGAATTATGGTTTTCTCAGGGTATATGCCCAGTAGTGGGATTGCTGGATCATATGGTAGTTCTATTTGTAGTTTTTTAAGGAACCTCCATACCGTTCTCCATAGTGGCTGTACCAATTCACATTCCCACCAGCAGTGCAAGAGTGTTCCCTTTTCTCCACACCCTCTCCAGCATTTACTGTTTCTAGATTTTTTGATGATGGCCATTCTGACTGGTGTGAGATGATACCTCATTGTAGTTTTGATTTGCATTTCTCTAATGGTTAATGATGTTGAGTATTCTTTCATGTGCAATTAGTGACTTTAATTATACTTTCAGATACTTGTTCTTACGGATACGAGGGAGGCAAGGCTGCTGAGGGTGTTGTTTATTGCAGGCTGTGTGATAAACAACTTTAGGGGTGCCATTTATAGATTCATGTTGGCTCCGCCACAAGAGTTGTGCAGCAGCTCTGAAGACAAATTCTTTCTCCTTTTGTTAACACCCTTTACATTATGGAGTTTAAAATGAGCATTATTTACTGTCATCTTAGCCAGTGATTGACTAGGAAAAGGCAAATTATGGCATAAAGAGCAGTGGTTTAGGGTTCTGGTCTTCAGCCCCGTCACTACTAACTGAGATCTTAAAAGTCACATCCCTTCTGACCATCACTTACAAGAAATAAGAAAGCAGATGGTTTTTGGCTGGAACAAATGAATCAATGTATAACCTATTAGCCATATCATGGTTATCCGAGAGAGAGAGCATGTGTGTGTGTGTTTGGGAAGGGGGTGGGGAGAGTTTGTCCTCAGTTGGGCAACCCAGCACCCAGTTTGTAAGCCTCAAAGGTGCTGCTCTTCCAGCCCCTTCCCAACTTTGCAGTGGAATTAATAACTGGAAATCCTTGGCCTTACAAGAATCAGAATATAGACTCTGATCTGAAAGCAGATGCCACCTCATTATAGAGGTCTTTGAGCTCTGGTTGAGGAATTAAGTGGGCTTGAAGAATGGGATCCATCTGCTTTTACTGTTTCATTATAGCCTAACAGACCTTAATTAAGGCCTATTCACAATCTCAGTCTTTTCATATGGAACAACTCATAACTTGCCCGAAGTCATATGAGTCACAAATGAAGTAGAAACTAGAACCCACATCTCCAAACTATTTCAGTGCTCTATCCAACACACAAATTACTAATTGCCCCCTGGAAAATATCTCTATGTAGGTACCACTGATGATCAGGGAATTTTGAGCCTGCTGGGAAATTATTAGCCCAGAGCAGGAGGCCTGGTCGTTGATTAAACAGAGGTTCCGCTGGTTAGTGTTAGGGGACACAAGCCTAGATCTATAGCAGTGAAGCAACAACCAGCAAATAGAGAATGTGCAGTGAGGCTCCGTTAACTCCACAGGTAGGTAAGCACAGCTCAGTACATAGAGGACTTAAGAAGACAAACAGCACATTTGTCTGTGGAGATTTAAAAAAGAATGACATTCCATTGTTGCAGGGAGACTGCAATTTATTATTCAGAGGCAAACAAGCTGAGAGAATTTTTTCTTCAATCTCACTAGTGATAGACACTAGAGCAAGATACCTTATTACACAGGAAGGCTGGAGGAGCCAGAGACATTTGTTTTTTAAGTGTTAATATCTTTTATTGTTTAATGAAATTCTACTTTTCCTCTCAACTTTTAGCTCTTCCTGGATACTTCAGAGCATAATTATTAGATGTCTTAAAACATCCTCTGGTCGCTTTGGTAGGGTTATTTCATTAAAATCTTTATGTCATCTCCCAACTCCCCAGAATTTGGATCAGGTCTGTGATCTGATCCTCAAGCCCATAAACCAACCAGAAGTCTTTACAACCCACCGAGCTCGTTAGCATTGTTTCCAGTCACCAACTCTCAGATGAGAAGAGACCTTATATCTAATGTAGGCCACCCTTATTTCTCAGCACATGTCCCCTCCATGATACGTGCCTAGGAACAGTCTAGCTTGTGTATACCAACAATGATGTGGGACCTTCTGCTTCCTAAGGCATTCATTCCATCCCTGGGCACTTGGACACTCCCTAGGTATAACTTCTTAATCTTAACTCTACAAACTGTCATAACTAGTGAAAACAGTTTCTGATGCCATCTTTTGTGGCTTGGCTGTAGGATCATTGGTATCATTGAATTATTGGTATCATTGGCAAGTTCTGCCAAAGTGGCCAATTATCTCTGCCTGTTTAAGCAGGGAGGGAACTTTATACTAAAGTTCATTTCTAAAGGAAGAAACCATGGCATTACTAAGGGTGACTGACTGACAAAGGATCCTGCAGTCTGGGTGGAAGATGAGTACAGAGGAACTTCTGACTCTGGGGTGGTTTTGAGGTTATATATAAAGCTAAGATGACACTTCCTGTGTCAAGACCTCTTTTCTAACAGTACTCAAGTCTTAGCAAGGATATCTTCACTCAAAACAGGGATAACATCTCAAAATGAGGATTTGGTGCTGTGTTTTTTTATTATTGTCATCTCTGGCCAAGCCACCTTGGAAACCTATGCATAAATACATAAAGTGCTAAATCTTTAAGAGAATTAAGTTATAGCTTAGCACAGTCTTTGGTATCAGAGGTCAGAACTTAGCAGGACTCAAGGAAACCTTGAGAAGCCGTTGTCTGCTTCCTGCATTCTGATCCAGTGGGTGGAGACAGATAACTCAGGTCTGAGATTATGCCTCCTTTATTGTAATTGGGTTGTGTTTTCTTTTCCCCCTTTACCATTTGAAGGTGTTTATAAATAATGAAGAGACCAAAAGGGAGGCAAGCAAGTGAATGAGACCTGAGAGGATTGCCAAAGACTTGCTACCTGGAAAACTCCCAACTCAGTGGTATTTCTTTGGGTTTTGTTTGTTTTGTTGTTTGTTTCTTGCTTCCGCAAACTCATAATTTGTCACTTTGTTTTTAGGGCCATGCATTCTCTCAGAATGTGTGCCTGGGGTTCCTCCATCTGGTTTCATATAATTAGCTATTAACAAAAGCAGAGCCAATTTGGGTGATTCCTTCATCGTTAGACTGAAGGACAGGGTCACCCAAACCTGCTTGAACAGGAACTATGCTTTCTTGGCAAAAATGGCTTGAAAAGCAGTGATGTCACCAAATGGTGATGAGAAGATGAGAGAGAGGTAGCTTCCTGAGAATGGCTATGAGTACCTCTGGCACAGGGGCATGGAGGAGAAATACTTTAGGGTTTAGGTGATTAGGGCTGTGGATCCAAGGGGATCCAAGAGACAAGGGCTGTTCTGCTGTTCACAGAGCTTTAAGACTATAACTGGAAAAAAAAAAATATATATATATATATATCCTACCCCACCCCACCCCACAAGCTGGCTTTCCTGTAAAAAAGGAACCATGATTTCTCCAAAAGCTATTATCTTAACCAGAGTCCCGTGGTTATCTGGCCTAGAGAAACAATCTGGATTTTAGCCCTTAGGGGCCCTTTAATCCTGGGGGGTGAGGGTGGGGGGTGGTTAAAAACCACTGGACTGCTCCCCATTTTGCAGTGAGTGCTGAATGATTATAGGGTCCTGCATATGGGACTGCAAGACCTAATAAACTGAAATCCCCACTGTACCAGATGCTGGGGGACGGGGCTGGCCAGATGTCAGTAATTCTTCTTTGCCAAGCCTTACACCAAGGCGTTAACCAGAAGTACAACAGCTTCTTTAGGGTTCACTTCCTTATTATCTCTCCTGCTCAGAAATGGTGAGAGAATGTTAGATGAGGAACATAGAGGAGGAGGAACAAGAAGTGGGGAAGGAGGGAAGGAATTTTTTCATGACAGGATAATGTGTCTTAGATAATTGAATGTTGTCTGCATTTCAGTTTAGATTCTTGGATAGTTCAGAGTTTCTTCTTATTTGATCCAGACGAACAAGGATGGGCTAAAATTATCCAAACCTAAAATCATGGCCCCAGAAATTCCTCATACCAAGCCTTAGGGTATGGCTTTTGGTAGACATTTCTCCTTCTTCAAATTGTTTTGCTATTTGTGAGGCCAGTATGGAGCTTCCTGTCAAAACAGGTGCCTTCTTTCTTGATGACCAATTAAAATTTCAGGGCAAAGCTTTTCTGGGAGGAACTGGATGTCCTATTGTATTGCTTAATGGCCTAATCCAAACCAAGGTGTGGGTCAATCTGTACAATGCCTTATTTTACTCTGATCTTAAGCATTAGTCCTCATAAAACCAAAGAGCCTATCAGTCACTGAGTGGTCAGATCCAGGAGGAAGCTTTTCCTGCATCTACATGGATGGCCTTTTGAATGAGCAGAAAAAGCATGGTAATGTGAAATATTCATAAATCACTGAGTCAGCTCTAGCCAATCTCTTGGAAACTTTGTTTGCTTTCTCTGGTCCCAGATGTCTCTCCAGGGTCTGGAGAGGGAAAGGCTAGTAGTAGTGTCAGAAAAGAGGGCAACTAACCAAAAAAACACCTAAGATATGAGGTTTATACTTTTACCACTTAGAGAAAGCTCACATCTCAGGAGGAAAACACCTCTGGCTAGAACTCTCTGGAGTAATCCCCCGAAATGGTACTGGAGGGAGCAGCTAGAATGTCTGCGAGCCTGGCTCCTTGAGCCATGGTCAAGCAGACCCTGCAAGGATTTCGTCTTCCTAAAATCATCCTTGGGATCTCTCTAGTGAGTCTTGAGGTCCTAGGCTGAAGCCCCAGATCAGCCCCACTCCCAGTCAGGACTTGCAGAACTCCACCGAAAGACTGGCCCTTGGTATTCCAGACGCAGGCGTTCACGCTCTCTAGCTGGTTGCCCTCCCCAACCCCGTCTCAGCACAGCACTTACTGCCTCTGGGCCTATCTCACACTCAACGCAAGATGCATTGGCTCTGTGAGCCGCTTCCACATCTGCCACCACATGAAGTCAGCAGAGCGCCACAGCCTCAGAAAAAAACGAGGGAAGTGGCATCGAGACACAAACATCCTGTCCTCACTACATCAGGTGGCTCCAGCTTGAGAACCAGTGTCACAGAGCTGATTATTTATGTGACACAGACCTGCCCAATGGCTCACAAAACTCATCTCCTTTGTATCTTTGCTGTGAGCAAGCATTTTCTCTTGAGTCCAGGGACATACATGGAGATATTCTTTGGCTTATGAAGTCGGTGACAGGGGACTGTGACAGGGAATGCCCAGCTGCTGAACCAGGATGAGTTGGCATGTGTAGAGCAGGGCCTGGGCAGGAGTTCTGCTCAGGGGCAAATGAACGCTAGCTTGCTGGAAGTTCCATCTCTTTCCACAGACCAGTTTAAGAGAGAAGGGGCTGAATCAGGGGCAAAGAGCTGAAGCCGCCTGCCCCACTCAGTCCTCACTGCGTTTTCAGGACTCAGCCGTGCCCAGCTCTGTTCTTCCTCGCAGTGCTGGCGGGTTCTTGGGTCAGGTCTCACCTTGTATACGATCTCTTCCAGCTAAAGATCTCCTCCAGGTTGGAAGAGGGAGAGACCTCCCGCTTTGGCAGGGTTCCCCAGCGACGCCGGCCCCCTAGGAAAGAAACTCGGCGTCTGCTCAGCCCTTTCATCCTCTCTTCCGTTCGGAAGAACTCAGTCAAGGCCCGGAAGTACTCCAAGATGACCTCGTGGCTCCAGGCTGGCAAGGGCTCCTGGCGCAGGAAGCCACAGTGGCCTCCGTGGCGGCTGAGCAGGAGGAAGAAGTAGGGGTTGCTGTGAAAGAGTTCAGTTGGCAGAAAGTGGTTTGGGGGCCCGCACACAGGATCATCGGCGCTACAGATGCATAGCACAGGTACGGCTGCCTCGTCCACATCCCGGAGGGGGTCGTTGTGGTCCCAGTAGGTGTCCCAGCTGATGGGGAAGCTCTTGGTGTGGCAGAAGAGGGTCTCTTCAAACTCTCGCAGGGAGCGACTCCTGAACAGTTTTCCAGTGTCCACTGTGTCCTCCAGGGCTGTGGCGTACCTGGCAGAAAGAAGTTGAATGGGGAAGGAAGGAAAGAGAGGAAAGAACTGGAAAATAAATTGACAGCAGAAGTTACAGAGTGGCAGCCTACAGGCCAGATTCTGACCACAGAGGCTTTCTTTGGCCATAGAATGTATTTAAAAACTTCCATGTCATTGCCATCATTTAAAATCAGGAGATTTCACATAAAATGCATCTTTCTGGCTTCTCGAGGGAAATGGGGAGATCTGGCGACATGGACTGGCATGGCAACAATCAGGGTATTTCCTCCCTCCTTCCTGTGTTACAGTTTCTACCAGGACAGTCATTCATGGCATTACCTCCCCAGCCCTGGGGCAGCATTTGACTTTACAGCCTCTGAGTTATTGCAACAGCTCTCCTCCAGACCTCATCTTCTGACCCTCTGTAGGGAGCCTGCTATGAAATGTCACCTCCTGAACCTCTCTTGGAAGAACTCGATGGCTCAGACTATCCAAACCAGCAAGTGACATCCCCCAACATTAACATCTTACTTTAAGTTGTATTAGTTTGCTTTTTTGAAAGATAATATGCTATCCAGCTGATGACAAATGAGTGTGTCCTTGATCAGTGGGGCAGGTAGGTATTCCTAGAGAGGGCTGAGGGGCGGAGGAAGTGACTGGGAGTGTAATTAATTGGGTGAGGTCCCAAATGGGAGCCTGAGAGCAACTGCTCTGGGAAAGAGGAACATCTTTGCTGTTTCCACCTCCCTGGAGAGGGCCTGGCACCCTGACCAGGAGGCCAGGATGGACAGCTCAGTCCTTTATTGGATTAATTCAGCCTTAGCCAGCTGAATTTGGATAGGTGTTTCCTGCAAACATTCAAAGAGGCTTGCCCCAAGTTGGCAATCCCAAAATTCCATGGGCAGGGCAGTTCCTAAAGGCCCAGGTTTCCTCTCCACTTCCCTTACCTTATCCTCCAGCTGGTGCCCAGGGTCAGCACTGAGGATGGTCATTTGGGGATGGAAACTGGCAGTTAAGCCATGTGAAAGTACCTTGCCCCTGGACTGTTCCAGCGGCTCTGGGTTGCCATGGTAGCACATGGGCTGTTGCTGAGCTCAGGGTTGACCTTCTTAGAACAGGAGGCAAAATAGGGCAAGGAAAGAAAGAGAAATCACAATTGTCACCATGTATTGGTGCCAGGCCCCTTACTTTCGTTATCTTATTTCATGCTTATAACCACCTTGGGAAGTGGTTATTATAAACTCCATTTAACTGAAGAGGGAAGTGAGGCTCAAAGGGGTTAGCTAACTTGCTGGAAATTCAGGATTTGAACCCAAGTGGGTCTGACCCCACATCCCAGGTCTTTCTGCCACACCACACTGCTGCCATCATGTCTTTGACCTCGTTCTTCTATCTCCTAGGAAAACAACAGTGTAAGCAGAGGCCTGGTTATTTGCTGTGGGAATGTCACTCAGGCCTTCTCAGTGGAAAATTCTCCCCTGTCACCCTGGTGGTAGATTCTTTTCTTTTTGGAGATTAAAAAAAATGTTTAAATATTCTTAAAATTTTTGCATTAAATATTGAGTATATACCTGGGAATATGCAAAACATCTGTCAGGTCTAAAGAATTTTAATAAATCAAATACCACCAAATTTCTTATTCCTGTCACCTCCAGGCTCAGAGGAAATATTCTGGACAGATAACCAGTCACAATTGCTTCCAAAGCCCTCTTTGCTGATTTGACAAGCTATGGACTAAGCGATGTCAGGTGCTGCCTCTTGTGGCGGGTGGGGCAGGTGCTCAGGTTGCTAGGACACGGTGGGGCTGAGGTGAGGCCAGCGGGCCCCAGGTCAGGAGTCCCTGCTCTAGCTAATGATGCTGAGTCCGTCTGTGGCTTTTAAACCTGCTTCCCTGATTCTGTCCAGACTAGAGGGTTTGGACGCTTCAGGAAGTGTGTGAGGAAAACTTTGCCCAAATTGCTCTAAACCTGTTTGATTCAAAACCAGGCAGAGCCGTTTCTCAGTCCCAAACCTCTATTCCCCCCATTGCTCGTCTGCAGCCTCCGTTACCCACCTGCTGAGGGCGATCTTCTGGTGGAGCAGAAAGCCCCGCTCGTAGGGCCAGGGCAGGCCGGCCTCAAACCACTCGCGGCAGCATAGCACCGGCGAGATGCAGGCTGCACCAGTCATGTAGCTGGAGGAGCCACACTCGCCCAGGTAGGACAGCAGCAGCGCCGAGCCTGAGCCCTCGCTCACCGCGAACAGCGGGGCTGCGGGGTGTCGGAAGCGGATGTAAGTGATGGCCTCTTTGAGATCAGACGGGTCCCCGAAAGGCTGCAGCCGGGGGCTGACCAGTGGGCAGCCGTGGTGGCCGCGACGGTGGAAGATGACCGGGTAGTAGCCGCGCTCTAGGGCCAGCATGCAGAGGCCGAGCACGTTGCGGGTGAGGCGTCCCCAGGCATTGGGGATCACCAGCAGCACCGCCGGGAGGCCCCCGGCATTGGTGACCCGGCGGCCCCGGGCGCAAGGTCCCACGACCCAGTCCAGGGCCACCAGCCCGTCGTCCGCCAACTGCAGGTACTCCCGGGCCAGATCGGACCCCGGCCCCACCGGCAGCACGAAATGGCAGAGGGTCTGCAGGTGGGGCCCGGAGAGCCAGGAGCGCGGGCCCGGCTCCAGCGCTGTCGAGCGTCGCAAGGCGCGCAGCAGGCACTGGGCCAGCGCCGACGGCTTACAGATGAGCCTGCACCCGCCGGGCAGAGGCTCACGCTCGTCGCTGAACTGGTCCGCGGGGCCTGCGCCGTCCACCTCCTCCTCGTGGTCTTGGCCCTGCGCCCCCGGCAGGGTCCTCGCTCCGACGGCGCGCCTCCCGGGGCGCCGCAGCAGCGCGGCGAGCAGGCCAAGCAGGGCGAGCGCGGCCAGGAGCAGGGCGAGGGCGGCGCCCCACGGCGGCATGGCGAGGCCGGAGAGCCTCCGGCGGGCGGCAGCGGCGGGGACGTCCCCTTGGCGAGCTCCCTGCTCTGGCCGCGGCTCCGCCGGGCCGCGGCGGCTGCCCAGGGCCCTCCCGCGGGGAGGGAGGGGGTGCACTCCGGATTGGCCGCGGCCCCGCAGAGGCAGCCAGTTCGGTCCCGGCTCCCCTCACCCGCCCCCCCACTCCCGCCCACGGCCCTTTGTACAGTGATTGCGACAAGCAGGAGCAAGAGGTGAAAGGAGCGGAGGCCACGGGGAGGGAGCGAGGACGCGCCGGCGAGACGGAAGGGAGTGGGGTGTGGGGGGCAGAGAAGCGGGGAGACTTGGAGACCGAGGCTTGGGGGACGGGGATGAGTCTCAGAATCCTCTGCCCCCGCCCCTCCGTCCCGCGTGGTGTGTAGGGTGTGCAGCTACCGGGGAGACCTGCGTCGCTGCGCCCTCAGGGGCCGCTGTTGAGAAGTAGCAAAAGGGAGAAGTGAATAAACCGCAGCTCCCGGCGCGGGCTCCCGGGCTTTCGCGGGGCGGCTGCAGTGCAGCCGGAGCCACCACCCGCACCTCCGTCGCCAGGCTCGGCTGTGCTCTCTGACCTCGGTGTTTGTCTTGGCCCCGCGGGCACCCGCAACTGCGCAATAACCCGGCCGGGCGGGGGTCCGGCTCAGGGCCAGC
This sequence comes from Mesoplodon bidens, assembly GCF_964165515.1. NCBI lineage: Eukaryota > Metazoa > Chordata > Mammalia > Artiodactyla > Ziphiidae > Mesoplodon > Mesoplodon bidens. The sequence goes on from NC_138179.1 coordinate 15,402,432, forward strand.
GAGGGCCAGGGCCGGCGTCGTGCCCTGACCGCGGTTTAGCAGCGGGAGGCTGGAGTGCCGGGGAATGCTCTTTCCCTTGCCTGCATTAGTGCGCTGTGCCGATCCCCCCGGGGAGCGTGGGGCTCCCCTGGAACCTGGTAGAAGAAATCCTCAACACCGCTCCCCAGGAAGGACTTCCCCAAAAGAAACAGCCCCAAACCTCCGAGAATAGGCTGGAGGAAAAGACGCACTCAGGTGCCCGTGGAGGGGGATGCCTATCACCCCGCGACCCGGCCGTGGCAGGGGATAGATGGCAGTCCCTTCATCAGCTCAATAACTGGCAATTACCGGGGAATGGGGGAAGGGTAAGAAATACCCCTTGCAAGTCACAGCTATGTGGGAGACGGTCTTGCTCTATTTCAAAGTTTGGGGCTGGGCATTTCAACTCTCACCCTCCACCCACTTTCCCGTCTTTCCTCAAAATCCTGAGCCGGGCCAAGGAGAAGGGCACCGGGGAGAGGGCGGCAGAGCGGGCACCCGCTGCAGGTGACGTCTGGCCAGCGCTCCCTGCTGGGGGCGAGGCCTGTGACTCCACCTCACGGTGACCAAAGTCTCCTTGGGCATCTGCTGGTGCCCGCTGGGCTAATTACGAAAGCGGAGGCGGACGTGGGCAAGAAAGCAGCCCCCAGCCCGGCTCCAGCTTCCTGGGACTTCTGGGTCTGGGGAGCGTGGAGGCCTGAGACCCTTGGAGACTCCTCCGGGTTCGGGCGCTATTTGCGAGGGCAAGAGTGGGATGGGATGAAGGTGTAGCTCTAGAGTGGGGACCCTCTTCCTCCTGCAGCTCGGACTTCAGGCTTCTGTCCCTCTTCTAGATGCAGGTCACATTGATAAGTCTGAAGCGGGTTTGCCGAAGGAGCGGACCCGTCTCCCCTCCTGGGCCACCCAGTTCACAGTGGAATCCCAATTCCCGCCCTCCTCCCCGCTCCAAGATTCCACCCAGGAGCTGCAGCTGCGCCCTGCAGGCCGCGGAGACCCGCTGAGACGAGTGCCCGGGCGAAGGAGGTGGTCCCGCCTGCCTCGCAGCGCGGCGCGCCGAAGACCGGCTTCCGAACTTTTCCGGCTTGGGGTTGAGGACGCGTGCGCGCACTGTCCCGGGCTGTGGGCGGGCACTGGGGCGGGGCGGGGACCCGGCGAGAGTGGGCCGGAGCTGCGGGGGCGGGGCGGGGCGAGGCGGGGCGAGGCGAGGGGCGCGCGAGCCTGGGGAGTCGCGGCGCGCGGTCTGGGGTCGGGGCGGGACGGCGCGCGCGAGCCCGGGGTCTACGTGGGCACGCGGGCGGCGTGGGTGCGCGGGGGCAGGGCCAGGCGGCGCGCGCTCCCTGGCTTGCTGGGCTGCGGGCAGTGCTGGGGCGGGCCGGGATGGCGCCTCCTCCGCCTCCGCCCCAACTGCTGCTCCTGGCGGCCCTGGCGGGGCTCCTGGGTCCCAGTGAGGTAAGGCTACCCGCTCCCGAGAAGCCTTCGGCTAAAAGTTCGTGCTGGAAGGAGTGGCGCGCGGAGAGGGGACTAGGAGTTCTCCCCTTGGAGGGCTGGGCCTGGGAGGGAGAGGGCAGAGCCCGCGCCGAGGCCAAACGCCCCAGCTCTTCTGCGCCTTGAACCCACAGGTGGTGGCTGAGCCGGCGGAGGAGGCGGGAGCCCGTTGTCCCGAGGGCCTGTGGCCTCTGCCCCCACAGGTGGGTGCCTGGAGGGCGGTGGGAGAGAGGAGTGTGAAGGGGCAGCCCAGTGCCGCCCTGGCCTCGCGGCACCCTCCACAGCCACCCTCTGAGCACCTCTGCCGGTTCCTCCGGCCCTCAAGTCACCAACGTTTCCATTCCAACGTGACGGCACGGGCTTGCTGTCCTCCCCCCACCCAGAGTCCCCCGTGGGCTCTAAGCTCTCTTCTCTTCCCCCTGTATAGGTGTCTCCAAGAGTGACCTACACACGGGTGAGTCCACGGCAGGTAAGTACAAGCAGGAGGCATCCTCAGTGTCTGCACTGGAAACAGCGAGCTCCTCGCAGGATTTCTCCACCTTTTCTGCTCACCAGTTCCATTCTTTACCACTCCCCCCAGTAAGGGGCAATGTTCTTAGTCCCAGGACAGTGAGCCACAGGCCTTGGTCCTCAGCAGTGCTTGTCAGGAATCCTGTTGAGTAGCTGGCTGTGTGGGCAGGAGGCTGCAAGGGAAACTCTGAGGGTAGTAGGAAAAAACAACCTGTGCTCCAGCTCTGCTGTGTGACTTTGGAAGTCTCCTGACTTCTCTAGGCCTCATTTTTCTGTAAGAGAGGTTATTGGTAACATCCCTCCCCATGAGGAGTTAACAAATAGTGTGGGACAGCACTTTGGAAAATAGGAAGCTGTAAGGAGTGTGTACCTCAGGTTACCAACCAAACTGGGGGTTCACCTTGTGTGGCTGCCTATTTTCATTGCCAGTGGTTGGATAGCTTCTCTGTCCCTTTGGTTTTCCTTCTGAAATATCTTTTTTTTTTTTTTTTTTTGATCCTTGTAATAGCTCCAGGCCAAAAGAGCTCCTGCCACCTACCTGATTTCTTTTCCCAAACAGCCCTTTCATTCCACTGTTCAGAAACCAGTGGCTCCTTATTTCTCGCCTTATCATGGCCATACTCCCCTGTCTAGTTTTTCAGGCTCTACCTCGTTAAGTAAACCTCATCCATCCTCCCCACATCTTTGGTTCCTCTCGTCTTGTTGGTCTGCTCACCACACATATGAGTTCGAGGCTTATTCCCACCGCTGTACTTTTGCACCTGCTTATTCCCCTCAACACCTGGCGTATCCTGACTTGAAGGGGACAGCTCTCTGCCCTCCTGCCATCCATCCCCATCCATCTTCAAAGCCCAGCATAGGACTCAGCTCTCTCTTGAGACCTTGCCTGATCATATTAGCCCTTATTTATTCATCACCTTCTCCAAATTTGTGTAATGCTTATAATGTATCTCTTGTAATTTAACAACTAATCACTTCGAGTGTTATTAGTTTGCGCTTTCATTTGCGTTAGTTCTGTTCCCCTGAGTTTCCTTTGCATTCCCTGCAAGCGGAGTCCAGGAGTTCTCTTTTGGCATCTCCTGTAGCATCTGGCACAAGTGCTGAGTGTCAGGTCAGCTCAATCAAAGAATAATTAATAATTGATGAAGGGTTTCCATCCTGAGATTGTGCACCTGCTGCCTTTGTGCCCTGTATTTGGATGCGCTGGGGAGACGAGATTGAATACATAGATGGGTCAATACATAGAAGAGCTGGTCTCTGTTTGGGGGGTGCTTACAGTCTAGACTGGGAACCTGTAGAGCCACCGTGGCAGGTCCAGAGAAATATAGCTAAAGAGTGTGGTCTGAGTCTGGCAGGGTTAACCACGCATGCTGCCACAGAAGTTGTGAGCTTTGAGGGGTGGCAGTGCATGGAGAGGAGGGATGAAAGGAATGCCTTCAGAGGCAAGAGGGGGTGCACGCCAGTATCCAGGGCCCTTTGTCCTTTCCTGAGCCCTGAAGGTGGAAGGGTCATCTGGCCATCCTGGGAGTCCCTTTAAGTTGGCTCCTCAGGATGGGAGAACTTGGGATTCTTAGGGAGGGACCTGGCTTGATGTCTCCATGCCTTTCCTCCAGGCTGAGGATGTCAGCTTCCTCTACCATCCCTGTGCCCACCCCTGGCTGAAGCTCCAGCTTGCCTTCCTGGCCCACATTTGCGTGGCCCGGCCCTTACTGGCCCCTGACTCCAGCCTCACCCAGGAGCGGGTACGTGGTTGCTGAAAGGTGGTTGTCTGGCACTGGCAGAGGCTGCGGCTCCACGTTCAGGGCAAGGGGAATTCAGGGCCTCCTCTTGCTTGCTCCCCATCTTTGTCTTAGCTCTAACAGTTACCTCCTTTCATAGCCCCTGGTACTGGCAGCATGGGGGGTGGCACTGGAGATGGCATGGGTAGAGCCAGCCTGGGCTGCCCACTGGCTGAAGAGGAGGAGGCGGCGGAAGCAAAAGAAGGAGAAAGCATGGTTTCACTCTGACAGTTTTTCTGGGCCCTATCCCTTGGTGCCAACACCGGGCAGAGGGAGGCTGTGCCGGAGAGGGTGCGTACAGGTGAGGGGTGCTGGCCAGGCTTGATGGTCATTGGGTTGGTGGCCCAGGGTGGTGGTGTCACTGGGTGATCTGGGCAGGGAAAGGGTGATTGCTGTCTCTTCTCCTCTTAGGCCACGGCTTTGGCCTTTACTCTGCGGAGCTGGAGGCCCCCAGGCGTAGAGGTGGCATCTAGAGGGCCTAGGCAGCTCTTTCCTGGTGGTGCCAAGAGGCGTGGGCTGCGGGCTGCCCTTGGTCTCCAGCCCACCCCCTCAGCCCTGAGGTTCCGCTCTGTTTCCTCACGGAGCATGGAGGCCAAGCAGCCTATGTTGGGACCCCAGGGTGCAAGGGATAATGCCCCATCTGTGCCCACCGGCCCACTGCTGCTTGGGGGGCCTGGAAGCAGTGTCAGCTCCAGGCTAGAGGCTCAGGTGCCCAAAGGGCAAAGCAGCCCAGGGGTCTGTGCCTGTCCAAGTCAGGCTTCCCCGGCCGCTCGCGCAGCAGCGCCTCCGCCGGCAGCCCGGGGCCCCACCCCGCGCACGGAGGAGGCCGCCTGGGCTGCCATGGCCCTGACCTTCCTGTTGGTGCTGCTCACCCTGGCGACGCTCTGCACGCGGCTGCACCGAAACTTCAGGCGTGGGGAGAGCATCTACTGGGAGCCCACAGTGGACAGCCAGGACACAGTGGCTGGTGAGAAGTTCCCCTCCTCACCTGCCCTGCCCTGCCCTGCCCCGCCCCCCATGGCTTCCCTGCCCTTGACAGCTCCCCACCCTGCCCATAGCGGTGCTGAAGCGGAGGCTGCAGATGGCCCCTCGCCGGGTCAAGCGCTCCCGCCGGAGACCCCTCCTCCCGCCCACGCCGGACAGCGGCCCGGATGGGGACAGCTCTGAGTGACCTGCCCCAGCCCTGCCACTGTGGCAGGTCCGGCTCCTCCTCCCGTCGGGAGGCTGCGCCACGTGGACCGCGCGCAGGGCCGCCCCCTGGTGGCCAGATGGCGCAGTCCTGCCTAATCGCTGCAAAAGGGCTGGTCCTTAGTGTGTGGTTTGCTGGGAGGGATGGGGCGGGGGAAGGGAGGAGAGAAAAAGGAGCTGTCTCAGCCTCCGTTGCAAAAACTCCGTTTTTCTTATTAAATTATTTTAGTAGAGCCTGGAGTTGAGCTTGTGCATCTGCCACACAGACTCCCTCCCACCCAGGGCACTGTCCTAGCCCATTTAGGTCGTGTTTGAGGTAGGGGGTTTCTAGTATCAAGTTGGGCACTCGCTGGCCTGTCTCCTCTTGCCCGCGGGGCCTCAGACACTGGGGTTTAGTAGCGTGATAGACCCCTCCCACCACCAGGGGTGAGCAGGTGGTGGGGATAGTGGTGGTATTTACTGAAACATTGTTATTTTCAGGACTCCTCTAAGAGATGACAGGGGCTTCCCTTCCCTCAAGTACAGGGGCTGGAAGAGTCGTGGTCTTCACTTGTTTCATACTTTCGCCAGGTTGGTCTTTCTCCGTTTCACGTCTGCCACCTCCCCAGTCCCTCCCACAGTTCCCTAAGCATCAGAAAGGGCACATGGTCACTTATTTATTTTTGATACAAATGTACATGACACACATCTTGACACTCAGCCCACCACCACCACCACACAGGTAGAGCCTGGCCCCTGGGACAGAGGTGGGACGGGGAGAGGAGCTGGTGGGCGCTGCCATCTGTCTCTCAGCCTTCCTAGGCTGCAGCCCAGGCTCCAGGGACCCAGATAGCGCAGGCACTGGCCTCTCAGAGGTTACAGGGAGGGGCTCTCGGCTGAGTCCGGGACCCCGGGGAGCCAGCCCCAGGCTCAGGGGCTCAGTTCTCTGCCCCAGCCAGCACGATCCCCCTCCACAAGGGAGGGGAAGAGAGATGGAGCCAAGTGGTTTTCCTGTTACGTTCACAGAGAAAGGGTATGAGTCGGGGGAACAATGAGGGGAGGCAGAGGGCAGGACCCCAGCTGCTTACCCCGGCAGTCCCTGGCCCCAGGATGGGGGAGAGGGGCCAACGCCCAACACGGGTCCTGCTGCTCTGGTCCCCTCACCCCCTCACAGAACTCCAGATGGGCCAGGCCTCCGGAACGGCACTGCCGCCCCGCACACTCACACGCAGGCACGCAGGGACACTCAGTTACCACAACGTTAAAATTAAGGGGTGGGAGAGAGGAGAGAGAGAAAAAAGACTTTTCCAGTGTTTGCTGCTGGGGACCCCAGGAACACAGGTTGGGGCCTGTGCCCTAGGCTGGGGCCGTTTGGCATTGAAGGAGAGCAGCAGGGGGCTGGTGGCTACAGGGTGGGGACATCCACAGGTATTATGTACAAGGGGGGATGCCCCCGCTCAGCCCCCAGTAGGGCTGGACTGGCTCATGGGGGTGGGGTGCATGTAAGGGAACCACCCCATTTGGAGTGTCCCCACCCGACCCTTTGCTGAGGGTGCCCCAGAGGGCAAGGGGCTGGGAGTGATGCCTTGCAGGCCCCGGGCACACTAGAGGGGGAGGGGATGCTATGTACAGGGAGAGGTGCGTGGAATGTAGGGGACAGAGGCTCCTGCCACCTCACCTCCCCATCCTTGGGGGCTCGAGGGGGACGGGCACCAGGGCACCTGGCTGCCAGGTGAGAGTGGCAGCACTAAGGGCACTTGTGCCAGCGGCTCTGTTGGGGTGGGGATTAGTGTCTGGAGTGGCCCAGCTCCCATGGCCAGTGAGGTTCCAGGGTGAGGGTGCAGGGAGAGTGGTCACTGCTTCTTCTCTCGGGTGGTGATGGTGACCAGCTGCTTGGCAGCCTTGGCGATGTCGTAGGCGCACTGGATCACCTGCTGAGTCAGCAGCTGGAAGTCCACAGGGGCGCCAGGCTCCGGGGGCACCGTCTTCCGGCACTCGCTCTGCAGCCGGTAGGCGCTGGCGTTGAGCAGCCGCAGGGAGCTGCGCACTGGCTCCAGGGCTGGCCTCTGGAGGGAGGACGGAGGGAGTTGGGCCTTGGATTTCAAACCACGAGCCGTGATATGGCCCAGTGTGTCCATGTCTCCACGCAGGCAGTTGTCAGGTTCTCTGCAACTGCCCCGCCCTGAGGCCCTGCCCCACCCTGAGGCGACGCCCAGTCCTGCTCCCCTCTCTGGCCCCTGTACCTTTGGGAAGAGAGAGGCCATCTCAGTCACAGCCAAATGGATCTTTTCTGAGCAGGGCACAAAGCTGTGGGGGGAGGGGAGGGTAAATTAGGAGGGCTCTCAGGGAAGGTTCCCAGGGACAGTGGAACACTGGTCCCTCTCTTGCCCTCTCTTGCCCAACACCCCAGAAGCCCATACGAGCCTCCGCCCACCTCCATACCTGTCATGCTTGAATTCCTGGGCAGCCCGCAATAATTCCTGAATGTTCTTGGTGACCTGCTCCGTCTTCAGGATGACATCCTCTGTGCTGGGAAGCCCAGGGTCGAGGTCTCCATCCAGGCTTTCCAACTCCGGGTGGAAGTCCTCTTCCTTGCCCAGCTCTAGAAACCTCTTCCCTTCCAGGCTGGGGTTAGAGAGGAGAGAGGGAGGCATTCCAGCTGTGAGGCCGCTTGCCTACACCCTCACAGGTGCTCAGGGGCCACTCACCCCCCTCCCCCGGGTGCCTCACCCCAGCAGCGGGTCCCCACTTTGCGTGTTCTCATAGTCACTGTCTGCGCCGCTGCCATGGCGGGAAAGCTTGCTCTGGAGGGGTACAGGGAAGGGGTGGCAGGTAAGGTGCACATTCACAGGCCACCCCCCCCGCCCCGCCCATCACCTCCCAAGCACACATCTCATTCAGCCCATCCCTCGGGCCCTGGGGATGCACATTACCGAGTGACGGCTTCCTTCCTGGGAGCACGACAGCAGTGGGGAGGAGGGAGTGAAGGGCACAGCTGAGGCCGACACCCCCTTCCGGACCTGAAACCCAGGTAGGGCTGGAGTCAGTTTCCTCCTCCCCACCACCCACCTTGCGGCCTCCCTGCAGTGAGGCTGGGACCATGTGTGTCTAGTCATCCTTGTGCCCAGCGTCCAGCATAGAGCCTGGCATTCGCTGGGGCTCACAACCTATTTGTGGGTACGGACCCACCTCCCCCAGGCCCTGCTTACCCGGTAAAGGCCAGCAGGGACGTGCACTGAATAGATGGCGTCATCCTCCAACTCCTGGGGGTGGCACAGTGGGCGTCATGGAAGGCCCTGCAGTGGTCCCAGCCCCGTCTCCACCCCCCACCCCGAGGCCCATAGGCAGCTCACGGTGCTGTGGAAAGGCTGGAGCCGGGTGGTGAGTTCATCCCCAGGTGGGCCTCCAAAGGGCTTCAGGGCAGAGCCCGGTTCATACATGGAGAAGGCCTGGCGGTCCCTGCGGTGGGCGCTCCCGCCAGGCCCCATGGGCGCGTGCTCCGCTCGTTCGCTGGGAAGTGGGGCTGTGGGCACTGGCCCCGGCGGCTGCCGGATCTGCAAGTTCTCAGCCTGCAGCTTGTGGATCTGAGAGTGAGAGTGGTGTCAAGACACTCCGGAGGGTCCAGGCAGCACCACCACCTCCAGAAGGGGGTAACTCCTCCCCACACTGGGGCCCTGGGAGGCCCCCATCCTCACCTCCCGCTGCAGCCTCCGGAGCTCATCACTCAGGCTGCTGTTGACTTTCATGAGCTGCTGCACCTTTGCCTCGGAGGCGGCCAGGGCCTTCTTGAGCTCCAGGTACTCCTGCAGTGTCACCGCCCCGTCCGACAGATCTGAGGAGTCCATGCTCTGCAGAAGGAGACGTGAGCCGGTCAGTCAGTCCCCTTGTCCCCGAGACCCCGAGCTACGAGAGGATGGAGCAGGGCCTTGGAGGAGGCATGGGGAGGGGCAGCGCTCAGACCCGAGCACGGTTGTTCCGAGTAGCACCAGCGCTGCGCAGGGGCTCCTGGTCTGTGTCCTCGTCCGAGGCCACGCTGTCGTAGTCGTGCTGGTCGTCCAGGTCACTCTGGCTCCGCACAGACAGCTCGAGGTTGTCTGAGGGCACAGGCCTGTCACTCAGGGCTCCTATGGCCCACCCATCCTGCCACCCCCGGAAGGGAGCCATGAGCGAGCGTATCCTGGAACAGTGCCCCCACCGCGCCCCCTCCACGCCCTCCGCACCTGTGGGGCTGCTCAGGCTCTTGCCCAGCTGTCTCCGCTTGGCCTCACTGAGAATGTCGATGATCAAGGTGGCGAACTCTCGGGCATTAAAGCGGGCCAACTTCTGTCGCCCCTGAGAGGCAGAAAGGGCCAGGCTGGGGTGAGGAGGCCCTTACGGCTGACACACAGAGATGGGGACAAAGCAGCCAGGCTGTCCGACAGTTGACTTAACCACAGCTAAAATGTGCCAGCCCAGCTCGCCGGGCCAGGGCAGGGGGTGGGGAATGACACAGATTTGGGGTGCCTAGGGGAGCTCTCAGGAAGAGGCTGGAACACCCCCCCAAGGGGCTGCTCACCAAGTGCTCCAAAGAACAGCCTCCTCCCCATTCCCAAATCCCAGAGCCAGCGGGGCCAGGGAGAGGCCTCGGCCAGGAGTGGGAAAGACTCAGCCCAGACAGCAGCCTGCCAGGAAGGGCAGGACCCACAGAGCTGGTGACCCCAGGAGGGGAGATCATCGGCCCAGGCACCCCCGCCCAGCCCACCAGCCCACTCACCTGATTCCGCGTGGCTGAGTATTCAGGGTTAACGGGCAGGAAGGGTACAGCACTGCGCTCCGTCACCAGGGTGCTGTGGTTTTGGGTTGCCAGCCACACTGGGGGGGGAGGGGCAGGGAGCGGATGTTCCGCGGTGGCCAGGCCCACGGGGTGGAGGTGGGAAAGCGAGGAGCACAGCCTTCTGAGCTCCTCCCCATGCCCACCGAGTGCTGGTGTTCAAGAAAGGGGTGGTCTCCGGACAGGGGAAGTAAGGCTGGGTCAGGGAGAGGCCGGTTGGGGACTGACAAACAGGACGAGGCGACTCCCTCCCGCCAGCCCTTACCAACCGGGAGTTTGGGCTGGAATCTGGCTGTGGCCAGGAAGAAGGGATGCAGTGGGCGGAGTGGGACTGGGGAGAGAGCCAAAGTGGGAGGCAGCCAGAGCAGAGCCGCCCCAGTCCAGGGGGCTGGGGGGAGGAGCAGGCTGGCGGCCTCCAGCTCAGCGTGCTCTGCCTGCCTGGCTGGGGCTTACGTGCAGGCCTGCCGAGCAGGGGCTTACGTGCAGGCCTGCCGAGCAGACCAGCCCCCGGTACCTCTTCCTAGTCCCAGTAAAAGGACCCCAGAGCCACACCAGGTCCCACCCCCTCCCCAGCAGGCAGGCACGCTGTCCCCTCTGCCCAAGGCTTCGATCCCCTCCCGGCTCACCAGCGTCATTTTCTCTTCGATCCACCTCGTCATACACGTCCATGGCAAGTTCCTCAAAAAGCCGGTTGCTGAGCTGGAGGCGGAGATGGGGACCCAGGCTTTGTCAGATCAACTGGCCCCCCCCAGTGCCAAGCAAGCCAGCTCACCGGGATCTTAGAAGATGTCGAAAACGACTTGTGTGTCCCTTGTGCCACCCAGCCCTCTCCCCAGTCTCAGAACTGGCAACTGGGGTAGGGGTCTGCCTGCCAAGCTCCGAGGTGGGAGAGGCAGAGGGAGACCAGAGCGGACTGGTTAGTGCCCAGGTAGCTAGAGATGCGCCACGTGCCCCGGGAGCCTTAGGAGGGCAGAGCCAGGGTCAAAGGTGAGGGGTGTGGAGGTGGAGGACAGGTGACTGAGGAGACTAGAGTGAGGGGCAGGTCCAAGACTTGGAAAAGCGCACCAGGTCAGAGAAAGGGGGAGCCATCGCAGGGATGGGGGCGGGTCAGAGATGGAGGGCAGCTCCAAGCCTTAGGGGCCTGAGTAGACTCACCGCCTGCAGCTTCTTCTTGGCAGCTTTGGCCAACTCGGACAGGTCTAGGCTGTGGACGAAGGAGGGAGACGGGAATGGGGAAGAGGGGAGAGGCCAGACGTGAGCGGTGGCCAGGCCCCCGCCAGTGACCTCCCAAAACATGCAGGGATCCCAGGGAGACGACACCCCAGGTGCTGCACACCAAGTGCCTCCCTGCCCCACCCAACCTCCAGAGCCTGTTCCCGAGCAGGCACCATATACCTCTGAGACATGCACTTTTGCCGAGATCTAAGTCCAGAGGAAGGCAGCAGAGAGAAGAACAGGACAGAGGCAGCAGTTACCCAGGAGCAGGGCAGCAAACGCCTCCCCACGTCAAGCTCAGACCCGTCTCCGTGCACACGCCAGACCCACAGTGTACCAAACCCAGCTCATCTTCCCCCCAGCCCCTCCTCGGCCGGCTCGCTCCTCCTCTCAGTGACCCACTTGCCCCGCACCAGCGGCAGCTCCTGGGGGTCACCTGCAACCTCCCTCACCCTCAAGCCCCAGCCAGGCTTTCCCCAGGGTCTGCCATTCCATCCTCCTGCCTGGTCTTTTGCAACATTTTTTCATCCATCTTCCCGCTTCCAGTCTTGCCCCTGCACCCCTTTATTCACCAGAAGCCAGAGTATTTTTGACACATCTGGCTGCACTACCCCTGGCCTTAAGAACTTTTCAATAGTAACAGGTTACGTATGGCACACTTCAACAAAAAGCTCACTTAAAAATATGCTAGGGAATTCCCTGGCGGTCCAGTGGTTAGGACTCGGTGCTTTCATTGCCAAGGGCCCAGGTTGGGGAATTAAGATCCTGCAAGCCACACGGTGCGGCCAAAAAAATAAATAAACGAAATAAAAACACTAAATGCTTTGCACGCACTATCTTACTTAATCCTCTCAGAAGCCCAGAAAGATAGGTACAGTCACCCTTATTTCCAGAAGCAGTAACTAAGGCTCAGAGAGGTTAAGGAGCCTGCCTGAAGCCACACAGCCAATAAGCGGCAGAGCAGACTCCACACGTCCGTGTTGGAACCTCTCTGCTCTTGGAGTGGTCTCAGCTCTTGTTGGGGCTCAGGACCGGCCCCTCTCTTGCCCTGTCTCTCTTCCAGTCTTGCTCCTGGGATTCCCTGCCTCTCACATGCTTCAGCTACACAGTGTGCCTGTAGTTCCTGGCACAGCATTTCTGACGTCTATGTCTTTGCCTCTCTTGCTGTACTCCCCACAATGGACTACAACTGACTAGGGTGCCTCCCCTCTTGGCTGTGACCTCCTTAAGGGTAGGGATCACGCCTGAGTTACCTCTGGGTCCAGCGGCAAGAACAGCTGGCACTGGGAAGGTGGCCGGTTAACATTTCATTGAGAACACGTTTACAACACACACGCAAGCAGGCAGACACACCAGGCAAAATCAGACCAGAAAAGTAGCGGGGAGTCTTGGGATCTCAGAAGAGAGAAGATCTGGGCGTTCAGGGATCCGAGGTGCCCAGGTCTGACCATCCCCATCTGGCCACACTGGCTTCTGGAGAGGGAGGGAGCCTCCCCAGATCCAGGCCAGCAGGCACAGCTTGGCCATCGCAGGCAGCCACCAGGTGGCGCCAGCATCCATCCTGTGAGCTGGGTGAGCACCCCCCACCCCCCCAACCCCGAGCCTGGGCTCCTGGGGCCTCTTGGATAAGAGACAGAAACACCTCTACTGGCCTTGGGCCCGCAGCCCCTGCCCAACTTCTGAGCACACCACAGAGGCCTGGCAGAATCCCAAAGTTAGTCAAACTCCCGGGGCCCACCACCTTTTCACTGAAGAGCAAAAATTTGGCTGAAGATTTTACAGTTGGAGTCAGTGCCACTGGGAACAGAACTCAGTGATCCGCTGCTCCTAGGGGGGCTATTTCTTGTACTCAAACCCCACGTGCTTGACAGCCATGGGGGTTAGGCTGTGCTGGCCGCGTGCTGAGTCAACATTTCTTACCTGCCTTGGGGCCCAGCATTAGGGAGTGAGGACTGGCCTGCGATATGCTTGTGCCTCCAGCCCCAAAGGGAAAGGGGGGCGGGGGTCCCAGGCCCCAAAAGCTGAAGAGTTGGGGGGTGGGGGCGGCTCTGGGGGTCAGGCACCCACAGGGCATCCAGCTGCCTCTGGGAAGGGGCGTCAGGTGGGCACTCACCTGTCTGCCATCTGTGGGATGATGTAATGCCCATTCCTGTGATCTGAGTAAAAATAAAAATGCTAAGTCACTGGTGCTGGGTGGCCTTAGCAGCTGGGAGCCCACCTCACTGCCATGAGCAGGGCTTGGCACCCAGAAGTGACAGGGGAAGGGAGGAGGGCAGGCCACCCCCAAGAGCCCTGGGAACTGGCTAGAAGTTATGCCCACCCCCACTCCCTACCCCAACACGCTTCAGCCCAGAGCCTGCAGCAATTTCACAGGAGCCAGTTGCCTAGCAACGCTGTTCCCCAGCCGGCTTTGTCACCATGGCACCTGCTGCTGGGGTGTGTCTGGGTCCCACCTGCCTGGCCCAGCCAAGCCCACCCCACACTCTGCTCACCCGGCTTGCGTCCACAGAGATAGAAGGCCAACCGGTCAGTGAGCTCATACTGGCACTCGACTAGCCTTTCCGCCAGCTCATGGTGCCCCGCCTGCCTGTGGGGAGGGGGCATGGCTCAGCCCTACAGCCGCAGCCCGCTCCCCACACCCACCCGAGCCTCACACTTCAGCGGACCCTCACCTGGCATAGTCAATGGGTGTGCGGCCGTTAACATCAGGGGAGCCAGGGTCAGCCCCGTACACTACGAGAAGCTCGGCCTGCAGCGTCTGCCCTGCCTTGGCAGCCACATGCAGCGGTGTGGTGCCCTTCTCTGGGTGGAAGAAGTTGGCCTGGGCACCCAGGGACAGCAGGCGCAGACACGTCTCCAGGTTTCCCGTCCGCACGCTCGAGTGGAGTTGCTGTGAGGAGCAGAGTGTGCCACAAACGGGTGGGGGGGGCCCCTCCCACCTCCAGCGGCACCTGGTCCAGGCCTGCCTGGGACTCCTCCCAGCTCCACGGGGCCCAGCTGAAGTTAGGTTGTCGGGGGACAGAGGGCTTCCTACTAGGAGTTCATGCCCACTAATCACAGCTGCAGTCAGTCACCACCTACCACAGCTGTTAACTCTGGGGTAGATGCTATTTCTTTCCCATTTTACAGATGAGGAAACCGAGGCTCTGGGAGGCTCAGAAACTGCCCAGAGTTTTCTGCGTTTCGGGCAGCAGCTGAAGAATTTTAGCCTCGTGGGTCCACTTGGGAGCGGAGGGGCCTTATTCACACGCGGCCTGACCACGCAATCTCGTCCCTCCACCGTGCCCACCACGCTTGCCTGACCTGGCTGCCTTGGGGGCCTAGGGGGCCTAGGGCTCAGTGGTGATGGCACTGTGGGTGAGGAGAGGAGAGGCCCAGCCCTCCGCTGTGGGGCCCCGCAAACCTTGCTGAGGTCCTTGGCGGTGACTCCGTCGTCATCCCGGCAGGGCAGCTTGTGCACAAAAGCCAGCATCTGGTACTTGGCTCTGATGAACTCTGACTTGATGGGGCTGCATGGAGCACGCAGGAGGGAATGGGGAGCAGAGTGGGAGAGGCCGGGCGCCCAGCCACCTCCCAGGCTCCTGCCCCCGAGCGCACAACCGCAGCCACCACCCCTCGAGCCCGACTCACTGGACTTTGTCTTGGGGGTTGGCTTTGCGCCGGCCGCTCTGCACCTGCGCGGGGTCCAGCAGGGAATGCTCCCAGATGGAGTTGGCCCCGTTGCTGGCGAGTGTGTGCACCATCTGTAGGGAAGAGGTGCCAGAGTAAGAATGCCCACTGCGCGCTGGGGAACACCTCCGAGCACCAGGCTGGACACAGTACTAACAGGCCTACTGTGTGCCTGGCACTGCTGCACCCCTACCCAGTCAGGCCATCCCAGCCAAGGATGCGGGTCCTGCTTCGCACTTCGGGTGACATGATGGGCACACCAAGGCTCTGAGACATTAAGCTCGACAGTACATGGCCGAGCTACTAGGTGGCAGAGCTGGGGTGAGAGCCCAGGTCTGTGTGACTCTGGTCCTGGAAGCCTCCTCTCCGTGTGGGCCGGCGCCCGGGTGGAGAGGGTAAGGGTTAGGTTCTGCCCTGGGAAGGTGCTGCCCCCGGAAGCCACGGGATCCAGAGAGCTGTGTATGTGGGTGCGGGGGGAAAACGGGCCGGCACTCAGCACACGCTACTGGGAAGGCAGAATGGCCCAGCACAGCCTGTACCTGCAGCAGAGTGGGGGGCCAGGCGCTGTGGCGAAGGTGCTTGACAATGGAGATGTGGCGTCCCAGGCTCCGGTGCACACTGCAGCACTCGTCACACACCAGCACACCCCTGCTGATGGAGGCCCAGCCGGGGTCTGCCGGGGTGGGGGGAAGGGTCAGCCACAGCCAGACACGGGCGAGGCCTCCTGAACACCGCCCTGGGCCCGCACTACGCTTAGAACTCCACGCACATTTGCTCACTCAGTCCCCCAGGGCTCTGGGAGCTGGACCAGCGATGAGGACGCTGAGCTCTGGAGGCGGGAGGGGCTCCCATCAGAGCCAAGCCCTTTCCTACATGTCTTTGCCCCTCTGGGGAGGTGTGGTCCCCAGGGCCTACTCGGCGGGCACAGCTTCCTGTCCTGCAGCCACTGCGACCAGTTCCACAGCCTTTCCCCAGGGAACAAGGCTGCCACCCTAGCCCTGCCCCAGGGAGGCAGGAGTCCCCAAGGACCGCATGCCACACATCTCTAGGCACTCCTGTGTCCGGGTCAGTGCCACGTTTCTCCTATACTCAGGCTTCTTTTAGAACCACTGGCTCACCTGCCTGACCCATCACACCCCTCTGGGGGCTCCCGCCTCTGTCCTCATCCTGGCAGGTAAGAGCCCCTTTCATGACCGAGTCTCCTGACACCACCAGTGATGGGGTGAGCTGGAGCCCCTCTTAAGGGGGATGGAGAGAGCAAAGGAACTAACACTGACTGAGTACCCACTGTGTACCAGTTGGGTGCCATAAGTATGGTACCTCTAATGACTTGTCAGGCAAGGTGGGAAATGCTACCCCTGCTTTACCAATGAGGAAGCAGTGTCTCAGAGAGGTTAGGGTGCTTACTCAAAGCCACACAGCTACTGAGTGGGATCGCTGGGATGTGAACCCAGGCATTTAGACGCCGGAGACCATGCCATGTCCACACCAGCTGCTGTTGCAGCCCCAAGTGGGCGCCACTCTCCACTCCTTGGGGAGAAGTGAACTTTAGAAGAAGGGGGACCAGAGCAGGACGGGAACTCCTGGGGTCCTTCTCCAGGGCAGGGGAGATGCCACCCATCCCAGGCCCCTTGGGAGAGGGGGAGGAGACAGCTGCATACAGCTCAGGCTGCGGAAAGGTCACGGGGGAGAAAGCAGCCATTGTGTGCCACTGGAGAGTGGGGGCGGGGAGCCTCTCTCGCAGGACACTGTGCTCTGCCCAGGCCCCCCGCCTGTCTCACGAAGCCCCGTCCTGGCGGGGGGTGAGGGGGTGGGGACTGGCTCTCTGCCTCGCCCCTAGTGCTCATGTTGTCCAGAGGGGCCCCCACCAGGGGAGGGGACAGGCTTGGGGTAATGAGAGCCTCTCCAACCAGAAGGCAATTCTCTTACCCTTCCCTGCAAGGGCTTCTACCAGTGTTCGCCAGAGAATTGTGACGAAACTGAGTCAGGACAGCCTGAGCTCTGCCGTGGTGAGTGTCCCCTCCATGGCATGGAAACAGGAGGTGAAAGGGGGAGGGCTCAGTTCTTTGGGTCTGGACTTCTTTAGGGATCCCCCCAAAACAGGGTAGAGGGATGCAGGAGGCACCCGCCATGCACCCTCCTCGGAGGCTGAGGGGCCCACGAGGAAAGGACCCACCATCTGTGCCAAGAGGGGGAGCCCTAGAGCAAACTTCAGTGTTGGCTTTACCCAAACGGCGAGGCCCCCCAGGCACGGAGAGCTCCTTTCCCCCCCACCCCCAAACACCACTGGGTCAGGGGTCTGCCTGCCAGCCCCCTCCGCCAGCCCAGGCAGGAAGCTGGAAATGACGCAGCCTGAATTCCTCTTGTTGAAATGGTGGGGTTTCCTGTCAGGAGGGAGCCGCCCAGGCCAGGATCATAAATGGGCAGCTCTAAGGCCTCCACCCCAAGCCCTTGGCCCTACCGGAGAAGCCAGACCTGGGAAGGCTGGCCAGATATCCAGGGCCAGACCAGACATGGTGAGCCCCTGAATGAGGTAGTGACCAGGAGCTGGGGAAAGGGGTCCAAGGCTCTACTCGGCACTCTCCCAGCCTGGGGGAGGGGTTCTCCCTCTCTTCCACGGTGACCTGAAATAGGAAGAGTGGGCAGGGGTGACTGTCCTGGTCTGGGGTACACTGGTGCCAGCTCAGTTCTGGATGACACGGATGGGTCACCTTACTACCTACCTCCTATGTCCAAGGGGCCTGGGCCTACCCAAGCAGGAGCCCCCAAGGACCACCTAGGCCAGTTCCTAAGCCAAAGGGCCAGGAAGGGTTTCTGAAAGTCAAAGGGCTATTGTAATTTAAGGTTAAAGGACCCTTGCCCCCAGAAAGGCTTCCAGGACCAAACAGGGCAGAAGGGTTAGGGACGTGGTCTCCTCCTCAGTACCCTGCCCACCTTCCCCCTGGGCTTCTGCCTCAGTCGTGGGGCGGGGGGCGCCTGGTATGTGTGAGCAAGTGGCAGGAGGGGTCGTGGGAAAATGTTAACCAGCACCAACCCCATGGAGGCCTCTACTGAGGTGAATACATGTCACCACCCAAAGCCACTGGTGACCTCCAGGGCCCAGAGCCAGCCTCTTCTGATCTAGGGACCAGATCCTCACTAGACAAGAGGGAGAAGCCCACCATCTTGAAAGCAGGCAAGAGTCATCCATGGGGACAGAGGTCAGAATGGCGGTTGCCTTTGGGGGTGTTGACACAAGAAAGCCCTGTAGAGTGATAGGAACGCTCTACCCCTTGATCGGAGCTGCGGTTACACAAGTATATACACAGGTAAAAACTTATCAGGCTGAACAATAAGGAAGAGGCACTCTGCTGTACATAAGTTATACCTCAGTAAAAGCAGCAGCCCATCGCTCACCCCACCCCACAATCTATATTATGAAGACAAATAAGCCTGCAGGTTCCCAAATGTCCCTAGCTGGTGGCCAGCCTTGCTCACTCAAGGTGCCTGCAGGATGGGCCTCTTGAGGTCTTCACGCCTGTGCCTGGGGCTGCCAAAGCGGGAAGGCTGCCTGAAAGCCTGTGGTGTGAGGCGCAGGCCCGTGACACAGAAGCCAGGACTGTGCGGCAGGGTGAGTGGAGGGGCAGGAAACACATTTTCCAGGGCTCCCCGACCCCTGGCCCTCTCCTGCATCCCCAAGGCAGGCAGGGACACAGACGGTGCCTAATGAGGTGGCACCAGCTGCCAGAGCAGGCGTGCTCTGCCCAGCTGTCTCACAGCATACTCACACGTGTGCCGTGTGCCCAGGCCTGCGAGCAGAGGGAGGGCAGGGCCCTCTGGGGTCAGGCTGCATCTTACCTTTCACCTCCATGACCCTGCAAATTAACCAGCCACAAAAAGGCCACAACCCCACTCCTAGGGCTGGGACTGCAGGGCTCCTATCACAGTGAGAAGCCTAAGGCTTTGGGTAGGAAGCATACACCAAGGAGGTGGCTCTGGGCCTGGGCTCCAAACTGCTGGTTTCCCTCAAGCCTCTTACCCGGGCTGCTACAGGTCCCAGACTGAAAATGCCACTCCATGCCTCATAGGGTCGGGGTGTGGGGTAGCCCCAAAGAGTCAGCTGGGGTCCTGAGAAGCATCCAGACACTTGAAGAATGCCTGCGATGTGCCAGACACCATGCTAGGTGCTGGGGTGGGGGGACGAGCAAGACTTCATCGGCACCCTGCACACCTCACGATCCTGACCTCACCACCTGCCTCTTCCTGATCTGTATTCTGGATCAGGGGAAAAGGAGATTCCAGGGGGGCACAAATGGCTCTGTGGGATGAGAACTGGGGGTAGGAGCTGGGCACCCCAACACAACAGATACACACCACTCCTGCCCATGCCCACTGGACATCCAGAGGCTTCCAGCCAAACAGTCAAATGCAGCAGAGAAAGGACAACTGCCTTGCTAATGCTGCCCGACGTCCTCCTGGCCCAGAATCAGGACCACAGACTTGGAGGTGGAACAGTCCTCAAAAACCATTTCTACTCCAACTTCTTTGCCTCAGAGTTGAGGAAACTGAGACCCAGAGTGAGGAAAGTCTTGCCATGAGTCACAGAGTAAGCTGGAAACAAAGACAACACCAAAATCCAGGCTTCCCTGATAAAGTGTCTGCTAAGCAACCCCCTCCCAGTCCTACCTGCCCTCCCCCCACTGCTACGTCTGCCCAGCCGAGGTGCAGAACAGCCTCGGACAGACAGACAGAAGGCAAGCTCTCCTCCCAGCCATTCCATCCCCAGACCTGCCTGCAGCTGGGGTAAGGAGAGAGTTTCTAACTAATCAGGGGTAGGGACATCCCTTCTCTCCTCCCCTCGCCCCCTCCCTCAGATAGTTTCTTCAAGGTCCTCTAGACCATGACATGCCCTGAGAGGAGGCCTCAGGGTCAAAACCACCCAGACCACCGTGCCTCTGCCAGGCACCCACAGTTCCCTGTTGGGGTCCTGGTCCTGTCCAAAGGGTGGCTGCAAGTTATGGGCCCAGAAAACAGCACCCCACACTCTCACACTTATTTTGTGCCCAGAGGTTCACAGACAACCCCACCCTCCCCCGAGCCTGCCCAGAGGTCTCCCAGGGAGATGGCGCCTTTTCTAAAAAGACGGTCAAGGGCCAGGGCTTTCCTCTCCCCAGGCCAACTGCTGAGCCCCATCACTGGCAGTGTCCTCCCACATCAGAATGGAGCAGCCTCTCTGGGTCACTGATCCTCACTTCCTCAGTAGGTCAGGGGGGGTTTACATCAGCCTGGACCTGACTCTGCTGGGAAGGAGAAGGGAAACACCACGGTAAATACAGCCAGGAGGCAGGCCAGGAAGCCAGGTGGATCCCAGGAATCTAGGCACCCCTCGGCACTGCTCCCTACCCATTTCTGGCCAGACTTGGCTACGGGATGGGGAGGGGTCTGTGCCCAGGCTGGGGTAACGCCGAGCCCACCTTCCAAGTAGGCCTTACTGGGACCCCGTCAAAGCTGTCTCGTTGCTCCCAGTCACCAGGCCTGGGGACGCCTCAGGGGAAGATGCCCAGGCTCGTGGTGGCCCTGAACACCAGGCCCTGCGAGGAGCCTTGGGAACCCGGGGCAGGGAGTCCTAGGAGTAGCCACCCCCTCATCTGCTCCCGAGGAAACAGTATCCAGGCCCCCCTGGCCCATGTGCCCAGCTCTCTGCCCCTTGCCCTCCGCCACCCCAGCGGGCGCGCAGACCATGCGAGCAGCAGGTGCAAGACGCGGGGGTGGCACTGAGATGACACAAAACCACACTCGCCCCCACCTCCTAAACCCGGCCGGCCTCTGCCACAGCCCTCCTGCCACCCCAGGCTGGCGCTTCCGTTTGGATACTGAGATGGAAGGGGGGGCAGCCAGCTGCCCTCCTCCCTCATACTGAGGGGTGGGAGGCGGCGCCGGGAATGTCCTTCCTCGCCGGTCCACGGACGCGAGGAAACAGCGGCCCCCCAGGCGTCCCTCCCGCCAAGGACGCGGCTCCGCAGTGGCCCGGGCGGGGGCCGAGACCGGAGGCCGGAGGCCGCAGCCCCCGGCCCGGCCCCGCCCCGCCCTCCGGCCCCGCAAGGCGCTCCCGCCAGGCCCCGGCGCCCGCCCGGCGGTGCCTCGGTGAGCGGTCCCGCCCCCGGCCCGGCCCCGCTTACCCGGGGCGCTGCAGTCCGCACACACCTCCACTCGCGGCCCCTTCCGGGACATCCTCAGCGGCGACGCGGCCGCAGCCCTCTGGGCCAGCGTGGGGGGCGCGGGCGGCGGGCCCGGGCGGCGACGGCCCCTGCAGCCCGGCCCAGCTCCGGCAAGGCCTCGGCTAGGCTCCGCAAGCCCAGCCAACCGTCCGCCCCCGGGGCTGGCCCGGAACCCGCCGTGCCCGCCCGCCCGCTCGCCCTCGGGCGCCCTCCGCCCCGCACCGCCCCGCGCCGCCCCACCGCCGCTCGCCGCTCGCTCTCTCCGCCCCCTGCGCGGCTCCCGGCCGCTCCTGCAGGAAGCGGCGCAGGCCCGTCCCACCGGGGGAGGGGCAGACTGCACACCCGCCCCGCAGCCAGGCCCTGCCTGCCGCGCCTCCAGGAGAAAGGAAGCCGAGAGCGCGGGCGGGAGGGGGCGGGGGCGCTTAAAGGGACCACGGCCGCCGCCAGGCCAGAGCCGGCAGTGCCTCCTACGGCCCAGGCCTCGGCTCTGGCGCACCCCTGCCCCCAGACGGTGTGAGTTTGCCTCACAGCCCCATCCCCTTCATTTCCGGGGACAGTGACCCCTGGGGATCAGAGAAGAGAGTAAGGAGCTGGAGCCCCGGGCTCCCCTTCCTCATCAAGGGGCTGTGGCTCAGGGTACCCGCTGTGGTTCAGGGTACCTGTCTCTGTTTGGGGTGAGTTGTGCATCCTGGTCCCCCATGAGTCCGCCTCTGTGTGTCCAGGTGTATGTGTGGTCACACTCTTGCTGACTGCGCACACCGCCAGCAATATGGACGCCCAGGTGCCAGAGGTCATGCAGTGTATCCCCTGCCACCGGGCTAAAAAGACATCTATCCCTCCTCCATGCTTTCATCCAGAGAGGAAAGAATCTGGGCAATTTTTTTTGAAGACCTCCTGAGGAGTGACCACTGTGCCTGTGTGCAGTAATATCCACTTCGCATCGGTCTTGTATATATCAACGGTGTTTCTGAGCCACCAGGGGTGTGTGTGTCCAGGGCGTGTGCATATAACATACAAGGACCTTTTTTGTGGTGGCCTTCCTTCCTGGACTTCACACTGAGACTCATTGGAGGTGGGGGGGCGGTGGACAGGGAGAGAAGGCGCAGGCCGCACGTTGGTGCACCCCTGGACTGAGCATGCTCCCCCATACACGTGTGCCCCACGTGCACCCAACCCCCATCCCTGCAGTAGCAAAAGGCCAGAGCTCTGTGGGGAGAGGGCAGAGGGGCCCAGGCCCAGGACCAAGGGCCAGGTCATTGATGACACGATTAAGGGACGGTTCCCCAGATTAGGGGAGGGTTCCCCAGCGGCATGTAGTCCTGCTGTGTAACAAGGGAGCAGGAGGGGAGTCCTTGGGCAGGGGTGCAGGAGTTGGTTGATTTTATCCCATTGGTGCCAGAGCAGCAGTGACTTGTGGGTGGCAGGCTGCTTCCCTGGGGGAGACAAGTAATGTTCATGAGTCACACCACCCGAAATATATGCAAAGCTGCCTCCATCGCCTTTCGCTGCAGCCCAGATTGACAAGTTTGTTTGAGATCGCGATCCACGAGGTATATTTATAATCGCACCTTAAAAAAAAATCTTGAAGGCACCCCCTCCCCCCATAGCCAGCAGCTCCTCTGGCAGGGTTTCTGCGAGCTAAGATACCTCGCGGGGGTGGGGGGGACGGGGGGAGGGAGGACACCACCTGCCGCCCTGTGCTGCACTCCACCGAGGAGTCCGTCCGTGGGCCTGGTGGCCTCATCCCTGGCGATGGGAGGAGCGGCCTGGCCGCTCTTACTGGGCGCACAGCCCACGAGCAGTGGCCGCCCGTTCACCCCCGATCGACCCCCAGCTATGGAATTTCATTTATTAGAAGTCGAGGCGGCTGCTGGCAACCCCATTGCTTGGCTGTCTTTGTTTCTCTGCTGTGTGGGCGCGTCTCGAGCACGTGGCAGCTGGAGCGCGCAGGCCGGAGGAAAAGCGACCTGGGTTTAGAGTCCAGGGCCGCTTGGCAAAAAGAGAAACTCCGGCTGCCCAGAGGGTAGCCCCCCCGCCCCAATCCAGGCTGAGCTCCCCGCCTCCTTAAGCTCCAAGCCTTTTCAGGGGAGGAAGGATAAGTCACCCCGTTCCCCCCACCCCGCTAGCCCCATCTCCTGGTTGGCCCTGGGACTACCTGGGAGTGGCCGAAGCAGGGATCCACTCTCCAAACTTTGTTCCCGAAGCCACCAGCCCCGCCACAGACGAGCTTCTGGGCCTGGGGCTAGAGATAAAAGGGTTTCAGAATTTCCCTTTGGAGACTTTGCCACCTCAGGAAGCAGGGCAGTTAGAGAGATCACAAAAACACTCTAAAAACAATTTAATGAGGAAATGTACAGGCATTCTCCCGGCCACTCCTAGCCATCCCTTCCCCGCTCCAGCCTCCTCCCCAACTCTGGCAGCAGCCACGACACTCTGCTGACCCCTCGTGGTGGAGGTGGGCAGCGGTCTCCGGCTGCGGGAGACGCCAGCTGGCTCCTCCCAGCCTGGAGAAAGGGGCGAGGCGGTCCACTTCTCCCTCACCCTTTCCCGCCATGGCCTGGCACTGCAGGGTGTGGAGGAGGAAGGACAGAAGGCCACACAAAGAAACCTGAGAGAGGCTCGGAGAGTTTGCAAGCTTTTGCTAGCACCTCCCACAAAAATGTTTCCTGGATTGTTCTAAGTAGGACTGGTATGGAATCCCTTATTCCTGTCTTGTTATAAGGTGGGCTCAAGAAGGCACTGTGCCTGGTCCCGCCACCTGTCCCAGTCCGCCGGGTTGGGGGAGGGATGCGCCATTTCCAGGGCAGTCACTATCCTCAGCTCACCAGAGGAGGTAGTATTTAGTGTCACATTTTAGAGGTGAGTGGTCCGAGAAACCAGAAAATTTAAGCAATCTGCTTAAGGCCAGGCAGATAGTTAAGGAGGAATTCAAACTCAGGTTCTCTCAGACACCCCAGTCCCTATCCACACCAGGTCCTACCAGCCCTTGCAATAGGCTGCCCCAGAGGGCAATTGCACTTTTATCACGGCATCTGCAGGCACCCTTCTGGAAAGACCTCTCTGCCCTGGGGTTATTCAGGAAGGAGTTAGTCTCCGGAATCAGTCACTTCCTCTCCAGAGGGGACCACATGGGGTGGAGGTGGGGAGCTGCCACCTGCTGCTGTCTCTGCCCAGCCCCACTCTGGTCCTTGCAGAGGACAGCGTATGGGGGGAGGGGTCTGTTCTCCCAGCCTTAATAGACATTCTCTTTCTAACGTCAAATGTGGAAGATGGAGTTTAATTTTAAAAGAAGGCAGGGAAGACTCCTATGCAATATTTCAGGTGCCAGATTCCTGGTTGCTCCAGTGACCCTTGGCACTAACGCCCCGCACCTTTCTCAGGATTCCTCCCATCAGTCACTCTTTTCTTGGAATCTGGATCCTGCTCACGTTCCACTAGGACCCAAACTCAATCCTGAAGGCCACACCTTCCCGCGACCCCTAAGGCTTGAGCAAGGCCTGTAACCCCCTCCTTCCCCAGCAAAAGGCAAAATGCCAGCGGGTGGCGGTGCGCCCCAGTCCAACTGGCGTCAGGACACTGCCTCCGTTCCGGCCAGGCCTGACTCCCTCCCCACTCTCTCAGTGAATCAGGGGACCACTGCGGGACCCTCTCCGGCCGCTCGCCACCCCCAGTTCCACGAGGCGGACTACAAGCCCCATGATGCCGCGGGGCCGAGTTATAACAAGCACTGCCCAGGGCACCCACGTCCCCCTCCTCTCTCCCCCGCATCCCCGCATCCCTAGCCGACCGCTCGGGCTGAGGGCCGGGCTATGCAGCTGCGGGCGCGCGTCCCTGCGGCGGCGGCGGCGGCGTCCCTGGGGCCCTCGCCCCGTGCGCCCCCGCGCCCGCTGCGGGCGCCTGCTCCCTCGGCCGAGCAGCGTCTTTGTACGCGGGGGTGTGGGAGGCGAGGCGCGAGTCCGCGCCGCGCCGCCGAGTGCCCGCGCCCTCTCCGGGCGGGTGGGGGCCTCTCCGCGCCACCCGCCGCCTCGCGAGGACGCCCGCGGCCCGCACCGCCCGCACCGTTCCGGGCGCGCCACCCCCGCCCGCCGGCGCCGCTAGCACATGCCCGAGCCGCAGCCCTGCGAGCAGGCAGCGCTGGCCCCCCGCCCCGCGGCTCCGGGCCCTGGCTCTGGCGCGGTCCCTCCTCCCGGGCCGGGCGCCGCGGCCCCGGCATGAGGAGCGGGCGATGATCCCCGCCAACGCCTCCGCCAAAAAGGGGCCCGAGGGCAAGTACCCGCTGCACTACCTCGTGTGGCACAACCGCCACCGCGAGCTGGAGAAAGAGGTCCTCGCCGGCCAGGTAAGAGCGCCGTCGGGGCGCCGCGAGGACCCCATGGCCGGGCACACCCGCCCGGCTTGGGGAGGGGGCGCGGCGCGGGCTGTCCCGCCCCCCTGGCGAGTTTGCAGCGCTTCTTTGTTCGCAGCCGCCGCTTTTGTGCTGTTGACCCGGAGAGGGTGATGGGAGCGGCCCCCGCCCGCTTCCCTCCGGCCCGGACTGGCGGCCCACACGTGCTCCGGACCCTCCCAGATTGGGGTAGGGGACGCCGTGCCCCTCCTCCGCGGGGGCAGTGAGGGCTGCGGGGAGGGGCTGCCGGCTCCATCTGTGTTCCACGCGGTAGGAGAGTCCGCCCCACTCAGCTCGGCAGCAACACCTCCCGCGTTAGTGTGCGGAGGTGGGCAAGGCCTGCGTAGGGAGTGGGTCACGGGTCAAGGATCAAAGAGGCTGTGACACTCCCAGATATTCCAGCCCCACCCAGTTGCCCTCTAC
Organism: Mesoplodon bidens; assembly: GCF_964165515.1. Classification (NCBI taxonomy): domain Eukaryota; kingdom Metazoa; phylum Chordata; class Mammalia; order Artiodactyla; family Ziphiidae; genus Mesoplodon; species Mesoplodon bidens. The sequence goes on from NC_138179.1 coordinate 15,428,088, forward strand.
CCTCACGATGAGCGCTTATCTGTTTGCTCAGACTGGGCAGACCCCTGGATCCCTCAGACCCGGCTCAGGAGTGGGGAGTAAAGAGACCCTCTTGGGTTTAGCCCTGAAGGGCCTTGTCCAGGTGCTGAAAGGCGCTCTCCTGCCCTCTGGTGCTGGGGCCTGGCTTCTAGGCGCTGAGGAAGCGAGGGGCCCTTTGGCCCCTGGCAAGATTTGCGAGTTTGCACACAGAGCAGGCTACCAGGTTCCTCTAGTCAGTAAGAATGGGTGGGTCAGCCAGCTTTGGCTGGGCGGTGGCCTCCAAGAAGATAAGGTAAGGGATGGGGTCTCCTGGCTGTTCTATAGGACCAGGGCAGGCAGGCAGGCAGGCAGGCACAGGTCACAAATAGTTCCCAACTCTGCCGTTGGCCTTCAGACACAGGTAGGCACTCGTGGCCTGGACGACTAACCCTCCAGGGTGGGGAGGCAGGAGCGAGAGCTGGGCCCAGCCTGCCCTGGTTTGTCTCCAGTTGAGGCCTGCAGACTTGGCCTAGATCTGAGATCCTGGGGCCATGGGCTGGGAGTGGTTTGCTAAGGCATTGCCCCTTTGGGAATATGCCTTTTGAGGGCCACTTCCTGAGTCACAGGAAGTTCAGTTTAAGGAGCTGTCTGCTTCCCAAGGGAAGAGTGAGGTGGAAAGCAGGACATCCCCAGATGGTGAGCAAAGTGAGGGTCAGAGTGTGTCTCTGAATTCCACCACTGAGCCCTCAGACCAGTGCAGCACCCAGCTCTGCATAGCAGTCCCAGGAAGTGTTGGGGTGACCTAAGCCTCCATCTCTGGTCGGGGTGTCCACTTTCATTCTACCTCTGCTTCCACAAGGATGCTCCAGGTTGCTCCTCAGACCACGTCTCTGTTTATCCATCATAAAGGAAGTGGTTTGCAGCCACTGGTAAAGGAAGCGAGGTCAGAGTGGTGGATCCTGTGGGACAAAGATGAACAAACCAGGCACAGCCCATGCCCTCCAGGAAACCCTGTTCTGGTGAAGCAAGTGTGAACAGGGAAGTACAGTGTGATGTGCAGGGTGCTAAAACAGTCCAGCCTCTTCTGGCTCTTCTCTGCTTTCCTCCCCTTGAGGGCAAGAGAAGACAAGCCTCTGATAGAGGTTACAGCTGGAGGGATTTAAGTATGATCTGAGAGGAACTTCCCAATGGGATGGTTGATGGTTGGTCGAAGAATTTTTAGGCAGATAGCTAGTGGCTGAATGTCCAGAACACCTCAGTCACACTCCCTTGCCCAAGGGGTGGGTGGTCCTTTTCTTGCAGAGATTGGAGAGAGGCAGAATGCCTTAGAAGAAAAGGCTTTTTCACCCAGGCCTCTCTGATTGACAGTCCTCAGGTCAGCAGTCATCTTCCTGGGGTGAGGCTGGATGGGGAGCACTGGAACCCGCTGCAGGTAGGGGTGGTTTGGACCACTGAGTGTGTTCCTCTTTGCTCCCCTCAGGCTGCCACAGAAACCAGGGACCAGGTTCACCCCATCCCCACCCACTCATCCCCTCACCCTGGTGAGTTTTTGTCTTCCTGAAACGGATACTGCCTGCCCTGATCCAGGCCAGGGGGAATATAGGGCACTGGTTGATATTAAACCCTTCTTCAACCATAAAGGAGTCAGGGGTGCCAAGAAGGGGAATGCCAGTCAGTCTGGGTGGGAGAGCCCCCTGGCTGTATTTCGACTCCAGGACTGACCCAGAGTGATGCTTGCATCCAGATGTGCACTGCTCAGTCCCCAGGGCCTCAGACTCCCAGGGAGAACTGAGGATGCCCACCCCAGCCATTTTCTGCAGGTGATGGGTCTGGGGGCAGCCACTTAACATCATAATGAAACCCTGTAGACCCCAGGCATCTCATCTGGGGGTCCCTGATCTCTGGTCCTTCTGGCACCCACTGTCACAGAAAACAGCTGGGTTTTCCTCAAACACACAGCAGCTGGGTTTCCCTGGTCTTCACTTGTCATAGCTGCCTCTTCTTCACTCCAAGAAAGCCCCGCAGAAGCCCTCCCGTGGGCAGGCTTGGCAATGCTGGCCAAGGACGAGGGGGATGGCACGGCAGGCTTCTGAGCAGGTTCATGGGGCCTGGACGCAGGGAGGGGCGGGGAGATGGGAGGTGCTCAGCGGGTGTTTTTTGGAGAAGGGAAGGGTCCATGATCACCCCTAGCCAATACCCAGCAATACAATGGTTGCTGGGTGCCCTGCTTCCTGCCACACACCTGCTCTGCCAGGTTGGGAGGGGGCAGGGGGTTGTAGGGTAGTGGATGTGCCAGTTCCCTCTTGGCTGGCACGAGGCCTGAGGTCCAGACAGCTGGGCATGGCCTTGGTTCTGGAGTCATGCGTCCCTGGTGTTCCCTGGGGGTGGGAGGTGGAGGTTAGACTGAATAGCTCCCTGTGGGAGGGCCAAGGAGAGCAGGATTCTTCCCAGGCAACAGGCACTCTGGAGGGGGCTGGACTGTGGTCCTAGAGAAACATTTTCTTTTTTCCGGCGGCTGCCTCCACCATGGTCCTCCTTCCTGCTTTCCCCGGTTCATCCTTCTGACCTAGAGGCAGGTGAGATGGGATCGTGGGGCCCCTGGATACTCAGACAGAGGCTGCCTCGCCCAAAGTACCTGTTGTGTCCAGGAGCACCTGTGATCCCTTCTCCTCGCAAAGTAGGCAGTCCTGGGTATGGGCTGTCACCACAGCTGATGAGTTGGGAAGCTCAGGAGAGGGAGCCACAAACCCTAGAAACCAAATATCAATGTGTCTGGGATGAGGGGGAGGGGCTGTGTGGGGCAGGATGGAGGGGGTGGGCGGAGGGGCGGGTGGAGGGGGGTGGGTGGAGGGCGTGGGCGGAGGGGGAGTCAGCAGGTGCCACCCCCACTGGCCCAACTCCACTTGGGGAAGCATCTTGCTTCCCTGCCCCCGTTGAGTGAGCTCAGGCCTGCCTGGTGGGACAGCAGAGGAGCAGTGGCCATACCAGACTCTGGCTGTCTTCCCTGGGGCTGGGGGAGGGAGCGGGGCAAGGAAAGGAGACGCAAGCTGAGCAGGCTCTGGGCCCCAGGCTCTGGGCCCCTCACCTTACTTCTCCAGCACCTGTGTTTAGTCTATACATTTGGTATGTTCTGATAAGATTTCACCTAACAAAAGGACTCTGCTAATGCTAAACAACTTTGAAAAATACCCTGCTAGTGCATGTGGGTTCAAGGAGTGTGCATGTGCAAATGCGCTGGCAAATACGTGTTACATGAGTAGAGGCCTGCAGGCCAGAGGGCAGCTGGGCACACATGTGCTTGTACACTTAGGGATGCACATGTACAGTGAGTGTGGATGCAGGAGTAAGAGTGTGTGTCCTTATGGTACCTGTACAAGTGTGTGTGTGTGTGTGTGCGCACGCAGGCAGGTGCCTGAGTGGAAGCAGGGAGACTCTGCCCAGGGAGCCCCAGCTCCTAAGCTCGAAAGACCCCTGCTTTTGGCTCCAGCTGAGGCCAGCTGGGGTGCAGAGTTTCCATTCTCTTGGTGGGGAGGGCTGGCTATTGGGTTTCATGGGAAACCTTTTCATTCCAGCAATTAAATAGCAGCAGGCCTTTGCCGAGGAAATTAATGAATTCTCCCACCTGGGCCCCCAGCAAGGTGCCTCTTCCCCTGCAGGCCCAGCTTTGGACCGGTGAGGGGGAACTTCTTTGGGGCTCGGCTGGCAGTATGCAGGGCTGATGTTGGCCCTGGAAGACAGCGGTGCCTTGGGGACTCTGGGGAGTTGGGAGAGCTCCTGTGGAGTGGGGGCAGGGAGGGCACCCCTGCCTGGCAGGCAGTGCCAGCCTCTCTGTGGAGCCTGGAGCTGGGGCACCTGAGGGGGAAGGAGGCGGGCGGCATCTGGAGCCCCGGGCCCGGGCCCTGCTGGCTCCCTGGGGCCTTGATAGCAGCAGCAGCATCTGGGGCAGGGCCGGTGGGAGGCATGGGTGGCTGGGCTGCGGCCCCATGGGAAGGCCTCTTCCTGACACCCTCCATGACCCAGCCAGCTCAGGGTCTATGGATCCTGCATCACTCCCACCCCAGGACTCAGGACCCCACCCAGGTCGGACCCTGAGGGGCCCAGCTCAACCCGTAAGAGGCTCCCCTCCCCTCTGGGGAGCTCATGTAGAGGAGCAGCAGGGGGGCCACTCACAGGGGCCAGGCACAGTTTTGGGGTTTTTTTGAGGCTCCCAGTATATTTAAAAATGAAGAAATGCCAACAGGGTTATAAAAATTATATAAATCTGAATTATTTTAAATGTTTTATTTTTGACAAAGGAGTTCCCACTCATGTTTAAAATATGTAACTGTTGCTAGAAGGTAGCAGCCCTCACTACTTTCCCACTCCTCTCAGGCGCAACCACTTTGAACTCTTTAGGCTGTTTTGGTATTTGCCTCCATAATTATAAGCACTATACCTCTACAAGTATTTACTGGTTAATCAATTTTACACTTTACTGCCTTGCCTTCCTTCCCCATGTCCCTTAAAAAGTCATCTATGCATTTGTTTAATAAATATTTATTAAGCACCAGTTATGTGCCAGATGCTGTCCAGAGACTGGGGATGTAGCACTGAACAAGACAGACTGTCCCTCTGTGGGGCTTACAGTCTAGGAGAGGGAGACAATGAAAAAATAACTAAGCAGTTTAATGTTGGCAGAGAACTAGAGCAGGATAAGGGACAATAGATAGATAAATAGCAACTGACATTTGAGATGGGTTGTCAGGACCAGCCTTTCTAAGGAGGTGACATTTGAGCGGTGGCCTGGATGAAGTGAGAGAAGCAGCTTTGTGGCTGCTAGTACCCAGGAGAAGATGGTTCTGGAGAAGGCTGATATGCAGGAGTGGAGCTTGGAGAGATGGGAGAGCATGTGAGTTCAAAGAGACGTCCAGGATTCTTTTCTCAACCGGATGGGAAGCCATGGAGAGATTTTGAGCTAAGGGGCGTCAGGATCTGAGGAATGTTTCACAGGATGACAGCACCTATGATGGGCCCTGTGAAGAACAGACCTAAGGAACCAAGAGAAGAGTGGGCGGAATTAGGTGACAGATGGGGTGGCCACGACCAGGAGGGTAGCCTGAAGGTGGTGAAAACTAAGATGACTTTGGATCTATTTTGAAGGTAGAGCCTGTAAGGTCAAATTTTACTGATGGACTAGATATGGAAGGTGAGAGAAAAAGAAGAGATAAAAACAGTCCTAATGTTTCTTACCTGGAAAGGGAGTGAACTGAGGTGCTGTTTACTGTGATGGGAGAACTGGGGCAGGTGAAGCTGTCCAGGTATGGCTGGCATAAAGAAAGCAATGGAGGGCTTCCCTGGTGGCGCAGTGGTTGAGAATCTGCCTGCTAATGCAGGGGACATGGGTTCGAGCCCTGGTCTGGGAAGATCCCACATGCTGCGGAGCAACTAGGCCCGTGAGCCACAACTACTGAGCCTGCGCGTCTGGAGCCTGTGCTCCGCAACAAGAGAGGCCGCGATAGTGAGAGGCCCGCGCACCACGATGAAGAGTGGCCCCCACTTGCCACAAGTAGAGAAAGCCCTCGCACAGAAACGAAGACCCAACACAGCCGAAAATAAATAAATAAAGTACCCTTAATTAAAAAAAAAAAAAAAAAGCAAGGGAAGGAAGTCACAGGTCAGAACGTCCCATTTTGTTTCATGAATTCGATTTCCTTTTCATATTTTTCTCAGGGTGTAAATTACTGTCCCCCCCACCCCGCCAAATTTTTTTTTCTTCTGTTTCCTGCATTGACAGTTGTTTCCTCTGGGTTTTTAGCATCTATTTGCATGTTTTGGTATCTTTCATGTTGGCAGCTTTCCTCAAGTGTTCAGTCACCCTCGGCTCTTGGGGCATATTTAAGGATGGGGGTGTGGAGCTTATTAACGAATGGGTGCTGCTCTAAGATGATTGGCCTGCTTATTGTTAGGATCCCCAAATTTCTGTACCCAGAGGTCTGTGGTGCCTCTAGTTTCTGCAAGAAAGAATTCTCCAGTCTCCTGCTAGGGGTAGGATGGAGCAGTGTTATGTGCAGTCTGGCTGCCAGGGGTTCAGGACTTGAGGCAGGGAAGGGACTGGGCTTTCACTGTTCACCAATTTTCAGTCCCATGACCTCATCCTCAGACCAATGTCCGAGTTTAGTACATCTGAAGCTCCATTTCTATAAAGAATAAACCCTTGGCATCCTGTGGAGAGGAAGGGGGGCATCTCCCAGCTTTACAAGATTGGGGAGGGGGTTCTGAATTTTAACCAGACCCCCCTGTATTCAGTCCTGAGCCTTTCTCCCACCCCTGCTGTTCCCACTGTCTGCATGTTTTACACCTGTCAAGGGTGCTAAGGGGGGAATCTAGCTTGCTAACCACTGGGGTTTCCCTCTGTGAATGCTTGGGTTCTAGTACCTTCTGTTCCCTTAAGTCAATTGTGATGCCCCAGCCACTTTCTTGTGGGTTTTAAATATTTTATTGGCATTCTTATACTTGCTCACACATTTACTTTTATTTTTTTAATGTGGTTGTGCCGGGTCTTAGTTGCGGCAGGTGGCGGGTTCCTTAGTTGCAGCAGGCAGGCTCCTTGGTTGCAGCATGCAAACTCTTAGTTGTGGCATGCATGTGGGATCTAGCTCCCTGACCAGGGATCGAAGCTGGGCCCCCTGCACTGGGAGCGCAGAGTCTTAACCACTGCACCACGAGGGAAGTCCATCACACGTTTACCTTTTGAGGCAATCTTCATTCCTTTGTATAGATCTAAGTTTCCATCTGGTATCATTTTCCTTCTACTTGAATATCATTTAACATTTCTTGCATGTCTTCTGGTGATAAATTCTCTTAGCTCTTGTTTGTCCATGAAAGTCTTTATTCCCCCATTTCATTTTTGAAGTATATTTTTCACAGGATATAGAATTCTAGGTTGACAATTTTTCCCCCAGCACTTCAAAGATTTCATTCTGTTGTCTTCTAGCTTGCATGGTTACTGATGAAAAGTATGTAGTATTTCCTACATTTGTCCTTACATACATAGCGTGTCTCAATTCTCAAAATGCTTTCCACAACATTGTAAATCAACTATACTCAAATAAAAATTTTTTAAAAATGCTTTTAAGATTTTCTTTTTATCGTTAGTTTTCAGCATTTGATTATGATGGGCCTTGGCATAGGTTTTTTGGTGTTTTTCTTCCTTGGGATTCATTGAGTTCCTTGGTTCTGTGGATTTATCATTGTATTAGTTTCCGCAACAAATTACCACAGACTGGGTGGGTTAAAACAACAAAAATTTATTCTCTCATCATTTTAGAAGCCCAGATTCAAGGTATCAACTCCACTCCTTCCAAAGTCTAGGGGAGAGAGACTCCTTCCTTGTCTCTTCAAGCTTCTGGCGGCTCCAAGCGTTCCTTGGCTTGTGGTTGCATAGCTTCAGTCTCTGCCTGCATCTTCACATGGAACTTCTCTGTGTGTGTGTTTTATAAACTGGATTTAGGGCCTACCTGGATAATTCAGGCTGATCTCATTTTAAGATCCTTAACAATTATGTCTGCAAAGACCCTTTTTCCAAATAAGGTCACATTCACAGGTTCTAGCAGTTAAGACGTAGACTATATTTTGTGGGGGCACCACCATTCAACTTACTACAGTAGTTTTTTTTAAATCAAATTTGGAAATTTTTTGGCTATTTCTTTAAATTTGTCTTATGCCTCCACTTCCTTATCCTATCCTGTGGACTCCAATTATGCATATGTTAGAATGCCTTATAGTGTCTCACAGATTGCTGAGGCTGTTTGAATGTTTTTCGATACTTTTTTTCTCCTCTGTTCTTCAGTTTGTACAGTTCTGTTGCTGTATCTTTTTTTTTTTTTTAAGATGTTGGGGGTAGGAGTTTATTAATTTATTTAGTTATTTTTGCTGTGTTGGGTCTTCATTTCTGTGCGAGGGCTTTCTCTAGTTGTGGCAAGCGGGGGCCACTCTTCATCGCAGTGCGTGGACCTCCCACTCTCGCGGCCTCTCTTGTTGGAGAGCACAGGCTCCAGACGCGCAGGCTCAGTAGTTGTGGCTCACGGGCCTAGTTGCTCCGTGGCATGTGGGATCCTCCCAGACCAGGGCTCGAACCCGTGTCCCCTGCATTAGCAGGCAGATTCCCAACCACTGCGCCACCAGGGAAGCCCTGTTGCTGCATCTTTAAATTCACTGATTTTCTTTTTATTCTGTAGTGTCTAGTCTACTGTTAATTCTATCCAGTGAAAATTTCATTTCAGATATTGTACTTTTTATCTCCCATTTCTTTCCCTGTGAATGGTGTGTTTTTCTTTAAACTTTTGAGCATATCGAGCCATTCATCTTTGTTTCTATTAAATGATTTTTCTCCTGATTATGGGTTTTATATTTTCCTACTTCTGTGCATGTCTAGTCTTTTTTAACTGGATGTTGGACATTGTAAATGTTGCAATGTTAAGCACTGGGATATTGTTGTCTTCCTTTAGAGAGCGTTAGACTTTGTTCTGGCAGCCTAAGTTAAGTTACTTGCAAATCAGTTTGATCTTTTGGAGCTTATTTTTTATCTTTATTAGATTAGGTCTGGGTGAGCCTTTTCTCTTGGGATAGGATTCCTACTCCTAAGGTATAACCCTTCTTGGGTCTCTTGAATACCCTGGGTGATCAACAAGGACTCTCTACTCTAGCAGGTTGGAGCTTGAATGTCTCCCTGCCATGGGTGAGCTCTGAGAATTTATCAGCCTATTGTTCCTTTTCTGCCTGGTTTTGTTGAGTTTCACTCTACACATGTGAAGTTTAGTATTCAGCAAAGATTCAAAGGGACCATATGCAGATTTCTGGAGTTTTTTTTTTTTTTTTCACATAGCTCACTTCTTCCTGGAACTCTGCCCTGCAACTTCTAGCTACCTCAGCCTCCCTGAACTCCTCTCTCCTTAACTCGTCAGCAAGACTACCATGCTCTGCTGGGGATTACCCTACCTGAATTGCTGTCTGGAATATTCCTCCAAGTAGAAACTTAGGCAATCATAGAGCCCACCTTGTTTGTTTCTCTTACTTCAGGGATCACAGTCCTGGACTAATTGTTACCTAATGTTTGAAAACAATTATTTCATGTATTTTGAAGCAATAGTTTTCTCTGTTTGGTCGGAGGGTAATATCAGTTATCTCATCATGTTGGAGTAGAAGCCTTTTCCTGGCATTTTAATCAAGTTTTGGGGAGGAGAAAAGGAGTTACATACACGTGGTCAGTTCACATATTTAAGGAGTCCTAGTCTCCTGAAATATATCTAAATATTTATGTTTAACAAACATATGCTTTTATCATGCAACAAAAATCTCATGTAGACAGTCTGCCTACTAATGCAGGGGACACGGGTTTGAGCCCAGGTCTGGGAGGATCCCACATGCCGCAGAGCAACTAGGCCCATGAGCCATAACTACTGAGCCTGCGCATCTGGAGCCTGTGCTCCGCAACAAGAGAGGCCGCAATAGTGAGAGGCCCGTGCACCGCGATGAAGAGTGGCCCCCCCTTGCCACAAGTAGAGAAAGCCCTCGCACAGAAACGAAGACCCAACACAGAAAAAATAAATTAATAAATTAATAAACGCCTTCCCCCAACATCTTCTAAAAAGAAAAAAAAATCTCATGTAATATAATCGTGTTATTCACAAAACAATAATAGTATTTATAAAAAATGTTAATACATAGTGTCCCACAGGCACAGGACATGGGTTTGAAGTTATACCATGAACATATTCTTTCATTCTTATCAATGTATTACTGCAACTGTTTGCTAAACCTCTCAGGGATAATGTTAATGATCTAAATTGGTGGCCCTTCCTCAAGGTGTGGTCTTTTTTTGGGGGGGGGGTACGCGGGCCTCTCACTGTTGTGGCCTCTCCCGTTGCGGAGCACAGGCTCCGGACGCACAGGCCCAGCGGCCATGGCTCACGGGCCCAGCCTCTCCACAGCATGTGGGATCCTCCCAGACCAGGGCACGAACCCGTGTCCCCTGTATCAGCAGGCAGACTCTCAACCACTGTGCCACCAGGGAAGCCCTGAAGGTGTGGTCTTGGACCCCTAGGATAGGTCCTGTCTCAGGTGCCCTCCCTGGCCAAGAGTCTTTCTAGACCACACTTCGGGCTCAGGCTTACTCTTCACAGGCAGACTACTGGGCCTTGGAAGAGTGAACCCAGTCAGGGCACCTAGGTGGACAGGAAAGGAAGTCCTTCCCTTTCTCAGAGTTACTTCCCCACCCTCTCCTGCAAGCCCCTTTCCCCTCACCTGACCCCAGCTCATTGTGTCTATTTTTTCCAGTGCCTTCTGAGATGGGCAAGCCAGGACAGCTAGGTGTTTGCTGCCTGCCTAGAGGCTGTTAGGCTTAGATGGGCTACCTCAGAAGTGACCAGGGCGACCTCTTCACCTCTTCCAGGTGGACATCGAGCAGCTGGATCCCCGTGGGCGGACTCCCCTGCACTTGGCCACCACCCTGGGGCACCTCGAGTGTGCCCGCGTGCTCCTGGCACACGGCGCAGATGTGGGCAGGGAGAATCGCAGCGGCTGGACAGGTGGGCACCCCTACTCACCCCTACGCCACAGCCTGGGTCTCCCGGCATCATATCCTCACCTCTGATTGGTTGAAGGGAGCCCTAGGCAGGGTCCTGCCGTGTGACATTGCCTCTTGCCCACACCCCGCCCCCAGTGCTTCAGGAAGCTGTGAGTACCCGGGACCTGGAGCTGGTGCAGCTGGTGCTGCGGTACCGGGACTACCAGCGGGTGGTGAAGCGGCTGGCAGGCATCCCTGTGCTCCTGGAGAAGCTGCGCAAGGTGAGGGCCAGCCTCTCAGCCTCCCCACCACGGTCTTTGAACACTATCTCTAGTGCAGGCTTAGCCACTCTCCTCTTCATCCTCCAGGCCCAGGACTTCTACGTGGAGATGAAATGGGAGTTCACTAGCTGGGGTAAGAGGGGCTGACGGGGGCCTCTCTGGGCACTCTCCCACCTCAGGGCTTCTGCACTTGCTGCTTCCCTGCCTAGAGCACTCTTCCCATCGCTCTCCCATGGCTCCTTCTCACCTCTTAGCTCTCAGCTCATTGCTACCTCTTCCTGAGGCCTTTCCTCAATGCCTCTATTGATTCCGTTATTATTTCCTTTACTTTGTAATGACTGGCTCATTTGTTTGTTACTTGTCACCCCTTACTAGAAGGTGAGCTCCAAGAGGGCAGGGGTCCTGTCTTGTTCAATGTTGTATCCCCAGTGCCTGGCACATAGTAGGTGTTTAATAAATATTTGTTGGAAGACTAGATGAAAGGTTGAGTGAGTGAATTAAATGGTGGATACTAGGGACTTGGTGGTGGCTGAGTCATGCCTGTCCCCAGCCTCAGGTTGTTCATTTCTGAGTGACTGTGGTCTACATTTGTGGGGGGGAACTGGGGCAGGGGCTGCTCTCCCACCGGTTCCCTTACCCTTTCCCAGCCACACTCCTGACCCTGATCCCCACGCTCTGAGGTGGCTGAGGGTGGTGGGCCAGATAAACTGAAGCCACCTCTGACCTTCTCTTCAACCTAGTGCCCCTGGTGTCCAAGATCTGCCCCAGTGACACCTACAAAGTGTGGAAGAGTGGGCAGAACCTTCGGGTAGACACCACACTTCTGGGCTTTGACCACATGACGTGGCAGCGAGGGAACCGCAGCTTTGTCTTCAGGGGCCAAGGTCAGGCAGGCGGGATATGGGGCAGGGTGGGGAGCCTGGGGACAGCCCCCTGAGACCCCTGACCCCCTGTGCTATTCTGCGGCTGGCAGACACGAGCGCCGTGGTCATGGAGATTGACCACGACCGCCGGGTGGTGTACACAGAGACCCTGGCTCTGGCTGGGCAGGACCGTGAGCTACTGCTGGCTGCTGCCCAGCCCACTGAGGAGCAGGTCCTGAGCCGGCTCACCGCACCCGTCGTCACCACGCAGCTCGACACCAAGAACATCTCCTTTGAGAGGTGAGTGGGCATGGCCTCGGAAACCTGGAGCCAGCCCGGTGGATGCCCCCTCACCGAGACCACGCTGCTTCCCTAGGAACAAGACCGGCATCCTGGGCTGGCGCAGCGAGAAGACCGAGATGGTGAATGGGTATGAAGCCAAGGTGAGGTCATAGCTCCCGGGTGCCAGCCCCACCACACTCTTGCCTATAGCGAGCTGGGCAGGGGTTTCCTGACCCTGCTTTCTCGGCCTTGGAGGTGCAGAGGCAATGCAGCGTGGAGGCAAGGTCATGAGACTAAGAGGCAACTGATGAGAATGGCCGGCATTTATTGAGCACCGAATATTATGTTCATGCTCAAGGCTCTGTTCTGACATTTTAAATGTATGTACTTGTATGTATGTATGTGTGTCTATGTACACATGCACACATGTCTATGTATATACGTGTGTATGTCTCACACACACACACACTCATTTAATCCTCACGACAACCCTTTCGGGTAGATGCTATTATTATTCCCATTTTACAGAGGTTTATCGAGCCCTTTCCACCGTTCCCCATTTAATCTTCACAACTCTATGAAGTAGGGTACTGGCCCATTTTAGGATGAGGAAGCAGGGGCTTGGAGTGACTAAGTGGCCAGTACAAGGTTGCCCAGAGCCAAGCTTCAGACCCAGCTGGCTGACTCCAAAGCCAGGCCTTTACCCCTAAGAAGACTGTTGTGGGGCACCCCCAGCAGTCACTCTGGGACCCCCATATCACCCATGTGGGGCCATGTGGTGAAGGGTCTAACCAATGCAAGTTTCTGTGTCGTGGTTGTTTCCTCCTGGAAGCCTTCCCTGGTTCACAGGCTGGGTTATGGCCTCTGGTTTTTGTTCCCACAGTCCTGTGCTCTCCCCATTAGAGCATGTATCACGCTGTGTTATTACTGTCCATTGTCTTCTTGATTGTGAGCCTCAAGAGGGCAAGGATCGTGTCTGGCCATGCTTGTTCACCACTGTATCCCTGACGGCTGCCTCAGTGCCTGGCTTATAAAGCCTCCTCACAAAATGTTTGTTGAATGAATAAGAGAACTGAATGAATGATTTCATATAATTACTTGCCCAAAGGCCTGGAGATTGGAGCTGACACCGCCCCCCCCCCGCGACCGTTCCTTGTAGGAAGTGTTCATAACGCCCTTAGGGGCAGGGTGGGGGTCCCAAAGCTGTCTGTGAGTCCTTTCCTCATCTGTCCCCAGGTATATGGGGCATCCAATGTGGAGCTCATCACCCGGACACGGACAGAGCATCTTTCAGAACAGCACAAGGGCAAGGTCAAAGGTAATGAGGCAGAGGTGGATGGGGGCGTGGGGGGAGGAACCAGCCCCACTCAAGCGCCTCCATCAGTATTTCCTCTGACATCCCAGCAAGAGCCAGGATAGTTTATTCAGTCAAATAGGTTTCAATTCAAGTGCTAAATTCTAGTGATTGGTAGTGGTTGCCTAGAGTGCTGTTAAGATTCTAAGGCAACATTTGGCCTCAACAGGAAGGAATGCTACAATTGATTACTAATATCTGCATTGGATTTGGGGCAGGGGGGAATATCATGTACGCTGTTTGTTGGCCATTCTAGTCTAGTGGGACATACCCTAGGCAGAAGGACAGGGGCCCTGCCACTGATTCTCTGTGCCCACTGATACTACGACTGACTCTCTAGGCACCAGTTAGTCTGTCTAAAGTGGATAGACATAATTCCCACCTCACAAGAGAACAAAATGAAGTTAACGTGGATGCACCTGAAGGAAAACACATACACATGCATACCCCAAAACACTTCTGGAAGTTTCTCCTGAGCCCCAGGCCTACTTTTATTCCAGATGTGCTTATGGTGGTCCTGCCCCTGCCCCTTGGAGTCCTCAGTCACCTTCAGGTGAAGGTGCCTGGGTGTGTGGTGGGGGTGAGCAATCCTCCCTCCCCCCAGGGACCAGCCTCCTCCCTGGGTCTTGGCACTTCTGAGGACTGCAGTGTCCTCTGAAATGCCATATTTCTTGCAGGCTGTAAGACACCTCTGCAGTCCTTCCTGGGAATTGCTGAGCAGCATGGGGGCCCCCAAAATGGGGTGAGTGTGTGTAAGGGGTACCCCTCTGTGGAAGGGTGTGCATGGGGATCAGGAGGAAGTCTGGGAGGCACCCTGTGGGGAATTCCTTTCTTTCCACAATGCCCAAGGCCCTGTCAACTCCACAGTGGCGGGGGAACAGATCCGGGGCTTGTAATACCAAGTGGCTGGCCTGGCCTCAGGGACTGAGAAGGGCTCATAAGCCCCTCCCTGTGTGGTACAGACCCTGATCACTCAGACTCTGAGCCAAGCCAACCCCACTGCCATCACCGCAGAAGAGTACTTCAATCCCAACTTTGAGCTTGGCAACCGTGACATGGGCCGACCCATGGAACTGACCACCAAGACACAGAAGTGAGGCCCCATGGTGGTGCTGGGGAAGGGTGGGCAGGGCTGGGAGGCCATGGCTTCTACAATGTCCCTCACCCCTTGGGATCTGGGGCACAGGTTCAAGGCCAAGCTGTGGCTGTGTGAGGAGCATCCCCTGTCCCTGTGTGAGCAGGTGGCCCCCATCATTGACCTCATGGCCGTCAGCAATGCACTCTTTGCCAAGCTCCGGGATTTCATTACCCTGCGCCTGCCTCCGGGATTCCCTGTCAAGATTGGTGAGGCTCCACCCCCATTTCCCTTGAGCAGCTATTGGGAGGATGGGGCTTAGAGGAGGTAAAGGGTGGGTACCTAAGGTGTGAGGGAGTGGGTGGTGGCGCCTGATGGTTTCTGCATCCTCAGAAATCCCGATTTTCCACATCCTCAACGCCCGCATCACCTTCGGGAACCTCAATGGCTGCGATGAGCCGGTGCCGTTGGTGCGAGGCAGCCCCAGCAGCGAGACCCCTTCCCCAGGCAGTGACTCCTCCAGTGTCAGCAGCTCCAGTTCCACAAGTGAGACCTTGTCCCGCCCTGAGCCCGCCCTCACTTCCCCTCCCCACCGAGCATTTCCCCGGGAGTGGCCGGGAGGGGAGGTCTGGTCCACTCTGACCCACAGCCCGGCGCCCCCAGCCTCGTGCCGCGGCTGCGAGATCTCCCCCGCGTTGTTCGAGGCCCCACGCGGCTACAGCGTGCTGGGCGGCCAGCGAGAGGCCGCCACCCGCGACGACGATGACGACCTGCTGCAGTTCGCCATCCAGCAGAGCCTGCTTGAGGCGGGCAGTGAGTATGACCAGGTGTGTCCCCGCGGCCGCACGGGGCCACTGGACTGCAGTGCCGCCACAGCTAACTGGCTCACCCCCGCCTCCGCCCAGGTCACCATCTGGGAGGCGCTAACCAACAGCAAACCGGGCACTCACCCCATGTCCTACGAGGGTCGCCGACAGGACAGGTCAGTGCCCGCCCGTCCTGAGAGGGTTTGGAGACGCCTATTCCCCCACCTCCCATACACGTGCACAGAGAACACCAGGGCCCTGTCACGGTGCGTATGAACACTGCCGCATGAGCACCCCTCTTGGCCCAGAGGAACCGTGGTACCGTCATCAGGGACCCTACTGGTTTCAAGATGGCGTCTACCACCACCACCCGTTCCTGACTCAGGGGTGGGTGCGCAGTACTCCACACGCGGCCGTAGAGCCTTCACAGACCCTCGGCAGACAGAATGTCGGGGCTGGGGTTCTAGAAGACTGGGAGGATGGGCTTTGCAGGACCTGGGACCAGCTCCTACCGGGTGGGAGGGAGCCAGGGAGGCTTCTACCTCCACTGGAGGGTGTTGAGGCCTGCGCGGTCCCGGGGCCTCCACACCGTCTCCCGCCCCGCATACGGGCAGATGCGCCCGGAGCCCTCGACGTATCTTACCTGCCTCCAGGAGCGCTCCGCCTACGCCGCAGCGCCAGTCCACAACCCCCGCGGGCTTGGCGTCCGTCCCCAGCCCTCGGCCCAGCCCGCGCCCAGGCCAAGGCGGCCACGTGTTCCGGAGCTACGATGAACAGCTGCGGCTGGCCATGGAGCTGTCTGCGCAGGAGCAGGAGGAACGGCGGCGGCGCGCGCGCCAGGAGGAGGAGGAGCTGGAGCGCATCCTGCGGCTCTCTCTGACTGAGCAGTAGCGCCCACTGCCGGGCCCCTTGGCCACGCCCCGCGGGACCCGCCCCGGAGCGAGAGTCGCCCCTCCTGCGCGCTCTCCGAGCTGAGTCCGGAGACACGAACCGCCGCCTCGGGGGCGTAGCGGCGCACCCGGCACCAGATGGGGAGGGGTTCGGCCCGACCGTGGGGTACCTTCCTGGAGGCAGCTGGCACGGCCCGGCTCCCCTGCTTTGCTGTATCCTGACCCCACCCCACTCCCCTGGGCTCTGACCGGTCCAAGGGCGGAGCCAAGCCGTTTGAGGGGGAGACGGTCCTTAGAGGAGCACTGTCTCCATCCCTTGCTCCTTCTGGCCGGTCCTCCTTTCTGCTCACTGACCCCACTCCAGGACACTGCCCGTGAAGCCTTTGCATCTCCGCTCTTCACCCCCGGGGCGCAGCTGAGCTCCCCACGTGCTGTGTGGCTGCTTCGTCCTAGACACAAACCAGCACGTCAAGGGCCCAGCTCCTCCCCGACCCCGGCATTTCAGCGTCAAGTGCACTTAGCGGGGTGCCCGGCTCCCCCAGCCCCCACACCCCTCCCGGGTCTCAGGGTGGCCCCAGCTTCTCTTTGGGTGACCACAGAGGTTGGAGTCTCCATCCCCAAGGCACGTTTTTGTGAGCAGGGAGGGTGCCCAAGGTGGCCCCAGGTCTGGGCAAGGCCTGGCTCCCTCGTGGTGTCTTGGCGAATGGGGGGGGCATAGTGGACGTGGGGCAAACACCAGACTGGACACAGGGGTTGCCCAGGGCCCTGGCACCACCATCCATCCCTTCCCACCAGCTGCTGCTAGCCCTCTGTGGTTGTGCATCCTACTTTCCCCCCACCCAGGGGCTGACTCCAAAACCCTTCATCCAATGGTGCTAACCCCCGGCTCTCCCCTGCCCCACCCCACCACCCAGAGAAGCACAGACCCCGCCAGGGGCAGGGGCCCACTGCACACCCTTGTCTGGGTTCTCTCGGACTGGCCTTCCTGGCTCAGCCAGTGAGGCTTGGAAGGGACACGAAAGCGATGGAAGAAAACAACAAAGGGAAGCTGTTCCTCTCACCCTCTTCCCTGATGCCAGGGGCACCAGACTGATTCTGAGGCACAAATAAAAGAGGCTTCAAACCCGAGGCTTTTCCTACCTGCCTTTACTGGGGAAGAACACCCATCTGTGGGTTGAGGGTTCCTTCTGAACCTCAGTGTGGGGAGGGCTCTGAAGTAAGAGGATGTCTGGTGGGTCCTGAGCCAAGCGTTGCATTTGTCAGGGCCCCCAGGAGTCTGGTGGTGGCACTTACAGAGGCTGGGGGTCTAGCATCCCCACCCATGCAGGAGGCACAGACTGAGCACTTGGTAAAATGTTTCATTCAGTACGTCTTGTTTTCCTCCTAGAGTCAAGGCCACAACAGAGGGCTGGGGGCAGAGAGTGCGTGTGCGTGTGTGTGTGTGTGTGTGTGTGTGTGTGTCTGTCTGTCTGTCTGTCTGTCTGGGAGGGGGGAGGTGTGAACCTGCTTCCTCATGCCAGTTCTCTGGTTGGTTCTCCTGCGGGAGTGCCGTGAGGAAGCCGTCCTCTCCCCTGCAGATGGAGAGAAGGAAGAGAGCCCTCTGCCATAGACTGCTGGGTGTAGCCCGTGGGTCCGGCTGTACAGCCAACGTTTGTGTATGTCCGTAGAACTGGAGTGACGCCCGTTCAGTTTACCACTCAGGGTGGTGGAGTCAAGTGAGCTGATTAGAGGGAGAAGCGTTGTAATTTTCCCCAGCCGGTCTGGGGAGACCCGTCAAATCGCTACCCCTTTGAGGTCAAGCCCAAGCTCCCCAACATCCCCAAGCATTGCGCTAATACTAAGCACTTTCCCTGCCCTGGGCGGGAAGGGAAACAAAGGGGACACTGCCTGCCCTGCAGCACCATTGTTGAGGCCCCCGTCACCCTGGGCCTTCCAAGGCCAGCTCCTGCTGAGTCCTGTACGGGGCACACAGCCCGGTAGGCGCCAGACGGACGCGAGAGTCCGCAACGCTTCATTTGTCCAGGACTCCCGCGAGGGGCGGAGTTCCCTCCCCAGTCCCGGCCCAGGCCCAGAGAGGCGGGGTGCGGAGGGCCCAAAGCCGGGGCGGCGCGGGAGTACTTGCGCTCCGCCCCACTTTGCCCTCCCGGCTTGGAGCTTCCCCGGCGCGATGCGCTAGTCCGTGCCGTCCACCAGCTCGCACAGCATGTTCTCCAAAGACGTGATGCGCTGCTCCTGGGCCTGCACCTGCTCGCGCAGGGCCTTGATCTCCTCCAGCAGCGTCTCCAGGGTGTGCTGCTGTTGGACGCAGAGGACGGAAGAGGCGGCGTTGGGCGGGGTGCGGTAGGGGGATGTGAAGATTGGGCCTGGGTGGAGCAGGGCGGGACCTTACCGACAAAGGGGCGTCGCTGGCTGACTGGCTGCGGCGGGGGCCGGGGGGCGGGCGCACGTCCAGGATGTTGCGCTTGGTGACCCGCAGCTCGCGGTGCTTGGGGGGCATGTAACCGTCCCTCAACGAGATGAGCACGGGTTCGGCGTCCTGGCCGGATAGCCATTCATCTGCTTCTAGGGCCGGTTCGGGGCCCGGCGTATCTGGGTAAAGGTCGTCTTGGAACAGGTCTGACTGCATGGGTAGGGGGACACGAGAACGAGCAGGGTGCCAGGCCTGCTCTGCTCCTTTCCGCCTTGGAGCCCTGCCCAACCCCTCTCCCGGCCACTCACCTTGCGGGGCACAGTCATGATGATGGGTTCACACTTTCTTTCGTGCAACTTGTAGAACCTATAAGGGAGCGGGGATCGGCACACGCTCAGGCTCCCACTCCCTTAACTCTTGCCCGGGGCCAAGGGGTTAGAGGCCAACACTTGCTGAGCGCCTACCATGCATTGCACTTTAAACACCCTCTGATGGGGTGTTTATCATCATTAAGAGATGAAGAAACTGAAGTTCAGAGAATGTCAAGCCTGTAGCATTGGGGCTGGCGCTGGAAACAAGCCCGTATGACACCCCCCATCCCCCAAAACCCACTATTTTCCAGAGACTACACTATTGGGGAAGCCCCCGGGTCTTCCCGGATGGGACGTGGGCACAGAAGCAGGTGAGCGGGAAGGGCAAGGCTGCTGACCGTGCAATCTCGCACTTGCTGACATCCAGTCCCCGCTTGGGCATGAAGCCCATGCCCCTCTGCGGCTCCTTGCTGCTGAACGTGTTCAGGTAATGCACGAAAGGTGGTTCCTCGGTAATCTCAAAGTACCGAATGCTGCTGTCGCCCTGCAAAACCAGTCGGTTCGGAGATATGCTGGGCGGGCGCCCGATATCTCGGTCCAGCCCCCTCTTCTCCCCTCCCTGCTGCGAGCACCTTGCCACACAGGTAGACGATGCTGGAGTCGGGATCGTAGAAGGGCAGCAGGACCCCGTTGCTTGTGTCCATCTCCTGCAGTGCCACTGGCTCCTCGAAGTTGTTCTGCCCGAGCACAGGAGGCGTGACCAGCCCTGTCCCGCCCGCCGTGCCGCTCTGGATCCCTTGAAGCTCCTGTACGCTTCGTGCCCTCCCCAAAGCCCACGCATTCCCAAGGCAACTCTGGTGAAGAGAGCTGCAGACCCCAAACCTGGACACCACTCTCGGTCCCCCGCACCGATACCCCCTGCGCCGCCGCATGCAGTCACCGCAAACCACCCCCAGGGACTCGGCATCACCAGGCAGGGGCGCCAGCGGGGGCTCCTTCAGGCGACGCAGCAAAACTGGGCAGAGGGGTGGGTGTTAGGATGGCAGGCGCTGCAAAGAGGGCAGCAGCCTCCAGCCCTGTCCAGGTGGGCATGCCCTGCGGGTGGGGGGCGCCTGGCCCCTCTCCCGTGATGCCAGTCCCCGGGGCACACACCCCAAGCGTCCAGCTGCGTTACCGGGTCCCACAGGCCCAGCTCTCGCTGGCTCATGCGGGTGAAGCCCGTGGTGAAGATATGACCCTGGCGCGTGAAGACGGCCCGCATGGGCCTCATTCCCTCGTGGGCCGCAAACCTCTCCTGGGGGGAGGGGGAGACAGGGAGAGGCGTCACCCAGCTGCCTGCCCTGGGGAGCCTGGAGGGCCGGGCAACCAACTTGCTGACTTGGGTGTGGGGGGCGGAGACAAAAGCGGTCCTAAATTTTCAGTTTCCTGGAGTCTCCTGGCTGGCCCCAGGCCTGGAGAGCGCGGGGCGCGGGCCTCTCTCTGCAGATTCTGAGCCCTTAAGCGCCCTCAGAGCAGGGGGTGCCTGCGGGTTTCCCAGGGGAGCAGAGAGGCGCTTCCCAAACGGGAGCTCCCCGCTCCGCTTCAGCTATCTTGGGCGCGGGCCACGGTCTGGGAGAGCGCTCCCGGCTGACCCAGCGAAGGAGCGAGCGCGTGCGCCCGGCGCGGCCTGGCCTACCGGGTCCCAGAGCGCGAGTTGCCGCTCACTCATCCTGCTGAAGCCGGTGCTGAGTAGCTTCCCGTCTGCGGTGAAGACGGCCCGCAGCGGGCGGGCGCCCTCGTGAGGCCGGGCTCGCTCCTGCTCGCGGGGTTAGTGGGTTAGAGTGCCCGCCGCCCCGCCCCTCTCCGCTCCCGCCGCGCGCACTCCGCGCAGACGTGCACGTGCCCCGCGCATCCAGCGCCCCGCCTTAGGTTGAGGCTGGTGAGGCAGGTGCCGCCGCCCTCCCAGGGCACCCAGCTGGGGCAAACAACGCGCGAGGGTTGCCTCCAATCTCCCGCCTAGCGGGTCAACTAGGTTGGAAAGGGGCCTGCCCGCGAGCCAGTGTCAGGCTCAGGCGCCGGAAGATGGCGCTGGGTGCCGGCTGGGAGGAGAGGGGTCCGGGGGCGCAGGTTCGGTTCATGCAGGTCTGGTGGGAGGGTAGAGTTTGCAGCTTCTCCCCTCCTCAGTCACAAATCGAGCAGCCCTCCTCTGAGCTTCTGAGATGCAGGGGAGGGGAGGGAACAGGAGCGGGGCTGAGAATTGCAGGCTGGGGGCTTACTTAGGTCAGGGGCTGTGGTTGCAGACACGGAGGGGCAAGGCTGGTGTCTGGGGTTAAGGTGGAGGAGGTGAGAGCTGGGACGAGGGGCTCAGGGGGTTGTGGGTACAGAGGCCTGACAGCTGCTTCCTGGGGCAGGGGTTGGGACGTGGCCAAGCTAGGCACTCACCGCCACCACCTGGCCCTTGCGGGGGTCGATGATGCGCAGGGTCTTGTCCTTGCAGGTGGTGGCTAGCAGCCTCCCGTTGCTGTTCCAGCACACGCTGTGGATGACGTCCGGGTGTATGTCGTCTAGACTCAGAAGCACCTCCCCAGTGCCCACGTTCCAGATGATGATCACATTGTCACCACCTGCCCAGAATGGCCAGGCACCGTCACGTGGCCCTGCCTTTGCCACTCCCCACACCCCCAATCTATGGTAGGGACCCCTCCCTAGGCCCCCAGACCTGCACTGAGCAGGACATTCCGGGCAGTGGGGTGCCAGGAGAGGATGCCCACACGTTTGGAGTGGCCCTCGAGTGTGAGGATGGGTTCTGTAATGTTGCGCATAGGGGTATAGTCTGGAATCTGCCACACCTAGATAGAAGGAAAAGGCACAGGGTAGGTGGGATGAGGAGCCCACTTTGTCACTCTGCTCTTCCCTTACTTCCCCCACCCCCCTTCCCCAGGGTCAAGTGCAGGACAAGATGTGATGGTGCCCACATGGGGCAGAAGCAGCTGGGAGCCAGGAGGTGGCACTGTCAGCTTTCCAGAGACCTCCCTACTCAAACGAGCAGGGAGACTTCAGAGCACTGCCCTCCTGCTCTTCAGGCCCCAAGGTAGCCATGGCTAAAATTAGTCCTAAGCAGTTCATCCTGGGAGGGGGTGGGCCTGTAGCTAAAAATAGCCTGGGAGCTGGACAGGGCAGGGCCCTGGAACTCAGCACCTCCCTCACCACCTTCCGCAGCACAGGTGAGGCAGCCCTCCCTGCTTCCCCTGCCCGACAGCCCAGCAGCATCCACCTGGCTCCTACCATGATGGTGGTGTCATCTGAGGCACTGGCGATGACGTTGTCATTGTGTGGGCACCAGTCGATGTCCAGCACAGGGGCAGTGTGCCCAGTGACCAGTGGGTAGTTCTTATCCACTCGCCCTGTCTGCAGGGGTCAGAGAGGGAGATGTGGGGCCACTGTCCTGCGTGTTTTCAGGGGGTGGGGAGTGGATCTGTTTACATCTCAATTCTCTATTTTCTGTTTTCTCTTTGCAGAACCCACCCCCTTTCTGCTCTTCCAACCCCATCCGGCCTACTTCCTCTACTTCACGGAAGACAGAGTTGAAGTCATTTCATATCAAGGAATCAGACACAGAGAGGTAAGATAACTTAACCAAGGACACACAGCAAGATACTGGTAGAGTCAAGACTTGACTTCTTAGTCCAGTGCTCTTCTAAAAACATCTACTTGGAGGAGACTGTTCTTGGGCCTGTTCCCCCAACTGAAATGTCCATGGCAAGCCGCTGGTGGAATAGGTCAAGGTAAGGTAAGATGCAATGCAGTGCTTGACAGCCCTTTACTAGCCACAGTTGGCAGATCTCCCCCTTGTCAATGGCTTTACCTTGGAACCACAAGCAGCAGGCATTCCTTGTGCCTGCCGTCTCCCAACCTGAGCTGGGGCCCATCTATTTTTAATCTTTATGGTATGTTTGTGGGGGCTCTGAGGCCTTTGCAGGGGCTGGCGTCAACCCAGACCAGGCGGTAGGGGAGAGGGGTGGCCGTGTGGCATTGGAATGGCACTTGTACTGGGGGAGGAGGTGGCTCCAGCTGAAATTTGAGCCCAGGGGATGATGTCCTCGGATGGTGTCTGCATTGTCCTAGAGTGAGTCACTGGCTATTGCCAGGCCTCATCCTGACCTTGCCACCTGTGGGGCCTCCCCTAACAAGGTGTAGGAGCCGGAATCCAGGTCAAGGTCATGACTTGGAGTGGCCATCCTGTGGGTAGAGATGGCTGAGGGGCTTGAGGCTACTCAGTAAAGGTGCTGGTCATTGCCTGGCCCCCATCCCTGGAGTAGAGGGGGCTTTGGCCTTATATGTCATGTCCCCCGGCCCTTTGCTCTCATTCTACCTCACTGCAAGAACCAGAATCGGGGAGGTGGCCAAGAACTCTTTGGATAGAGCCTGACTCTGTCCTCAGTGTGCTGCTCCGGGGTGTGATTTAATCCAATGCTCACCCTGGGTTGTGTACAAAGATCCTGACACCAAAAACGTAAGGGGTGTGGCATCAGGAGAGATAGGAACAGAATCTGGCCAGGTTCTGTCTCCACTGCTTCCCAACTATCCATCACCCACTCCTGGTCCCTGCTGGGAACAGGGTGCTGCATGGAGAAGGGATGGGCTGCGAGTAGGTGGGGGCCGATGTGATGCTGCTGTTCTAGGAGGGGTGACAGAGCCTCCCAATTGGTCCCTGAGTGATTGGGGAACAGGGAGCTGTCAGTCCACATAGACTGCCCTCCTGACTGAGGAATGGAACTAGGTGAGAACACAGGCTGCTATCAGGAGTCCCCAGGAGTCACAGCCAGTGTCCTCCACCTGCTTCCTTCCCCTCATCTCTCACCTTGGCCAGAGGCAGGACGATGAAGGCACCTCCACCTCCAGCCTCCACAATAATGGCCAGGAATTTGGGGTTGACGGCACAGAAGGAGCTGTCCCATGTGACCTTGGACACACGGATGTCCTCGTAGGCCTGGTCAGCCTTTGCCGCCTGTCCAAACACATGGCGGAACTTGCTCTGCCGAACCACGCGCCGGCTCATAGCTGGGGGCAGAGATGGAGGATCTCGGTGACCAAATTTTGGTCCTTAGTCCCGTAGCTGTGGGAGGGAGGGAGGAAGAGTTGGGGGAGTGGCAAGTGAGAAGGGTTATCTGACCAAGAGTCAGCTATAAATTAATATAGAGTCTGGTCCTAGAAGCAGGGAGTTTTCCTCAAGGTGATGTATGGGAAAGTTCTTTGCTTAGTTCGAGGGGCTAGGATTTGGGGCCTGACTTCTCCTTAGAGAGCCAGGCTGGGGGACAGTGGAGCCTGACTGGGCCTGAAAGCTTCCTGGAAGTTGAAGTGGTTTTGGGAGGAGCCTCAATGCCAGGCTGCCCTCCCACTGCCAGGCTTGTATGAGCATCTCTTCACAGAAGTGGTTTATCTCCCAGAGGCATCTTGTCCAGAATCAGAGGCTTTGGCTTAAGGCCATTTGTGGGGTTAGGACTGCAGCCACTCAAGATCCTAAACTCAGCATCTGTGGCATAGTTTAGGTGGATGGGGTTTTGCCTTTTTCTAAAAATTTGCCAAGGAAAAGTTCCTCCTGTTAGCTCACCTGAGTTCTTCCTGCTACTGTTTTCATCAGTTTCCTCCCATGCTGTTGGCGGGGGGTGGTGGTGGGGGACACAGTGTAAGGTGGATCTCTCCTCCTCCCACTTCTCTCTGCACTGGCTTCTCTAAGAGGCCCTCACCACTGTGTTCTGGCTTTTGCCGGCCATATTTCAGCTCCACTGCTCTTCTGGGTCCTCTCTCCTACTAAATTCTCTTGGGGGTGGGGTCCTCGACCCCCCTCCCCCCGGCTCAGAGCCAGATTTTCAGGAGTGGAGTGAGGAGGGCGAGGTGCCTTTTCTCCCGCTTGGGGCTTGAGCTAAGCTCTTCCCCAGGGGACACACCGAGCTCTTCCAAAGCCCCAGCGACTGACTCCAGCCCCTCCCCAGCCCCGGGCATCCCTGTGCCCTTCAAGACGCTTCTACGGCTCCCGGCCTGAGGCCCGGCCTCCCCGCACCCTTCTCCGGCCTCCTGCCCAGGCACTGCGTTTTTGCGAGACGAGGTGTCTGCGCCCTGCGGGCGCGCGGGCCGCTGGTCGGCCAAATATAGACACCAAGTCCGCCCCGCCCGGGACCGAATTTGGCGGCGGGTGTGGGGGAGGGGGCGCAGACCTCTGTCCCCTCCAGACACCCCGCCCGCTTCACTGGCTACGGTGGCGGCGGTGGGGGGGTGGGTACCTGGTCCTGAGCCGGCCGAGGGGCGCTCACGCTGCGACTTCTCTGCGGAGGGGGTTGGGGCTGCGCTGGGGACCAAGGGAGGCGTCAGGGCACCGGAACTGCCTCTCCGGGTGTCCGCGGCGTCTGGGGCCCGGGCGTTCGGCTGCGCGCTCCGGCCGCTGCCTGCGACTCTCGGGGCCGGGCGTCGCTGCAGTCCCAGCTGCCGCTGCCATCAACCTGCGGAGGCGGACCTAGCGCAGGGGCGGGGTCACATCGGCCCCGCCCTCTCCAGCGGCGGGAAAGTCGAGTGCTGCAGACTCTGCGCGGCCAGTCCGCGGGCCTTCGAGAAGCGTCAAAAGTAATTCTGCGTGTGTGCGCCGGCTGTGCGCGCTCCTCCGCGCTCCGCGCCTAGCGGGTGGGCTGAGGAGGCCCAGGTTCCCAGACCAGAGCTGGGCGCTGAGAGAGGGAGCCTACGAGGGGGCGCGCTCCCCTCAGAGCCGGCGGCCGAGCAAGATCAGATGCCTTCACGCTGCATTCCTGCTGCAATCACACTCCCAATTTAGACCATACCGGCGGGCCGGGGCTGTGGGACTGCACGTCCAGACACCCCTGAGGAGAGGTCCCGGAAGATGCTCTGGGGGCCCTTGGATGAGGGCCTAGGCTGGCCCAGGGCAGCTGTGAGGGTACCCGACAGGGGCCTGTGAATGTTACTGTTATTAATAGCAATAGCGACCACTGTCACTGTACTAGGCACTTCACCCCGTTAGAGAGGATTCCACGGAACAGGGCACAAAGCAGCCTAAAAACCGGTGATAGGGGTGTGGGAGGAAAAAAAAGTGAGCACCAGGTTCAAGGGAAAGCGGCTGGCACGGGTCTTTTATTTTTTTTTAATAAATTTACTATTTATTTTATTTATTTATTATTTTTGGCTGCGTTGGGTGGGCTTTCTCTAGTGGACGCAAGGCATGTGGGATCTTCCCAGACCAGGGCTCAAACGCATGTCCCCTGCATTGGCTAGGCGGATTCTTAACCACTGCGCCACCAGGGAAGCCCAGAAGCAGGAATCCTTCAATCCATTCTGCCTTCAGTTCCATCACCTGGGCGGGGGTGGGGTGGGGTGGGGTGGTGGTTGCTCTCCAGGTACAAGAGCAGGAACTTACAGGTGTTGTTTAGAGCTGGCATGGCTTAGCCCTGCCCTCTAGCCTTCTTCTGGCTGCCAAGGCCTGGCAGAGCTGGGGGTAGGTGGAGCCAAGGCACAAAGAACCAATCAGTGGAAGAAGCTACTTGGACTTGGTGCTTTCCCTTGCTGTTATCCATTTGAACTGTTACCCATCTGAATAGCAATCCATAAAAGATAGGCATAGACTTCATCTTTCATAAAGCCATTTTCTGGAAGAGGTGGCCTGGCAACTTAGACATGATTTGGTCCATTTGCTTTGGCTAGAAAGCCATGACTGATCAGGGTCAGGGACTCCAGGCACCCCTAGAATATTTTGTGAAATGACCTTGCCTTCACCATCATGCACTCTGGCACTCCAGCCAGAGACCAGTGGTGTGCCCATCTCATTTGATATGGACGATTCAGACTGAAGCAGGCTGACTTAATTTTAGTTCAAGGCAGTGTCTTCTCTGGAAACTGAGCCTTCCCTAGATGGTAGGGCTGCTTTATATGTGATGAATGGCACCACTAAATATCTCATGATGGGTCTGTGGAGGGGTGGGAGAAGTGGAGACCCCTCCCCCCAGCCTGTTTTTGTTTTTGGCCATGCCGCAGGGCTTGCAGGATCTTAGTTCCCTGACCAGGGATTGAACCCGCGCCCTCGGCAGTGAAAGCACGGAGTCCTAACCACTGGACCGCCAGGGAATCCGCACCGCCCCCCCGCGCCCGTTTTAGGGAACTGCTCTTTGGCCCCATCTCTCTTCCTCTACCACTGACATCGAGTGCTTCTCTTCTCTTCTAATTATGGGAGAGGGTTAAAGCTTTTACTTCTTTGGAAAGTCATGCCGTTTCTAGAAACCTTTCAGTGAGCTGAGGTGCCCTGTGCCGAAAGCTTGTGAACTCTATCTTGTTAATGTCCAGAGAAGTCACCTACCCAAGAAATCCAGTCTCTGCTGGGGCACGTCACGGCAGCTGTCCCAGAACACTTTGTACCACAGATGGCGGCGGAATTTTGGTCCCTTTGCTTATTCATTCTCCTAACATTCAGGTGGTGGCTTTGGCAAGAGCCTCTTTGACCAGGCAAGTTCCCAGCGTGGTCACTTGATTGGAGCCACACTGTCTGAAATAATCTTTAGTGATGCCATTTCCCATCCAGTCTTCATTTTGTGAGAGGTAGAAAGTTGTATTTTTTCCCAGAGCTCAGCTCTCTCCTAAGGGAGGGAGATCAATCAATGGGAATTGCATCATGTTTACCATCAGTGTTCTCTTCCAATCCCTCCACCTTTCAGCAACCCCCTCTTTTGTTGCACTTGATCAAGTACACGTTTCATCTTCAAAATAAAAATTTATTCAATCTGTAACAAGAACATTGAATCTGCACATTTGCGCACAAGTTCACATTTAAAAACAGCGGAGCACATCAGTAATAAAAAAACCTATGATACAAGTGGAACATCCCAACCACCAGGAAGATTAAGGAGGGAGATGAGACCACTCTTTATATTCTGCTTCAAATGCCTCAAAAAGGTCCCAGAGATTCCAGGGAGCACCTGCTTTATTTAATAAAATGTGAGCATAAAAGTTTGGGGTGGCCTGGGGCAAAGGTAACAGTCAGTGGGAGAGTCTTTTGGACTTGTTTTCTACATTTAGAACGAGTCCTACAAAATTAAAGTAGAAAGAAAGAAAGAAAAGGCACCTTAAGCTATGCCAAGCAAACCAAATTCCAATAAAACATAAAAACCAAACAGTTCCCTGTGGATTTACTGATTGGGAAACATTTCAGGGCCAGTTACCCAGCTTCCAGACTGGGTCATCAGCTTGAGTTAAGCCCTGGGTATTAGCTCTCCATGTGTGCACAGGATGCTGCCACCGGTGTTGCTGTGAGGACACAGATGGCAGCACTAGTCATATACCCCTTGGGACATCTTCAAGCTGATGAGGGATGATTCCAGTTTAGAAATCCTGTCCCAGATCTCTGGGGCACTGAGCAAATGAGGCTGGTTCTCTTTTCATAGCAGGAGCCAGGCACAGGCACCCTCCACTTCCAGGCCAGAAAAGTACAGAAGCACCTTGCAATAGCTCTCCATGACATCAAGGGACCCCAAGCCCTGGAGAAGGGTTAGGAGTGTGCAGCTTCCTGCTTTGGTAGCAGGAGGCTTTTTCCTGATATAGCCGTCGGATGAGTCGCGGCAGCAAATACATTTATGCCTAATACGCGCCTTAATCTTTTAGTTTGGAAGGGAAAACAAATCCAAGATGTTTTTAAGTTGGATTGGTGCTGAAATAGCTAAAATTTCATCTCATCTACCATCAAAAAGCAAAACAAAATTAGACAAAAACGACACTAGCCATTCACCATTACAACCATCACTATAAGACACACCATCACTGAGGAAATGATGAATATTTCCATACAGAGTGTTGGATGGGAGTGCAAGACACAGATGGAAGTCAGCTCCAGGTTTTCCCCACTTACCCATGAGGGCTGACCATAAGGCTGACCTTGCTCAGTGTGAGGACTCACAGGATGGCCAGGGCTGGGTGCCTGCAGGAGGAATCTGAGCGGCCATCAAGATGATGCACGTTTTAATATTCACAATGTAAACAAAATATCCACAAACAGTTCAAAAAAGCCAAAGAATGGCTTTATTTAAAAAATTTAAAATGCCCTTGAAAGAGACCCTTTTTGCATAATGCTTTCTTAAAAAAAAAAGAGAGAGAGAGAGAGAGAGAAACAGTTGCCACAAAAACATCTTTACCAAACATGGCTAGATCACTTCAGAACTGAAATCCTCAGATGGAACAAATGAAGATTTCTGTGAGCTGCTATGTCTCAGAAACTTCAGGTCTATCCAAGAGCATCTGTCTGGGGCCCTTTAGCAGGAGGGGACCTCAGAGCCTAGGCTGTCATCCTCAGGCTGTCCTTGGGGCTCTTGGTAGTTCCCAAAATGAGAAAGAGGAAATCCCATTTGGGATAAAGGTACAGAACCAGGAAAATGCTAGATAAAGAGCCTGAAGAGGCTGAGATGTTAGGAATGATCCTAAACATTCGGAATCTGAAAGGCAACCAAAATAAGGAGAGATGAGTATTACTACACTACGGTACTGTGTATCTGCTATAGTACAAACTACTCCTAAGTGTTTCTAAAATCAAAAAGGGGTTTCTCTCCTTCCTACTGACCAGGTAACCATCCAGATTACAGCCCAGAATCTGTGTGCTCCTGGGGCTTTTACCCCATGCACCACAGTGTTACGTTTTACACACATACACACACACACACAACCCCTCCAGAATAATTTTGAGTCAGACTATGGTGGTTTTTCAAAATAAAGAGAGGCACTGAGCGAGAGGTCCAAACTTTTCCTACTCATCTCTGTCAATCTACCAGACCTGCTGTTTCGGGTCTGGCTTTTCCATGAACAGAAAAGGGAAATAGGCCACCTGAGATTATCCGTTTGAAGAGAATAAAGTTTAGAAAGTTCTTGATAGGCCATCATGTACTTCCCCTGGACAGTGCTCAGCTACATAAATAGCACAAGAACACTCAGTTTTGGGAGTCTGAGGGCTGGCAAAACCCTATGGCATGGCTGAATTACAGACCTTGTGTAGAGAATGTTCACTTAGGCAGGTAAATTAAATGATAAAAAGTGTAATTATTAAAAAAAAAGGCAGAGCAAGACCTCCTCTACTCTTAAAAAAAAAAAAGGTTTTGTTTTTCTTCACAGCGCTTGAGGTTCCCCCACTCCCAATCTTTGTTGTTCTTTAATGCAGTGAGGGTGAGCATTAAACACAGTGGCCGGGAGAAGCGAGAACAGTGCAATACTGTCGACCCTGTGTGTACTTCTTCATATGAGGGATGTCACCATCTCAAGGGATTAACTGAGTGGACACTACTCTCTTAACCTCCATGCAAAGCCTCCTCTTCCCACCCCTGCCACAGTTTCCTCTCCTTTCGCCAACATATTGGTGATGGAACTGCCTCAACAAGAAAGGGCAGTTTAGATGGATGAGCCCTGGAAATTCAAAACCCTGTCCTGCAAGCCTCCTCACACTGGAACATGCCACCTAGTAAAACATTTTACAACACATTAAATATCCTGGAGTCACAAAGCTGTGTGGATGACACATTTGAACATTTAAGGAAACTATTTAGGGACAGCACAGGTACATATCATTACTACACCATAAAAACACTTAGAGCAGGAGGTTTCTGTCCAGCTGCCTCCTGGCGGTGATGTCAGACCCAACTACGGCCTCCACCCGGCAACTGGATTCACAGCTCCTCTTGAAAACCTACGAGTGGCCTCAGTCCACCTTTTCTCTCTCCTTTGGGTCACCATACCACCTGTCCTCATCGAACTCTGGTCTCTGACATCACTTTGACAGTCTGTGCATCTTTTCCCTCTAAGTGCTGTGATGAACCTCAAACCTAAATCTTAGGTCTGTGCTCGGTCAACCTCTCAGCAATGTGGACAACCACCAAAGCAAACAGGAAGCAAATTTGCAAACCTCTTCAGCTTTGATGAGCTGCAGTGGGTGTTCCATTCCAAGCTAAATATGTTTTCTGTAAGTAGCTGAAATAGGCTTGTTTACGGCAGGTGCTCCTGTGTTAAGGACCTCCACAATAGCAGCAAAGCAATAGCATCCTAAACGTGGTCATTAAGGGTGCCTGCCCTTGGCTGAGGCCTCCCTGCAGCCCTTCAGCCTAATCCATTAGGAGCTTCCACCTTGGGCAGCAGTAACAGTCACATATACTCCCTGGCTCTGGTTCAGCTAGTGGCGAACAACATTCTGGGATTTCAGTCTCAAAGAGGAATCAGCCTTCAGTCAAACTGTGATCTAATAGGAGTCTTTAGGGGTTTCTCTGAGGAGGAAGTTACTAACGCATAATTTGGCAGGAGCTGGTGATTAGAAGTCTCCATTTTAAAAAAACCCACCATCAATATATACTCTGCAGATTCCTACCAACACCCATCAGTCTTATTTCTGTGGTGTCCGTATGTTTTCCAGTTGCAGCTTTACTATTTCTTAAAATGGATAAGTCAAAAAGACCCTACAACATACAACATTAACAACAAAACAATGTAAGAAAATGACGACATTATGTACATAAGTACTGTGTATAAACTAGAGAAATGACAAATCTTCCAGGAAAAGGAAAAAAAAAAACTTACGTCAAGTGTTAACAGTGATAATATTAAAAAGAAAACTTTGCATTCAATGGAGGTTATACATATGTAATGTAACAATTCAAATACCTACAAAATTTAAAAAAAATAGGCAGCACTGGGAGAAACAGCATGAGGGAGGAAAATAAATTGGAAAAAATATGGCCATTAAACTTAGAAGGCCCACAGAATTATTCAAGTAATGAAAGGGTTAAAACCCTACATATGTATTCATTTTACAAGAACACACTGACTTTTAATTGCTGTTTTTCAAACTTGTCCCTATTGTGTTTTAGTTGGGAGAATGCTGCAGGGCACATTTCCAGGGGATGGGGGGGTGGGGTAGGATGACCACCTGTGTGGAGCCCATCTACCTGGAAGATACTGGGCAGTGGTGGCCTCTCCACCCCCAATTTCACCTCCTTCTCTTCTGCTTTCCTCTAGAGAGGACCTCTCAGATTGCCTTTGGAGTTCATTTTAAATTTAATAAAATGATTTGCTTGGGGTAAAAACGTATTTGCTTGATAAGTTTACAAAGCCAGCCATTATCATGCCTTTTTGTAATGATACTCTGGAGACCAGGAGAAATGATCTGGAATACCCTCTTTGAGAGCAAAGCAGAACCTGCCCATTTCAGGAACTCCAAGGGGCTGGGGCTGGGGCTGGGGCTGGGGACCAAGTCTGAGAGCATGCTGACGTTGGGCTGCCCCCTTCAGTGAATCCAGTGCATCAGGTCTGAAGACCTAACCATCATCACACAGGCCTGGGGCAGCATTTCCAATTCCCAGCTTCAACCCCACTTCCCCATCTGCTTCCTTCCTCAATCAAGCAAGCATGCCTTCCCTCAGGGGGCAAAACGAGGAGCAGGTGGCAGTAGATTGAAAAACAGCAATTTGCCTTTGATAAAGGTGTTCTTTGAAAATGAGTATTTTTTGAGGTTTGCATTTTCCAAAAATAAAAAATGATAAAATGGTCTTGCCGTCCAAATCAAACTCTCTCTCTCTCTCTCACACACACACAGAGGAAAAAAACCAAACCCTGCATGCGCCAGGAACAGTAAAATGACCAAAATATTATAAAATTAACCAATAAAGTGCATGTTCCTTACATATTACACCTGCCCCTTTTACAAACATTTCTTTCAGAAAGTCACATGTAGAGGCTCAGAATCACATGGTATTATAGAAGGGGTTGGTTGTCCGTTTTTTATCATTTGCTTTTTTCAGTCTCCTTAGGGGGTGAGTTCTGCCATGCTGCTGACGGGGCACTACAGCCAGCCCTGGAGCTGGGCCTGCACCCTGCAGTCCCTGGGTCTGTACCAAAGGAAGGCCTCCTTCAGAACTAGTCAATTCAGGTCCTGCCCTGGGGAGCAAACACTGCTGACTAGAACCAAATTCTTTGGCATACTGTACAAGGGGCCTCTCCACCGGCTTGCTCTGTGCGATACACTCTGTTGTTTTGAGTTGCTCTATGAAATACTTGGTGGGCTCTAGGTTCTGGGGAGCATCTGGGTTTTCTGGGGCCTCCTGGGCCTCCATTCCCGAGCCCATTCTGAGGAAGGGCTGAAGCAGTTTGAGATGAGGGGACTCAGAGCAGACAGGCCCCGTCTCCGGTAAACAGTCTTTACAGAGGTCCAGGTAACCTAACTTGGCGAGGGAAGCTGAACGCCTCATCTGCGATGGTTTGGGGAGCCCTACCTGGGAAATCGCTCGGGACTCGATTTCTTTAGCGCATTCCTTCACCCCACTGGGGCTGTGACTGAGACCCTTCATACCGTCACTACTAGAGCCGTGTGGGAGCTGACAGGCTACAGGCGATGGGTCCAGTTCTTCTTGTTGCTCCCCAACACTGTCGCCGAGTTTGCTAATTAAACACAGGTCTTCGCAACTTAACTGGGAGCCCTGATATGGCATTTCACTGCCCCTGGAGAGGGGGCCCTCCTGACTTTCTTCCCAGCTGCGCTTCTCCGCAGAGGGCTCATCGTCTGTGCTGCTGCTGTGCTCTGTGAAGCCTTCCAGGTGAACCACCGTCTGGGGATGCAGGTAAGCTAGGCTGGCACCAAGCAGGTGGGCTGAGTGACTGACAGAAGGCGCTGCTATCTCCGGGGCAGTTGCTGGGCTGTTGCCCCAGTCTTCAGGGCTGCTCGGGGTGGGGGCTGGGTGGGCGGGCCTGCCGTGCTCATGCTCAGGAGAGGAAGAATGAGGCAGAGGTAGCGCTCTGGGGTGCAGGGAAGCCTGGTTGGGGCTCAGTGTCCGGTTCAGATTTTCATCCAGTGCACAGAGGACAGCGACGGACTCCTCCACTTCCACTTTCCTCAGTCCCTGCTCCCCGCTCTTTCCGCTGGTGGCTGTTTCCCCGTCTGGCCCATGAGCAGGTGTCGTGACCGTGTGGGTGTATTCCATGGCTTCTCTCTTCCTGGGGAGAGGCAGAGGGACTGCTGGTGTCTCAGGTCCCTGGCACGAGACCGACGTCCTCTGGTCCTTCAGGACTCCTTCCTGCTGCGTTCTGGGACCTGACCCTGGGCACTTCTGAGTAGCTGGCAACGGGTGAGACTCCAGCAGCTCGGGTGCTGGAGCGGTGGCATGCTGCTCAGAATGGGGTAGGGAGCCAGCCTCGGACCCACTGCATTTCCCTTTGCCCTTGCTCATCTCTGGTTCCTTGGGGACAAACGAATGTTCTAGGGTGGCTTCATCACTCCTCCCTTTTGGTGCTAGATCTGCCACAGAAGAAGAATCATTCTTGGAATTCTTACGAGTGGACAACGAGGTACAAGCAGGGGCAGCACCGTGGTGCTCTTGCTCCTGCCGCAAGCGCTCCTCAAACTCCAAGGTGGCTCGCCTCACGGACCCGGGGTACCACTTGGCACCCGGGGGCATCCCTGGGCCCCAGAGCTCTTGTTCCCCCTCAGCTGGTTCCTCTTCTTCCAACTCTGTGGTGGATGAGTGTGCCACTGGGCACCCTTCTGGCTCCCACTTCCCTGAGTCTTTGGCCAGTTCAGGCTGGGCTGTGCAGGAACCTCCACTCTGCTCCAGATTTCCAGGTTTGTTCTCTGCGGCTTGGGCCCTCTCAAGGGGCAGCTCATGGACGATGTGCTTCTTTGGTGTATGGCATGGAATGGATAGGACGTCGCCTTTCACTTGAATCTGTCCAACTCCTTGACTGATGGATTCAATCTCAGTGACGATTTCTTTGACTGAAATTGCATTTTCTGAGTGAGACTGCATGAAGATGTCTGGGCTGACCAGTTCTGAGACTGCCTAAGAAGAGAAAACAGCGAGATGGTTAGGGCAAACTGTAATCCAATTGAAAATGCCAGATTTTTTGCTTACTAATCCTCTGATCCAGGAGAACCTTCTGGCTCTCTGAGGACACAAATCATGGAGTGCCTGGGACTGTCCTCTGCCTGGGGTTGTATTCTGTTTTGTCGTACAAGAAAAAACCGGATTCATCAAAGGCAGAGATACAAAATTAGTCACAGGTTGTGTCACTGTCTAGTAAACTTCTGTTCTGTTGACTCAAATAGGATTCTAATCCAGTATCTTGCTCCAAAAGTAAAAAGCAAGTAGCCTTGGAGGCTCCTATAATCCTTATTTTCCTAAGACCATGAGCCTTCAGGATTTAGGCCATACTGGGGTAAATAAAACCTCTCCTCTCTAGCCTATCCCCTTCCAGTTTGATCCTAACTTGGTTCAAGGGGAAGAGTTCCACTGAAGGGCTCAGTGGCCACCTTAAATATGCCCAGTGTTAGAAGAAGCTGGATGTCTGATGTGGAGACTCACTGCTCTCTTCTGTCCTTTGTCTTGCCAGCTTTCATCCACATCCTCCCACTGCTTCTCCCAGCAGCCGCATCCCAGCACATGGGGGCACTCTATATCTGACTGCACAGTTCCTATGTTTCACATGGCTTCTTCCTTGGCTTATGCAGCCACGTGCCTGAGCAAACTTAGAAACTGCGAATCTGACATTTTAATGTTCCACCAGTTACATATTCCCAGATGGATTTAGAACAAGGCCAAAGAAAACTGGCCAATGCAAAATCAAGTCCTACTGTAAAAAAATAAGAATTTCAAAATTTAGAAATGGCCCTTGGACATCTCTTAAAGCAACATCATTATGACCATCAATCTACTTTGTTAACATTTTTATAAACCTTCAAGGTACAGTATTTCCCTAGGAATTGTTCTTGTCTTTCTCCTTCAAAAAGAGTCAGAGCTAGTACAAACTAACAAGATCAGTTATGCCTTTGGGAGAAATCTGCTGGGACATCAGGCAGAGGCGAACTTGCCAAGGCTGGGAGAGAAGCCACAGCAGGCCCAGTGTGTGCATGGGCTATGGAGAGAGTGCTCATATGACCAGAACTTTGCAGAAAAGCTATTTCTGTCAGAGCCACTACATCCATTAGTCCAAAGGAGAGCTCAGGCATTCTGATCTTCCCGGTAGAAACGAAATAGAGGCATAGCTTTTGGGGAGAGGAGAAGACAGAAGCAGAGGCAACAACTGCCCTGGGGTAGTTAAGAAGAGAGAGAACAGATGAGGAGTGAACGAGGTGGTAAATATAAGTAGACAGCAATTAGGAGATGTCAAGAATCTAGTCAGCTCCACTGAGATCGTGAAATGACTTCATTTATGTTAGAGTAAATCTGTCCCCACTTGCTTCCCAATTACTGTATTATACTGACATAAGATACCATTGTTTTTAAGATGCAACCCAATTTCAAAAGTCAAAATGAGAATAAGTGTGAGTCTTAGAGTTGATGATGTATAGTAATTCTTTCCCTGGTCTGAGACGGCTCATAAGAACTCATGCCACTGAGACGAATCTTGGGATTCTGTCTGCTCCCAAATCATTTCCCCACACCATCCCTCAATTCTTGAATACCACAGCGTCTGCAATGAGGAACAAGTCAGAAACATTATTAATAGCAAGAACTCAGCATGGGGATCAGTTGCTACTCCAACAACTATTAACACACGTCTAGTCTTTGAATTTTCTGAGGCAGAAAGAATTTCCCAAACAAATCCATCCTCTCAGAGAGACACACGTCTCACTCAGGCAACAGATCAGTCCCTGGCACCTCACTGTTGGTGAGATTTGATCTGAACTGCGGAGGTCCCAAGGGGACCCTCTCCTTGGTCAGGCAGGACATTTGTTTTGGCTAATCCCTTCTTCCCTCATCCCCTCTCAGAAGTGCTTCCAATGACACCAAAAGCCTGGAAAGATAAATTCCTTGAAAGGCAACTGATTTAGAAAAATATTTAAACCCTAAATTTTCACGCCAGACTGTCTCCCTCATATCACCTTCCTAAATCTTTAGCAACATCAAACATAGAGTGAACATAGCAGAGTCCCAAATATTTTGTCATTAAAGAGAGCTTCATTAGGCACAGAACTATAAAGACAGTTTTTACCTTTGACTGTTCCTCATCTATTGAAGACTCTTCAGATGCACGGGGAGTATTACTCAGAGAGCTGCTTCTCTGGTCATCAGCTGCCGCTTCGGAAGGGACTACTTCGACCACTGACAGCCGACAGCCCTCGCTCCTTCCTCCTCCCAGTTCCTCCATCCTTGAGTGAGAAAAAGATCGGGACCGGGTTTCTTGGGAAAGCTCTACAAACTTCTCTAGCGCGCTAAAAAAGTCAATGCGATCTGTACTGAAATCTGAGACTTCAGCCTGGCAACTGGGTTGGGGGCTCGGTGAGTCAGTATCAGGGGACATGGGGAGATCTTTCAGGCGGGATGTCAATTCTTCCATGGGCAGTAAGTGGACGTTCATGTCTGCTTTCAGTGCGTCTGTCTCCAAATCTTCCACTGTTAAGTCTGGGAACTTGTTGGCCATTTCTGGGTCCTGTCCAGGTTGGATTAAGGCTTTGGATGCATGGCAGTTGTCAAGAGGGAATTTTGATTCATTGAGACAACACCCTGATGAGCATCCATTGATGTCATTTAGGTTTAATTCATCTTCAATCTGTCCGGCATGAAATTCCCTAGAAGTAAACTCCAAGCAGATCATTCTTTCTTTGGTACACAGGCCTTTCTGATTTTCATCCTGTGGGACGACATGTTCCACGAAGACGGGAGGTATGGGTGGGTGACTCTCCATGGTCTTCACCTCGGCAATCTGGTCTGCTGAGGTGGTGATCTCCTTCTTGTTGAGTTCTAGTCCTGCTTTGCAGATGGGTTCGTGGTGGTCCGAGAGGTCACTATCTGAATGAGATCGCCAGAGCTTGTTATGCCGCTGTTTGCTGTGGAGGACATGCATAGGAAATGCCTTACTCTGGTTTGTGAAAACAATCAATACCCTCCCAGGAAACCGCTCCCAGATAAACTTAAATCTTAACCTGCAAGATGCTTTGTTAATGCCCAATGGAAATAGGTAATCAACAGTTGAAAAGAGGCTCAATTTCACTAACAGCAAACAACAAAAACAAAGCAAAATAACAACAAAAACAAATGAATATGAGATCTGATTTTTTACTATCAGACTTATAAGAGCTAAGATAGTTGTTAACAGCCAGTGTTGATGATGGTTTGGTCAAACTAGCCCTCTCGTAATACACAGTTGATAGGAGTGTGAACTGTAGAATTTTAAAGAATGAAATCTGGCAATAGCTCTCAAAATCTAACCCTTTAAACAGCAACCCTCCCTTTAAAATTTTTACTTGGAGAAATACTACTACATAAGTGCACAAAGCTATACATATAAGGATGTTTACTGTAATACTGTAACACCAAAAAAAATTTATTTAAATTATAGTCCATACACTTATATGAGGCTATTAAAAACAGTCAAGGGGACTTCCCTGGTGATCCAGCGGGTAAGACTCCGCGCTCCCAATGCAGGCGGCCCGGGTTCGATCCCTTGTCAGGGAATTAGACCCCACATGCCACAACTAAGAGTGTCCTCATGCCGCAACTAAAAGATCCTGTGTGCCACAACTAAGACCCAGTGCAGACAAAATAAATAAATAAATAAATTTTTTAAAATTAAAAAAAAAACCAGCCAAATATTTTAGTGGAATGATGTTCAAGGTACACTATTAAGTGACAAGCATGTTGAACACACTTGGAATAGTCAGTTCCCATATTAGAATAAGTATAGTAAAATATCTAGAGGAACATCACCAAACTGGTAACAGTGTTCCTAGGCTTTTACTTTTGGGGAGGGCTTTACATTCTACACTCTGTAGTATGTCTACAATTTTTGAATTAAAAAAATGAGCCTGATTAATATTAATAACTGGGGGGGAAAAAACCAAAACAGCATCCAAGTAATACAAAGAGAAATAATCAATATAGGATTAATCACTGATGTGGAAGTGTGAGGAGGGTGGTAATCTTTCTTGAATTAGAAAGCAAAGATGAGGGAGTTCCCTGGCGTTCCAGTGGTTAGGGCTTAGTGCTTTCACTGCCATGGCCCCGGGTTCAATCCCTGGTTTGGGAACTAAGATCCTGCAAGACATGTGGTGCAGCCAAAAAAAAAGAGAAAGCAAAGACGAGGCTAGTAAATCTGGAGAAAAAGGTTGGTAACAGAACGGAAGAGGATAAGCGTGAAGTACAGGCCTTTTCATAAGCATCTGTGGATAAAAACCATCAAGCTAAAGTGACCCCTGGAAAAGGAGGTGGGCCAAAAAGACTATATGCACACATCCATCCTTTGGTTGATTTTATGGAGAGAAGGTCTGCTGAGATCTCATTTCAAACCACACTCTAACAAGGAAGCACAGTTCTCAAAGCTCCAATGAAAAAGAGAAAGGTGGCCCTATGGCTGGGCAGGATCACCTGCCCAGGGAACAGGTTGCTAAATGTGGCATTTGGGGGTATGGTTTCCATGACTTACAAGCTGATGAAGAGCTACCTCGCCGCAGGGTGGAATGGAAACAGCCCAGAACAACTAACCCTGGGCTCAGGGCCATACCTGCCTTGGCTGCCTGTGAATCTCTGCCGAGTCACACGCCTGCACTAATGTGAACCCCTGTTTGTGCTCAACTCTGCACCTGCTCTCAGCTCCCCCGCCTGCCTGTTGCTTGGGTGGGGCTCTCTCGGACTCAGGCCTGCCCAGCAGAAGGGTGCTTTTCTGGGTAGGGCGCAGGTCAATTTGTTTATGAAGACAAGCTATAATCAAGTAGCTGGGTGTAAGGTGGGGTTTTCCCCCTTTCCAAGCTGCACGAACTCCAGCCACCCCTAGGAGGAGACAACGTATCACACACCCCAAACGAGTGAGCGGCTGTGGGGAGGGGCAAGCTGACTGGTTGGATAGGTGGCCCCGAACTGTACTTTGTGACCAACGGGTGCCAATGTGCTCCCCTTAAAGCTTCTTCTTTTTTGTCTGACACCCTGTTTCCTGACCTAAATAGGACTGTGTTCTCCAACTTCCATCCCTCACCTATCATGAGGATGTTCAAACCTGCACCAAGTCCTCTCAGCCACCACCCACCAAGGCAGGACAAGTCCTGTGATGCAAATCACTGGGAAGATATCTCAGGGAGTAGCTGTTCTCACCCTAATAGTAAAGAACAGCTTATCTCATCAGACAACAGGCAAACGGGAAATTTTCATGATCCCGAGAACCCTCCAAAGTATGTTTTTAAAAAACTGCCTGGAAATCACTAATAAATTGAGAGGGAACGAGAGACTGATGTTATGCTATTAGGCACCAACAGTGCAAGTCTCAGAGAAAGTAGCTGACGTCATAGCTGCTTTACCCAGCAGGGATTTCCTTCTCTTCTTGGGGAAGATATTCATCAGAAAATATTGGGTCAGGGCTCTGGAATTAAACTGACACCTCTTGTAAAGGAGAAAGAAAAATCCCAATCCAAAAATAAGTCTGATTCTGCTGCCTTTTTCATTTTTGCAGTAAAACCTGCAGGGAGAGTGGCAGGCGGCTCTCTGACATAGTCATTATACTCATCCCCACAGCCTGTGAAGCACTGCTATTCCATGTGGCCCTTCCCGATTCCCCCTTCTCCTCCCAGTGCAGGGGTTAGTAACCAGTCACCTGAATTTTGTGCTTATCATTCCCTCCCTTTTCCTTATTGTGTCATCGCATGTTTTGTTCTAACAATATATAGCTTAGTTTGCATGTTTTGAATTTTACATCAATGAAATCATGCTGTATGTAATCTTCTACAACTTTTTATGCCTAACATGTTTTAAGACTCATCGATGTGTGTAGCTGTGATTTCATAGAGTATGGTGAATATGCCACAATTTATTATTCATCCACCCTGTTGATAAGCAGTTTTAGTTATTACGAACAACACTGCCATGGACATTCTTGTGCCTGGTGCACACTTTGGTTTCACAAAGGTGTTAAATATAGGAGGGGAAAAAAGGTGGGTCACAAGGCATATGTGCATCGTTAGTTTTACTTGGTATCACCAAACTGTCTCCCAGTGAAGCCTTTTCTCAGCCAGTTTATTCTAATGCTCCGTCACTGGTAGGAATAGGTGTAAGACATTAGATCATATTTGTTATTTTAAACTGTTAATGTTTATACTCAGCTGACTCCCCCGACCTATTCCAGGTAGGCAGCAAGTGCCAAAAAGAACTTCAGAGTTGGTTTGTGGCCTGGATGATGCAACCAAGTCTCAGGTTCTTGTCCTCCTTGAGTGGCCTCTGACCTGAACTTGGATTCACTTAAACACACTGACACACATGAGATGACTGGGCCATTCTGGGTAAGAATGTGGCTTTTTACTTAGTAAATAAGCAAGAAGGAAAGCTAAATGACAGGATGCATATGATGTCCCATTCTCTTGCCTCCACTTTCTTTCTTATTGTTATATGTTTGGTAAAGTACCAACTCTGAGAAAATTATATAGAGGAAAATACTGCTAAAAATGGAGTATCAGTTGTAGTAAAATCAGACTATTTATGGTTACTTCTTAGGGCATTAGGCAGCCTATAAATAAGAGGAGAAGGAAGAGAAGAAGCATCAACAATTGAGCATTTTCTGTGCTGTGCGTGGTCCTAAATACTTTAAGATTATTTC
Organism: Mesoplodon bidens; assembly: GCF_964165515.1. Lineage (NCBI taxonomy): Eukaryota > Metazoa > Chordata > Mammalia > Artiodactyla > Ziphiidae > Mesoplodon > Mesoplodon bidens. The sequence goes on from NC_138179.1 coordinate 15,469,460, forward strand.
ACTGAAAAGCTGTTAAGAAAATCCTTTAAACCTTACTTGTGATTGACTGTCACCTGACCAGGAATCCATGTCCTCTCGTTCTCGGGTTCCCTCCTGCTGGCTGACCACTGTGTACCAGCTAACTAGACTTCAATGTCTTCACCAGCAAAGCCAGGGTGAAAGACAGCTCTGTCTCCTCTGGCCCTGGTGACAGGGACATTCAAACAATCAAAACTAACATCTATGAGGACATGTGTCACGAACTCTCCCTGGCCACCACCCAGTTTTTCTTCCTTGCTCCTTATACACTGGAACCTAATATCTCAGACACATGGTCCAGCTCACAGATGCATGAAATCTGAACTTGTCTAATGGAACATAAATCTGCCAGATATCTAAATGATCCAACTCCAGAATAACAAACAGCGTTGCTGGTAATTTAATGGAGGGTTTCAACACACACACACACACACTGACACACACTGACACACACACACCCCTCCTCCTGCCCTCACTCCCATCCCCCAGCTATAAAAACAGAAAAAATAAAATTAGATATGAACAGTATCAGTGCCTTTATGATACCCTCACTTTTAGGTCTAAAGGAGACTATTAAATATTAGCCTCCCTGAGGCTTAAAGACATACTAAAAGATGCAAAAAGTCCCTTGTATTTCAGAGGGACTGTCACTGTTTGGTCCACCCTCTCACATTCTGATTAAGAGACTGTAACCAATTCATAAATCACTACAGGGGCCTAGAGTCACTTTGTTAAACTTTTCTTCTACCAAGAGGTCAAAGTACCAAGCTAATACCCTCAAACAGAGGGCTGCCACCTCAAGTTAAGCACCCAGTGCCACTCTGGACAACCAATGGTGCTTGACAATGCTAGGATCAGAGCTCTATCTCTTTGGGAAAACCACCATGTGCCTTCTGGGAGAAGATATGAAATACAAGATATCTAAGCACCTGGAGAGGAAATGGAATTTCTTTGCAAATACAATTGAGTGGGATTTTCCCAAGGACTTTCCTCTCTTGGTGACCTAAGCTGCAAGGCTTGACAGAGCTTCAGACCGTCACAGGAATCTGGGGCTTCTCCTTCTTTGCTCTTCTAAGCAGACAGACCCTGGAGCAGTACTCTAGGGCTGGGCAAGAGTCTGCGAGGCCCAATCTACTTGGCAGTCAGCCTGGCAGGTAGCCTACAAGTGCTGTTTCTTGACAACACATCATAGATTGCAGACCCTAACAGCTATATACCCAAGAGGCACTCCTACTCTTTTTCCTTACTAGCAGAGGCCTGATTTGGTTTGACTGTTCACTGCCCCACAGTTTCAGGGAATGTGGCACTTCCTTAGCACCAGAGAGTGAATGTGAATTTGTTTTAACCAGTCCAGGAAATTCTATTTTCCTACCCAGTGATTGGTTTTAAGAATATGACCCAGTCCTGGTCAGTGGTCCTGTGGGGGTGGGGTGGGTGGGTAGCAGTCAACTGGGGAGCTTCTGGGAAAAGTCTTCTCCTCTAATTGAGATGCCCATTCTTTCAGCCCAACGCTGTGGAATTTACATGTAGGTGCCTAGAAATGTGGCAGATATCTGGCAATCATGAGGCAAATTCAAGGACCAAGCTATTAACTAAGGAAGGGAGAAAAGAAAGTAAGAGCAGGAAGATGAGAGCACCAAAGTCCCTGATTACATCCCCGAGCCCATTACAGTCTACTTCAGTGCTTCTTGCTACAAAAGAAGGTAAATGGTCCAACTTTTTAACTACCTATAGCTGGGTGCTGGCTCCTGCAGATCCACTCTTCAGCCTTTCTACCCTGCTCTCTGCCCTGGAGACTGACGTATGAACCACCTCCACTGGTCCCCTTTTCTTCGGACTTCCACAGGGTTTGGCTAATGGCAAGCCCCAGCAGGAGACTGGAGGGAGGAAAGTGAAGGCAGTCCTCTAGTCCTGTAGCTCCTTCCCCGCAGGGCCACCCTGGCTGGCTGGGTCCCCTGACTGAAGGCTACCGCTCCTCTCTGAAGGTGCCTTTTCTCCAGGAGTCTCCTTCTAGGTTCTAGTAACTGCGCCATCCCTCTCTGGGCCCAGGAGCTATTACCAAACAGCTCTGCTGATATAAGTTCCTTGATTCCACTACAGTCCTACATCTTTGTAAACAGTCCCTTTATAAAGTCTTCCCTGTATAATCTGAGTGTGCTGCTTCTTGCTGAAATCCCAGTTGATGAAGATATTCTATTACTTGCAGCTGAAAGCAGCCTAAGTGACACCCCCAGCACTAGATTTTAGCTTTTAAAATTCAGGAAACATCACAATACAGAAAATTCCAGGACACTTCCATTCCAGTTTCTAACACAGTTAGTGTGTCTGTTGGTGGTGGAAGGCAGTGGCTGGAGGAACTGAATGGCACATGCATGTGTGTTCTCTGGGTAGCCTTGCAGGAGGGGCTTGATGAGAACCATATCTGAATAACCCTTAAGAGTACATAATATACATTATATACACTTTTATTTACAATAACCCTGTGAGCTAGGTCTCTTGATTTTCATTTTATAGATGGGGTCAGGTGAGGATCAGAACTGTGAATTAACTTCTCAAAGTTGCAGCAAGGGGGTGAACCAGGAACGGAAACCACATCTACTGGCTCAAATTCTGTGGTTTTCTCACTCCCCAGGGCTTGCCCCTCCTCCATGAATCAAGACCAGGAAGGCAGGATGGAACCAAAAGGGAAAGGGAAGAGGCAGGGTGACTTGTGGGTTTATGTTGCCCTTCTTATCCTCATCTAAGATTTTTCTGAAATACCTTTAACATCTAAGAAAAACTACATACGCTAAAAAAAAAAAACCCAAAAAAACACCCCAACCCAACAGCTTGCCTGGGATTCCAGAATAAATACTGAAATTGGCAGGACACACAGTATCCTTCCTCTCAACGGGTCACGTGAGGACACTGCCTAATATCCGTCATGTGTGCGTCTGGGAATATACAATATTTGTGTCTCATCCAACCCTCAGATGCCTCTTTTTGTGCCAAAAAGAACTGCTCTGTCCTACCTTCTGATGTAATCTAAAAATGTCATCAAAATCTGGCCCCAAAGACCTCTAAATTCTTTTTAAGTGGAGGAGACTTCAGGATCCTCCTAAGAGAATGGCTCAGATGAAATCATGCCAAGTACTGAGTAAATGGGAGGGGTTTTTTAGTGGAAACTGTAATGCTATGCTGTGGCCACATTTTCACAATACTTCGGCGGTGGGAGGGTGGTCACTCTGCCTGGTTAGGCTGGAAGGCTATTTACCATTTTGTTCAGGAGAAACACAGCCCAGATTCAAGAGTCGAGACCAAGTCATGAGACTCACTGGAGTCAAACTCTGGCATCAGCCCCGACTGCTTCTAGGCAGCAGTGCCTTCACCCTAACAAAACCACCTAGAATGTGCCTACATGGAAAAACAAAGCAAAATATAGCACTCCATGGAACTACAGCATGTGGCATCTCAGGAAGTTGATCCTTGAATTCAGTTTACTAAGAGAGTAAACTGAATCTTTTTCCTGAGATCAGCTGAAGGTGGCTTTAACCACCAAAGGGGTAATAAAAATAATGTAGTGAAATTACTCATTTTATAACCAATTACCAAATTATTGTTGAAAGAGCCAGTTCTTATTGATACAGGAAGATGTTCAAGACCTAGTACTGGGTAGACAGAGAAAGACAAATACTGTACGGTGGTATCTCTTATACATGGAATCTAAAAATGCTAAACTCAGACAAAGAGAGTAGAGTGGTGGTTACCAGGGCGTGGGTGGGGTTGTTGAGGGAAATGGGGAAATGTTGGTCAAAGGGTACAAATTTCCAGTTATGAGATTATAAAGTTCTGGGGATTTAATGTACAGCATGGCAATTATAGCTAATAATACTGAATCATATACTTGAATGTTGCTAAGAGAGATCTTAAATAGTCTTACCACAAAAAAGAAACGGCAGTTATGTCAGGGGATGGAGGTGTTAGCTAATGCTACAGTGTTAATCAGTTTGCAGTATGTAAATGTATGAAATCAATACACTGGACACCTTAAACTTATGCAATGTTGTGCATCAACTGTATCTCAATAAAGCTAGGGGAAAAAAAGGAACAGTGGCAGTTAAGTGCAGTGTAAGTGCTCAATAAACGCTGCCACAGTTAAAAAAAAAAAAAAAAGACCTAATACTGGGTGAAGAAGTAAGGCTGAAGAACAGGTTTTGTGGGAAAAAAAAAAAAATCCATCAATATATGTGATAAGAGGTAAGATAATGTCAACTGCTTTCTGTGGTTATTGAGTTTCTAAATGATTTCCCCCTTTGTAATTTTCTGCATTTCTGCAAAACATATATATATAAAATCAGATTAAAAGATCTTAAAAAAGAAAACAAGAGAGCTATTTCTGGGAAGCCCCTTCATACCTCAAATGGGTTATATATATCCCAATTCTACAGATTTGTCACATGACCAGAATTACTGTTGAAGGTTCAGTGAAACCAAGCACTGAAAAAAAAAAAAAAAAAAAAAAAAAGCCCAAAGCAGCAGCAGGTACTTGTTTTAAGAGAATGGGCCAGGGACTTCCCTGGCAGTCCAGTGGTTAAGACTCTGCACCTCCACTGCAGGGGGTGCAGGTTTGACCCCTGGTTGGGGAACTAAGATCCCACATGCCACGCAGCCTAAAAAAAAAAAACATTTCTAAGAATTTCAGCTAGCACTACCCTGGGAGCAATCAGTATCCATTTTGATAAGGCAGCTGCATCTGGCCTTAGAAGCTGTTGAGAAGTATTTATTAAAATCTGCACCTAATTGAGATCTGAAATAAGGGAACAGTATTTCCATCCTTTAGTTTAATGTCTTTAGTTTAGATTAAATGCCTAATCTTCCATGCTAATCTTAAATACTGGTACTTAATTTTTTTTTTTTTTTTTTTTTTTTTTTTTTTGCGGTATGCGGGCCTCCCACTGGTGTGGCCTCTCCCGTTGCGGAGCACAGGCTCCGGACACGCAGGCTCAGCGGCCACGACCCACAGGCCCAGCCGCTCCGCGGCATGTGGGATCCTCCCGGACCGGGGCACGAACCCGTGTCCCCTGCATCGGCAGGCGGACTCTCAGCCACTGCGCCACCAGGGAAGCCCGGTACTTAATTTTTAAAAACTAGATGGATAGAGGTTTCAATTTTCAAATCTATCACACACTTAAATTAGGTGAGAACTAGCTGCAGAGAAGGACATTTCACTGTGCCCTGGGGAGCATAAAGGAGGGAAAACCTGAGGAAGTCAATTAAGGACTCACCTTGCCAGCAAGATCCCCTGGTACTCTTCCAGCTGTCTCATGAAGCTGGGGTTGGGCTTGGTCACTGTTCGTCTTTCCTTCACGTAGTCATAGGCTCGGTCCAGATTCCAGCCATACTCCTTCATCGCATAGGCAATCACAGTGGAGGCTGAGCGACTCACCCCCATTTTGCAGTGCACAAGGCATTTAGATCCGTGTTTCCTAGTTTGGGGGATTGAGGTAAGGAGGAAAACACAATAGTGAGTACACTTTAAGAGCTAGGTTCTAAATGTGTCCACGTCTCCTGTCTGGCCTTTCCATTTTCTTGCTTTGCAATTCACCCCACCTTACTGCACTTGTGTGCACCTCTAATCAAATGTGTGGGGCAATTCTGGTGCACTCAAACGATATTCAGTGTTAATATTAAGCCTCTCTAGTTCATTCAGCAAACATTTATCAGGGATTTACCATGTTTAAGACAATGTGCAAGGTCTGGGATGCAAAAATAAGTAACAGTTTTTCCCTAAAGGGTAGGACTCATTGGAAGTAGACAATTAAAATTCAAAATGGTAATTGCAATGACAGTTGGTCACAGAGCACAGAAGGAAATTTTTCTCTTTAGAGACTGGACCCCATTTTGTGTGTGGCTGGAGGCCAGTCCTTTCAGCCCCAGGGGCACGTTGACGGCTGGCATGCTATTGAATTACAGGTGTGGCAGTGATTCATCTAATTTACCCAAATGTTGTGAGTTGCTTCCAGTTCCAGTTCCAGTAAGAGTTCTGTCCCGGGAGTAAAGCACAAACCAAATGAAACTAACTCTCCTCTTTACTCAGATGTAGCCCTGGATATTACTTTTCACAACACCACCACCCGTGTTCTGTCTAGGGACTGGCTATATAACCCGTGGAGCTGGATGGGACCATGTGATGTACCTCATGGCTTTCTCAGCAAGGAGGGTGGAATGAATAATTAGCTGTTTTTGTGTTTTTTTATGGGGTGGAAGTAAGAGAAAACAAAGTCACCATAAAGTGACACTAACAAACAAACAAACAAAACTCCTCAGTCTTATGCCAGAGCTAATTACCTTGGATCTGAGCATTACTCAGCTATGCTAATTCTGCTAATAACACAGTGTCTGGCCCAGAGCAAGCCTTCAAATATTTGCTAAATGTATGAACAAACTTATGGATCTCCTGATTACATCTGTCACTTGTAAGTAGGGACAACATTTTAAAATCTAGAAAAAAGAACATTTATTCTTATCACTAGTGTACGTGGGCTGGAATCCTTCCCAAGTGGTTATTCCAATAAATTAAAAAATGCACACATCAGCCTAACAGGGGAAATCTATACATACACTCACTCACTGTATTACAAGAGACAAGCTTCCTTCCAGAAGCTTATAATCCTCCTGCTGGAGACAGACACACATGAATGTTAACTCACCAATGCAAGGAGGCATAAGGTTAAGTGCCAAAATGAGAGGGCCAGCCAGATAAGCTATGGGAATGGAGAGAATGGTCTGGAATAACTGAAACAGTCTCAAAAGAAAGGTAAAATTTTAGTGTCCTATGGTTGGTGTGCATATGTGTCTCTGTATGCTTAGGTGATCCCAAATGACTAGGACATGTTTGTTTTGCTTATGGCACCACAGAGTTTTCACTTAGACTACAGTTGGCAAGCCATGTCACAGTGACGCAGATGGAAGTTCAGACATGTGCTCTATATTTTCCCATCAAGCTTTGACAACTTTAATACATCGAATTTCAGGTCTATGCCTGCAGGCATGGAAGGTGCTCAAACTTGGACAATCTTAAGAAAAATACAATTATGAAATCCACTCCTATGAAAACATTTCTTCATTTTGAACTGGGCTTTTTCAGTGGATGGCTTCTAACTCAGGTAATGAAGGATCTGCAGTTAGTTCTCACCTAGCCCAATTTCACCTTTCAGGTTCATTGCCCACCCCACCCCCTCACTTCAAGTGCTAGATTGTCCAAATTAAGCCCAACATCACATTAGGAATCCTAAACTCACCATGTGTAGGTAGAGTGGCCCTGAAAATGTGGAGTCCTAACCAATGGACCGCCAGGGCCCTGATTAGGGTGAAACACATGAGATGCCCAGGGTGCCACTTAAGGGGAGGCACTCATTCTGAGACGCTGACCTATACTTGCAGGACATGGAGAGTGCATGCCTCTCAGTAAATGTAATGTGGGCGCCTCACGTATCTCCCTCTTACCCCAGCCCTGCTGAAATCAAGTCTTTCTCTTCACTAGGACTGGGGCCTCGCCTTGATCGCTAGCCTCTTTGGCTGTAACCCTGACAACTTGCTTAGTCTTTTCCAGTCCCCTTTCCTTAAGGAACTAGACTATTCCCATATACTTGATGGACTGAAATGAGACATGATCTTAGGTTCAAGTCCTGCCTCAACCACTAGTTACTTAATATCTCTGAACCTCATCTCTGCAGTCTGTCCTCTTCTGTACAGAAGGAAGACAGCATATGCCTCTCTGGGTTTTGGAACGTACAGGAGAGAATAAGTGTAAAGTACATGGCACATAGGAAGCATGCCATGAGTGGCAGAAGCTTCAACAGTATAAAACAGTCTCTCAGGTATTGGTTAGAGACTGAGAGAATGGGCTCAGAGCTGGAGTATGGGGATTCAGGACAACTAAGAGGAAGCATTTCCTGACCATGAAGGTCCTTAAGTGAGGTGTGGTATCATTCTTGAAGGAGGACTTTAAAAACAGAAGTGGGAATTCGCTGGCGGTCCAGTGGTTAGCACTCCATGCTTTCACTGCTGAGGGCCTGGGTCTTCTGAGTGTCACCCCACCTGCAGAGGGAATGTGGCCAACATGCTTACTGATGGTTTTTTTCTACTGAAGGGATAAATAGGACTGGCAAAGAAATCCCCAGGGACTTAAAAAAATCAGTGTTGATATATTAATACTAATACTAAACACTAAATTAATACTATGGAATTGTTTCACTAAAAGGACCAATTAATTTAAGGAAGGTAACAACAGAAGGGCCAGAGAAAAATTTCACTATTTAGAGTAGCATGAAAGTAAAGTAAAAGAATGGGGAAAAATGTCCAAAGCGTACTGTTTCTCTCCTCGTCTTCAGAGAGCAGGATCAAGTGTTCCACTTGTCTGGAATAATTTCTATTCTATAACTTTCAAGTGTCCCCGTTGGTAACTTAAGAATTCTTCCTTCTCTCATTCAGAATTTCTTCTCTATTTCAGAATTTCTTCCTTCTCTCATTTCTATTTCTTTCACTGCAGCTTGAGTTTATTTTCTCTAATTTTGTGCTCAACGGAAATAGCCAACATGAGATCATCTTCCAGGGGCTTCATCTACTTAAAGCAAAAGTATTAAGTCACTAGTCATCTTTTTCTTAGTATTAAGAGATCTCAGTCTCCCTTTTTTTCTTTACTTCCTTTCCTCTGAGTATCATCAGTAAGTTATCTACAGCTTTCGGACCCCAACCATGTGTGGTGCACAAGGAAGAGGGGTCAGAACGTGTGTGTGGGACCATTACTCACTTTGCTTTAGAGATGAATTTGTAAGTGTCATTCCAGTAAGCCAGGAGATCCGTTGCCTCTTCATCATATACCCGAATGTTGTGATACTCAAAGACGCCTGGGAAGAAGTTATCTATCTCTCGAGTGACATTCAAGATATATCGCACCCTGTGAGGAAACCAACGGAGAATATGAGCCCTACTACTCAGGCAAAATCCAATTCCCAGCGCTGGAATTTTTCTTATTTAAAACTTGCTTACTCCTGGGCTTCCCTGGTGGCGCAGTGGTTAAGAACCCGCCTGCCAGTGCAGGGGACATGGGTTCGAGTCCTGGTCTGGGAAGATCCCGCATGCCGCGGAGCAACTAAGCCCATGCACCACAATTACTGAGCCTGTGCTCTAGAGCCCACAAGCCACAACTACTGAGCCCGAGTGCCACAACTACTGAAGCCCACGTGCCTAAAGCCCGTGCTCCACAACAAGAGAAGCCACCGCAATGAGAAGCCCACGCACCGCAACCAAGAGTAGCCCCCGCTCACCACAACTAGAGAAAGCCTGTGCACAGCAACGAAGACCCAACGCAGCCAAAAATAAAAATAAATAAATAAATAACAAACTTGTTTATTCCTGAGGCTGAAATTAAATACTAAAATATTGAAGAAAGCTAAAAAAAAAAAAAAAAAAACCAAACAAACCTAAGAGGCTATCCTTATTTAATACAGAAATTGTATAACAGGGTCCTGGGCATACCTGGGTATCAGGAAGTTATTGAGAGAAAAGCTGTCTACCAAGTTCAACATCTATATTCCATTTTCAGTTTGTGTTTAGTTATACAATCTCATCTTTCAGAGTCTTTTGAAAATAGGCCTTGCATTTTACTCCAAAGAATCAACTTGAGGCCCATGATCTGACAATTTCTCTGCAGTCACTAAAATTACCAGCAACAAAATTTATTTTTTGTAAGTCATCTGTATTAAATCAGACTATTAACATGTACTTTAAGAAAAAAAATAGAAGGAAACATTCCCTCCTATCTTTCTAAATGACAGGTTGTCAGCTTTCGCTCTATTACTCTCCTTAAACTACATGAAGGCAAGTGAGGCCAGGCTGGTAGGGTCAGAGGAAAAGTTGGACTTAAAACTCTCTTAACTCTCTAGGCGGCATTCCTGGCTGCTATGGCAGCAGATGTGTCTGAGAGTTCTCCCAGGCTTGCAGAAAATGGTTTCTGTATCAAAAATTTCTTTTGCTATCTCTCTCACTGTGCAATCTCAATAAATGCTTCGGTTTAATCTGCCAAAGGATTACCTTTTCTCAGTGCTGTATGGACTTAGACATCACTGTTGTCAACTCCAACAACACATCACAGACTCACTCATTTCCCTCTGTAGAAGCTGCTTCCTTCTTAGAACCACACGTGGGGTTCTACAAACCCAATCACTGAAGTCAGAGAAATGACTACAAAAAGGGAGAGCCAAGCTAACCAATTCTGTGGTTAAGGTCAAGCAACCAAAATTTTTCTGGGACATGGTTTGAATCTGTTTTAACTTAGCATCAAAGTCCATTACTAGAAAGGATTTTTTCTTTTTAATTTAAAAAGCAAGCTGGGCTTCCCTGTTGGTCCAGTGGTTAAGACTCGGCGCTTCCACTGCAGGGGGAGAGGGTTCGATTCCCTGGTCAGGGAATTAGGATCCCACATGCCGTGCGGTGTGGCCAAAAAAAAAAAAAAAAAAAAGATTAAGTGAAAGCAAGCAACATGCACCTGTGGAAAACACTCCAGCAGTTCCCCAAAAGGTTACCACCATATGACCCCGTAAGTCCTCTCCTAGGCATAAACTGAAGAGAAATGACAACATATGTCCACCCAAAGATTCATACATGAATGGTCGTAAGAGTATTCATAATAGCCAAAAAGTGGAAACAACCCAAAGGCCCATCAAATGATGAATGGGCAAATAAAATGTGGTGTGTATATATATCTCCATATAATGGAATACTATTTGGCAATATAAAAGGAATGAAGTACTAATACATGGTACAACATTGATAAACCTTGAAAATACAATGTTAAGTGAAATAAACCATGCTTAAAAGACTACATATTGTATAATTTCATATAAATGAAATGTCCAGAATAGGCAAATCTATAGAGACAGAAAGTAGGCTAGTAGTTTCTAGGAGCTGAAGGGAGGAAGGGAAATGGGAGTGACTGCTAAAGGGTACAGGCTTTCCTTTTGGGTTGGAAAAAAATGTTCTGAATTGATTGTTGCACAGCTCTGTGAATATACTAAAAACCACTGAAGTACACATTTTAAAAGGGTGAACGATATATGTGAATTATATCTCAAAACTGTCAGAAGAAAAAAGGCAAGCACACTTCCTCTTATTTCATTTAAAATAAAAATGAACAACAACCTTCCCATCCACAATCCCATACTTCAGTAATGGATTATAGCAGGACAGGGTTTCCCAATCTTTTTCATTACAGAAGTCTAGTCAGCCACTACCAATTGGAAATGGCACTCCTTGAAACTTCTTTGTCATTCTTACACTTCACTGTAAGCTATTCCTTACAATGCTTTGTAAGGAACAGCATTTTACTTGGAGTTCTAAAGTCAGTGTATTGGGAGAAAATGGCCTTATTGTCAAAATTACACTTGAAAAATCCCTTAAATCATCCACAGGGGGCAATATACATGTTTTGTGTACAGATCCCTGAACTATAATTCTTGATCCATTGAAGTTTTTTTTTTTTTAATAAATTTATTTAATTTTTATTTATTTATTTTTGGCTGTGTTGGGTCTTCGTTGCTGCGCACGGGCTTTCTCCAGTTGTGGCGAGCAGGGGATACTCTTCGTTGCGGTGCAAGGGCTTCTCATTGCAGTGGCTTCTCGTTGCAGAGCATGGGCTCTAGGCGCGTGGGTTTCAGTAGTTGTGGCACGCAGGTTCAGCAGTTGTGGCTTGTGGGCTCTAGAGCGCAGGCTCAGTAGTTGTGGTGCACGGGCTTAGTTTAGTTGCTCCACGGCAGGTGGGATCTTCCCGGACCAGAGCTGGAACCCATGTCCCCTGCATTGGCAGGTGGATTCTTAACCACTGTGCCACCTGGGAAATCCTTCTTCTTCCATTAAAGTTTAAGCACCAGTGAATTTAAGAAACAAGATCTAAGTAGATGTCTGAGCATCTAACCATACTTGTCTTTTTTCTGTGTCCTACAATTTAGCATTGTAAGTAGTAAATGAGATAAATAGGTCTCATCTCCAGCTGGGGATATAAGTCAAAAGTCAAAGTGAATATATGCATGATGTGATTCTAATGCATTTGGCAGGCAGTGCTCTATCAAATCTCAGATTTCATATTAAACACTGTATCAGGTGCTAGTTTCCTGCAGGTCACATTCTGTCAATTTTTCTACCATTCCTTCACATTTACCGGGCACCCTTTTGATATAAGGCTCTGAGCTAGGTATGTTTCACACAAACTAAGATATGGTCTCTGCTTTCAAGGACTTCTGATTCAATCCTTATCAACTTAAATTTTCCAAGTTCTATTTAATTTCATACCTTAAGATTAAGTAACCAGATTTCCATCCCCCCCCCCCCGCCCCAAGAACTCTTTGTATAATCACTTGGCTTCCTTTCTTCTGAGGGAAAAGTAGGAAGTATGCATCTAATCACGTTAAAGATAACCAGAAGGCTGACTTGTAGCTGAGAAAACAGGCAGCCAGCAACCAGTCAGGGAGTCATCACTATCTCTTGAGTCTCAGTAGGTCTTATCTCTGTCCAAAATGAAGAGTTAGAATGGCCAATTTCCAGACATGATTTTCTCTTCTCTTATTGGAATGATCTGTCCTCCTAAGGCCGAGTTCAATGAAAGATTTAGGTATTAGCTAAGAAGTGAAAAGGGAAAATGGCAGCTTTTTGCTTGCTGAATGTTCACTGTGGTCTCAGTTGCTTCAATCAAACTCATAACCATGCTGCTTAGGAACACATTTCTTACTACAAGGTCAGTCTTCTTATTCAATTTTACACTGTCTCTTTTATATTTATAACCTACTTAGTCTTCATGCACCTTACTATAAAAGGATAGGAACTGAGTCTTATTTTTCTTTGGATCCCTAGCATCTAGCACTGTGCTTGGTCTACAGAAGTTGCTCAAAGACCTGTGAACCCAGCATATGCAGTTCTGTGTACTCTTACATAAAAATAGGAACCAAAGTCTAGAGAGACAGGAAAAAGATCAGTGGTTGCCAGGGGGTGGGGGTGGGGAATAAATGGACAGAGCACAGAGGATTTTTAGGGCACTGAAAATACTCTGTATGATGCCATCGTGATGGACACATGGTCATTATACATTTGTCCAAAGCCATAGAACGTACAGCACCAAGAGTGAACTGTAATGTGAACTATGGACTTCAGATGATTACGAGGTGTCAATGTAGGTTCATCAGTTGTAAAAAAAATGTACCTCTCTGGTGGGTATGTTGAGAATGGGGGAGACTATGCATGTGTGGGGCAGGGAGTATATGAGAACTCTCTTTACCTTCCCCTCAATTTTGCTGTGAACCTTAAACTGCTCTTAAAAAAAGAAAAAAGGGGAGTCAATAACTAGATTTGGTTTTAAACAGCATGAAAGGGTTGCACATTTGTTTTTGAAAGCCTTTCCACGGAAACAGTTGATCTTTCTTCAGAGGGGATGAAACAGTGGGAGAATAGCCATTTTAATTTTTATTAAATTATACCCAGTAAGAATCAACTGGAAGCAACTCTTAAGCTTAAAGTTACTCACTGACACCTCTCTGACAGGAAAATGTAAAGATAAAACAGTGATTTCTGCGACATGGGGGTGTCAGCAATTGCTCTGTGTGCTTACCCTCGGTTCTGTAAATCCTCTAAGTTAGAGGCATTCCATTCCGAGCCCTGTGGAACCAAAAAGACAAGGTTAGAGAGTATTAGCCAATGAACCAAATACAATACTTGAAAAGGAGTCCTGTGAGCGAAGAAACAGAGTTTCTAAAAAGAAGGTCAATAACATCTACCAAGTTTCCTCTCTACGTGCCAGGTACTTTATATGCTATCACATTCAGTTTCCACAAATGATAGAGTAAGAAAGTTACCTTCATTTTTTAGAGATATGAAAACCAACCCTTATAGAATTCAGATAATATCTGCTCAAGATCACATTGCTGGAAAGGTTTCTTTGACCATTCTCCAATCTAAGTTAAATGTAGTCTGCCACTCTTGTTTATAGTAGTCTATTTTATCAATAGCATGCATCACTATTTTTACTTATTTATTTATGTGCTTATTTACTACCTTTCTCCTCCACTATAATACAAGCTTCTTGAGGGCAGCAACCAGGTCTCTTGTTCTCTAAGGAAACTCCTGCACAGTGCCTGGCACCTCGCAGATATTCTTAAATGAACAAAGTGGCATTATTATGAATTAAAACTAGATTTCATTTTAAAACCCACACTTTTCCTAGTGCATTACGTTGCATCTAAGAAGTTGGGATGGTACAGTGTGTGTGTATGTCTGTAGGGGGAGAGAGTGAAATAGTCAAACAAATGAGAGAAACATGATGTGCAAAATTTAAAGGAAAATGTTTCTATAGATTATCTGCAAGATACATCAATTGTTAATATTTTGCCATATTTGCTTTCTTGCTCTCCTTCCCTTTCTTTCGATATACATCATACTTTTTTTTTACCTGAACCATTTAAGTAACTTGAGCATCATGACACTTCAATACTTGATCATGTATCATTTAAGAACAAGAATATTCTCCTATATAATTCCATTTTTGCAACCAAGAAAGATAACATGAATACAATAATAATCTAATACATCATCTGTATTTGAATTTTAAAAATTGCCCTCAAAATGTCCTTTATATTCATTCAATCAAGAATCATACTGTGCATTTAGTTGCCATGTCTTTAATCTAGAACAGTCCACCCCTGTGCCTTTACTTATTTTGCCTTTCATGATACTGACATTTTTGTAGACTACAGGTCTGTAATACTGGAGAGCTCCCCACAACCTGGATTTATCTGATTGTTTCCTGATGATTAGATTCAGGTCAAACATTCCTGGCAAGAATATGACAAGGGAGGGCTTCCCTGGTGGCGCAGTGGTTGAGAATCCGCCTGCCAATGCAGGGGACACGGGTTCAAGCCCTGGTCTGGGAAGATCCCATATGCCGCGGAGCAACTAAGCCCATGCGCCACAACTACTGAGCCTGCGCTCTAGAGCGTGTGTGCCACAACTGCTGAAGCCCATGTGCCCTAGAGCCCGTGCTCCGTAACAGGAGAAGCCACCGCAATGAGAAGCCCGCGCACCACAAAGAAGAGTAGCCCCTGCTCACCGCAACTAGAAAAAGCCCGCGCACAGCAACGAAGACCCAACACAGCCAAAAATAAATAAATAAAATAAAAAAAGAATATTACAAGGGAGATATTGTGTACTTCGTACTGCATCAAATCATGAGGCACATGATGTCAGTTTGTCCCATTATTTGTCAGGCTGAGTTTGAATTCTTGGTAGATACCTTTGTGTCTGCCACATCCCTCTATTGTAAAGGTTCCTTTGAAATTAATTAGTAGTCTATAGTAATCTTTGAAGCCATGTGAAAGCCAAAGTAATCTTTTTGACCTAGGATTTCAGCATCAATTGCCGATCTTGCCCAAATGAATTACTCTACTGGAGGTTACAAAACGGTAACTTTCTAATTCCATCATTCCTTCTGCAAGTTGGCTGGCATCCTTCTGTAAAAGAGTCTCACCTAATCAGTCATCACACCCTTTACTGAAGTGTCACTATGGACTCCTGAATTCTTTTTGTATTTAGAACGTTATAATCCATTACCATCTTTTTTTTGGGACATGCAGATTGTCCGGAACTTGGCCAGTGGGAATCTCTTCAAACAGGTTCCTTTTGATATGATTCCATTAGTCTTTGAGCGCATCCATGCTTTGTGGTACAGAAAGTTGTTCCGGATTCACTTTGTGAGTAGAATCAGCCAGTTCCCCAAGAAGCCCTGGTTTCTTTTAGTGAAGAATGATATCTTGTAACCAAGATCTGGGCATTAATTAGGTATGCTCCTAACTACTGGGTGTCATTGTTTCTAAAACTTCTCAGTGGTCAGATCTAGGAAGTATTTCTAAAAAAATCCTGAGTTTATATTTTTACCTTCAACTGAAATTAAGTCAATACCACAAGGTTCTTCCTTTCTTTCTTGCCTCTCCCACACTGTTTATATATCTCCTTACTCCACGGTGAGAACTTTGGTTCCCAACAACTCATTTATTCTACTTACAAAATAGTTTTTTTTTTTTTTTTTTTTTTTTTTTTTTTTGCGGTACATGGGCCTCTCTCACTGCTGTGGCCTCTCCCGTTGCAGAGCACAGGCTCCAGACGCGCAGGCTCAGTGGCCATGGCTCACGGGCCCAGCGGCTCTGCAGCATGTGGGATCTTCCCGGACTGGGGCACGAACCCGTGTCCCCTGCATTGGCAGGCGGACTCTCAACCACTGCGCCACCAGGGAAGCCCTACAAAATAGTTTTAACATTATTACACCAATACCAAAACCAATAACAAAAATATTAAGTTCAAATTTTCTTTGCATTTCTTTTTTTTTCCTTATTATATCCCACTAAGGAGTACAATTAGAGTATTATGCTTAAGTTACTTGAATTAATTTCTTTCTGTGAGGTTATCAATTTGATACATATTTGGGTTCATTTGCTCCTGTTTATTCAATTTTAGGGTGTGTTTCTTCTTCCATGTTTTCCATTTTTTTGAACATACAAGACTTTTATAATATTGAAAGTCAAAAGTTGATTAAAAAGTAAACTTGAAGTCTCACTCCCACCCCCATCTCCTCAATCTCCATGGGTAACCATTTTTATTAGTTTGTGGCTTATTCTACCTACGTTGTATTTTGAAAAAAAATATAAGCAAATATATACTTACCACTTCTGACTTACACAAAAGTACTTTACTACATATGCTTTTTTTGTTCTTTGCTTTCTTCACTTTACAATATATCCTCAGACCCACTCCACATCACAGTGCCACCTTCCCCATAGCCTTGCCAACAAAATGTGTGGTTAAGCTTTTGAATCTTTTTCAAACTGATAAGCGTGAAATGTTATCTCAGTGTAATTTTAATTTGCATTTCTGTTTAGCGTAAAAGTGAGCAACTCTTCAATGTTTCGGGTCCATTTTCTATCTTTGAGCTATATGTTCATGTCTTTTGAAAAGGCAAACATTTAAAAATAAGAATTTATCTATTTCAGAATAATGCATTAAGTGGAATGTAGCTTTAGAAGACTCAGGTTCAAGTCCCAACTCCCCCTCTGACTGGGGGACCTTGGGCAAACTGCTTAGCCTCTCTGTCTTCACTTTCCTTATCTGTAAAATGAAACACTCCTCCCACCCTAGTCCTAGGAATCTAATGGATAGCTTCCCCTCAAACTACAAATATAAAGTTTCTCCCCATTCCTTTTGCCATGTAAGAATACAAAGAGAAGTCTGTGACCTGGAAGAGGGCCCTCACCCGACCATGCAGGCACACTGGTCTCAAGACTTCCAGCCTCTCCAGAACTGTAATAAGTTTCTATTGTTTATAAGCCAACACCTCCCACCCCCTGCCTCACATTTCTTTCATATTAAAATGGAAAACCCTCTCTCCATCCTAAATCCTCCTCTGGACACTGTCCTTTTCCTTTTCCTTTCATGGCCAAGATTCATAGAAATACAATCTAATACTCACTTTCTAAAATTCCTCATTTCCCAGGTATCTCAACCCACAGCACTGTGGCTTCTGCCCTCTTCACTCTTGCTAATGACCTCTTCTAATTGTCTAAGCCAGAGGTCACCTTTGTAACCTTATTCCACTGGCCTTCTATGAGTATCTATCTTGATATGGTCATCACTCCCTCCTTATGGAATTAGATCAGACTGCACAAATATCTAGCCTCATGCCTGGCACAACAAAGAGGATCAACAAATGCTTGTTGAATAAATCATCAAATGAGATAAGTAAATGAAGCACTCTGAAAATTGTCAAGTGTTATGTAAGCACTATCTTCGTATTACAAGTGATCTGTAATTTGGCCATTGAGCTAGGAGATCTCAAGGATGCTATGCTGAAGTACATTTAGGAAAATTGTCAGTAAGTGACGGATGACTGATCTTTTCTACAGACCAGGGCTCACCTGACTTGCTTTAAAAAAAATATGAGGTTCTAGAGACTCTGTGCTCAAACTTAGAAAACTGGCTCCCATACCAAAGAAAGAGGCAAGAATTATTTTTTAAAAAAAGGACTTTCAAGGAGATAGAAGCCAAGCAATAAGGGTTGAGTGGCTAAACTGGAGCCAGGGAAATGTGACCACCTCACTCCTTAATTTAGAAATCTAAATCCTCTGTGAATTCTGTACAGCTAGATGGAAATAACCCTGATGTGATGGTAAAAGTCCATGGTTTTCATCTACCTGTCCAGAGAAACTTCAAACTGACAATCTGAAATGACAAATATCCAGAAACAAAATAAATTAAACTCATCAGCTACTGACTCAGTGAAGCCCATATAGAGTGACTTGGGCTCTGCTTAGGGCTGTTTCAGGTTCAGCCTGAAAGAACTGGAATCAACATGGTGTAATTACTTTTCTGTCCTCAATACAAATGCCATGCATATTATCCCCCTTGGGTCCTCAACAGACTCAATCTCTTTTTTTTTTTGCCTCCATGCTTCTCAGGCAGTGGCATAATTCCATGGGGGTTTTCAATAAGTTCTATGTAATTATGCAAAGCATGTTTTAATTGTATGGAAGTGTAAAATGAAATCTTGAAACTATACTGTAATACATTTTAAAAAAAATAAATTTATTTATTTTTGGCCGCGTTGGGTCTTCGTTGCTGCGTGTGGGCTTTCTCTAGTTGTGGCAAGTGGGGGCTCCTCTTCGTTGCAGTGTGCAGGCTTCTCATTGCAATGGCTTCTCTTGTTGTGGAGTACGGGCTCTAGGCACGTGGGCTTCTGTAGTTGTGGTGCACGGGCTTAGTTGCTCCACGGCATGTGGGATCTTCCCAGACCAGGGATCGAACCCATGTCCCCTGCATCGGCAGGCAGACTCTCAACCACTGCGCCACCAGGGAAGCCCCGCTCCTACAGTTTTTTTGTTTTTTGTTTTGCAGTACACGGGCCTCTCACTGTTGTGGCCTCTCCCGTTGCGGAGCACAGGCTCCAGATGCGCAGGCTCAGCCGCCATGGCTCACGGGCCCAGCCGCTCCGCAGCATGTGGGATCTTCCCAGACCGGGGCACAGACCCATGTCCCCTGCATCGGCAGGCGGACTCTCAACCACTGCGCCACCAGGGAAGCCCCGCTCCTACAGTTTTTAAATAAGTTCACTTCCACCTTTCACTCTGGTTCACCTACACTGTACTCTGGCCCAAAGAGTGAAGTGACTGATTTCTTTTAAAATGTTATCCTTAGTACATGCACCCCAGTGTTCACTGCAGCACTGTTTACAATAGCCAAGACATGGAAGCAACCTAAATGTCCATCAACAGAGGAATGGATAAAGAAGATGTGGTTCATATATACAATGGAATATTATTCAGCCATTAAAAGGATGAAATAATGCCCTTTGCAGCAACATGGATGGACCTAGAGATTGTCTTACTGAGTGAAGTAAGTCAGAAAGAGAAAGAGAAATATATGATATCCCTTATAGGTGGAATCTAAAAAGAAATGATAAAAATGAACTCATTTACAAAACAGAAACAGACTCATAGAGAATGAACTTATGGTTACCAGGGGGGGGAAGGGTGGGGGGAAAGGATAGTTAGGGAGTTTGGGATCAATATGTACACACTGCTATATTTAAGATGGATACCCAACAAGGACCTACTGTATAGCACAGGGGCCTAACTCTGCTCAAAGTTATGTAGGAGTCTGGGGGAGAATGGATACATGTATATGTATGGCTGAGTTGCTTTGCTGTGCACCTGAAACTATCACAACATTGTTAATCGGCTATACTCCACCCCCACCTCCCCCCAAAAAAGGGAAGAATTCTGTAAGTTCCAAATTGGGATGAAAACTAAAATTGCCTGAAGTAAAAAAAAAAAAAAAATGTTATCCTTAGGAAATAACCTTGTTGGGGTCCAAAAGTTCCAAGCAAAATAGAAGAGGAGAGCACATTTATGGCAAAGAAGGACAACTGTACTGGGGGTTCTGCAAAGATCATACAACTCGAGATAATCTTCAAGGATTGGTATCCCTGTGCAAATCTTTATCATACCATACCTACAGTCTCAATGCTGTGAGTCACTTTACTGTGGCAGCCAGGCACAGGATTGATAACTTTTTCTTCTAAAAAGTTTATGCTACACATCTCCAGTTGAGGGGCAAAAATCATGAATATGAGACTTAATTTTTCTTTGAAACCAAAACTCTACTTTAAAAGGATCTGTAATGTCAAATCTTGAAAAAGATAACCATCAGCAGTAAAATTGTGATTTCTTTCTCATTCACAAACAACATTACTGGTTGCCTGTCCAATATTACTGTGTTTCCCTAATTTAACTAAGAATGCTGCCTGCCTTTCTGCAAAGGCTCTCTGTTCACATCTAGCATTTTCTCAGCCAAATCGGACAGCCTCCAGGAGAGCTGTTGATACGAGATTTGGTTGGCAAAGGCTTCCAGCTTAGAGAAGTAGTACACTCTTAAGGGTGTGGAAGAACTGCTTTTTCTGGAAATACCCTGGCTTCCAACCAATCAATCCTGGCTTCTCGCTGCAGATTTTCTTTAAACTACGCTCTATACTTTTCTTCTCCATATCAGCTGGACACCTTTCCAAATAAACATCTCTGTGCAGTGCCCTACTAAGCGGAGCATTCTTCCAAAGGGAGGGGAGAAATCCTGCTGCATCCCTTCACACAATCTGCTCGCGCTCCAGGCATGGCAGCTATGCACAAGATGAAATGACTTTGCAGAAAATTAACAACACCACTTACAGTTTGGATAAAACCTCTTTTTCTGTGTCAACTGCTGGGAAAGCCAGCAGAGCACAGACTCACTGGAGAAGAGACAGGGGTGTGGACACAGGATATGGTGGTACAAATAAAGGGAAGAAGCCATCACGGAAGAAATACAATAAGATGTTTAGACAACCTGTTCAGGCACTTATTTTGTTGGATAAGAGTTAAATTTCAGGATTCTCCAGTTTGAAAGTTTTTTTCCCAAATAAGAAAAATATTCACAATGCAAAGAACATGTCCATTCTCGAGAAAACAGAATTATATCTGAAGCTGAATACATTTTCCTTTTTTCAAAAATATGTACATAGATACATATTAAAAAAGTAAAAAAGAACTAGAAGGCAATATTATATAATGAAAGATAATAGTGCTTATCTCTCTTGGTATTGATTAAATGTCATTTATTGTCTTCTGAAGTTGTCTAAATTTTCTATAACGAACATGAATTATTTTTGTAGTAAGAGAAAAACCCAAGACAGAAGACTACACCAATAATCATGAAATAATAGGATGAATTTAGTGATACAAATACTCAAATGGATTTCTAGTTGATTAGTGACTAATTTGGGGAGAACTGGATTGTTTTTTCTGCTTAGAGTACTATTAAAATTTATTTATATGTCCTAAAATAGTACCATTTGAGGAAGGGGTAAGGAGAAGGTAGTTCTTGAGGGGGTGGCATCAGAGACACAGGGAAGCATGTCTGAACTTAAACAGTTAATGACTGAATTTGATATTCATCGTGTCTACCTCCTTTTAGGTATTAAGATCTAAGCTCAATGGGAAAGCAACTTGCAAGTTTATAGCTTTGGTCACTTTCAAACGAGTTATTTTTGGCTACAGGCACTTGCCCTTCATAAAAATTAGTCATGTTACATGGAGACAGTTGGGGGCAGGGTCCATTTGAATGAGTGACTCATAAGTTTTCTATACACAACACAAAAATTATTTCCAAGGATACAAGAGCAGGGAATACATGAACCCTCATGGAATTACACACAAAAGACAACAAAGCCAGGTGCTATACAAATGGAAAGGTCAATGACAGTTTTGCCATATGATCTACATCAAGAAATGGCAACACACATTGATCAAGTTAAAGTAAAGAAACTCCCCTCCCAGCTCACAGCTTTTCATGAGTAATTTAATAGCTAAACACCACCATGAATCACTTGACAAGCATATATACTCCAAAGTGTCAACAAGTTAATTCAGGGCACAAGCCTTCAATGGCATGAAGGTCTGACTGTTTGGTGAAATAAACTCTTATATTCAGGGTGAGATGATGCAGTTTAGTCAGTTCCTGTGCATATTTATTCCTCTTCTCTCCTGTTTCCCAGCCTCTAATCACTTCAAAAATGTCCTTACCAGAGAAAGGAAGTGAAATTCAAACCAATCGATTTAGTTCCTTGTTAGCATTTTTAGTCAAAGTATGTGGGAATTGGAAATAACAGTGAGGTTTTGGTGTTCCCCACTGACTTCAATTATCCTTGTTATCCTTGTGCCCACTACCATGTACAGGTGAAAACTAGAACTCTTTAACATTTGGGAGATAAATAGGTCTTAGGATGTTAGAAGCTTTCCTAATCCATCTGTCAGAGACATCTCCTTGGGCTAATTACAAGCCCTTGAATGTTCAGGTACCATGAAGAACAATTTTAAATCACTGAAGATTTGGTAATCAAAAAGTAATTGAGGGGCCTCCCTGGTGGCGCAGTGGTTGAGAGTCCGCCTGCCGATGCAGGGGATACGGGTTCGTGCCCCGGTCCGGGAGGATCCCATATGCCGCGGAGCGGCTGGGCCCGTGAGCCATGGCCGCTGAGCCTGCGCGTCCGGAGCCTGTGCTCCGCAACGGGAGAGGCCACAACAGTGAGAGGCCCGCGTACGGCAAAAAAAAAAAAAAAAAAAAAGTAATTGAGGGGGTTCCCCTGGTGGTGCAGTGGTTGAGAGTCCGCCTGCTGATGCAGGGGACACGGGTTTGTGCCCCGGTCTGGGAAGATCCCACGTGCCGCAGAGCGGCTGGGCCCGTGAGCCATGGCCACTGAGCCTGCGCGTCCGGAGCCTGTGCTCCGCAACGGGAGAGGCCACAACAGTGAGAGGCCCGCGTACGGCAAAAAAAAAAAAAAGTAACTGAGGGACTAAAAATGTAGATACAAGGTTCCAAATGTTTTAAAAGTCCAATAGTCTTTGTTACAAGTAGTTTTCTGGGGGGCTTCCCTGGTGGCACAGTGGGTGGGAATCTGCCTGCCAATGCAGGGGACACGGGTTCGATCCCTGGCCCAGGAAGATTCCCACATGCCGCGGAGCAACTAAGCCTGTGTGCCACAACTACTGAGCCTGCACTCTAGAGCCCGTGCTCTGCAACAAGAGAAGCCATGACAGTGAGAAGCCCGTGCACCACTCGCTGTAACTAGAGAAAGCCTGTGCACAGAACAAAGACCCAACACAGCCAAAAATAAAAACAAACAAATAAATAAATTTATTAAAAAAAAAAAAGTAGTTTTCTGCTCTGTTCAGATATATCAGATCTTAGACCCATTTGGCAGATTTAAAAGAGTGATCTCAAAAAGGATCATTCTTTTTGGATACACTGTATAAAACTACTGTGAACTGGTCCGCTTTGTGGCTCTATTATGTAGGACAGATGAGATCTTTAACAACCCATGGGGAAGAAAGGCCTGATCTGTAGCATTTGCCAATTTCCTCGGTGTAAATTTTCCCACCATAGTCAATTGATGTCACTGAGGAATTGGGAAGAGATGAGCAGAAGCACACCATTATGTAACATTTCCACCATATAATAGATGTAAATAACCTTAAGAGCACAGATAATTGTAAAATGTAGTAAAATATAGCAAGTGATGAGGTTTGAGTATTTATGACCTTTGTTTTTAATGTAAGTTACATTTTATCTAAATATGATAAAATTTGATAATTGCCCCCGCCCCCATGAGTTGGTATGGACTAGCCCCAGCACACCCCTTTAAAGTGGCCCTAGGACTTACCAAGAACACGTGCTCAAATATCTGTGTAGGGCTATCCATCTGACCAAGGATCACTATCATTTCATTATCTATAAATTCCTTGAATTCTCGCAAGTTGCACACCATTTGCATTTCCAATTCAGTTCGTATCTGAAACAGAGATGACATTTTGTACTAATCTCTGAAAAGTCCCTCTGGACTTTCAATCACTCACCATTTCTAGCCCCACTCCTATTATCATTCTACCTCTAGCCTGGGAACAATGGGGACTCAAGGTCTCTTACCTCTTTGGATGTGATATTCTCCAAATCCTTCTGCATCATAATCTCCCTTAATTTGGTTTTAATTAGCCTTTCTGTTCGCTCACGTTCAGTTGGTCTGAGAAGAGAGAAATGGTGATTTTTCTTAGGCAGGAATTTGACCAAGTTAATGAATGTGCCATCTGATTATGTTTCCAAACTGGCAGGCCTTCCCTTTGTTACCCTTAAATTTATATTCTGAAGGCATGGGAAAAAGAAAATTATACTTTAAAATTTTTCTTTTCAGAATGTATAGAATATAAACATGTAGAAATTATTACTTGAAGAGATTGTACATGTCTAAAAGCCCATAAATATATTCACGCATACAGATCCGAGAAGGAGTAAAAGACAAATAGGCTATACTGAGTGTAATACTTTAATGGAGGACCACTTCCCATCAAGTACCCCTGAGTACCACTTGCTGAGCTAGAATACCAAGCTGGGAAGACCAGTGGTGTGACCTACTATGGAACTGGGTCTTCTGTAGCTTAAAAATGCCACCCAATGCTGACCATTTGTTGCTATGGTTCTAGAAAAATGCGAAAGAGAGAAGAGTGATTTCTGCCTTCTTCAATGAAGCAAATTCTCTTCCAAAATGGATTTTAAGGATTAGCTACCTGGAGTACTCCACCCAAAGAGTTTTCTTTTTCACAAAAGCTCTCACCAATATCTCTGTGAAATTATTATCCCCATTTTACAGATAAAGGAAATAAACAGCTAAAAGGTTAAATAACATGCCAACCATCACTTTCACTGGCAGGAGACCCAGAACTCTCCGTCCAGCCTAACACTCTACCTGCAAGATTATGTTGCTTCCCTTAGTCTTCTGACTCTCTTAAAAACAAAAATTTCCCTTGGAACTTTACTATGAAATCAAACTAGGAAGCTGATTCTCCAATTACTGGAAAGATACTGGTTCAACATAACTAGATGCTTCTCTCTAAAAGCATTATTTCATATTATGCAGAATTTGAGTGAGGCTAACAGAGAGCACTTTCTGTCTCATCTTTCCCTCCTACCTACTTGAGAAAGGTATCTGCCCTGTACTTCCTTATTTGGAGATGGAAATGGACTAAGCCTTCAGGCATCCTGCCTGCCCTTGCTGCCTACGGCCTTATCACTGGCTGCAAAAATAGCTTCAGTATAATCTCCAAAGATGGATGCTCTGACCCCACAACCTTGGGGCTCCCCACCACTTGGACTCTTAGTGTCTCACGAACCCTGCAGAGTATAGCTAACGCCTCTGCCATTTCCCTGTCAATCGGCCAAAGCATCCCTGTCTTGACTAGGATTAACATTCTTAACCATGCTCCCCACCATTTTTCCTAGACATAGCTAATGGTAGAAAATTATACATTTCAGTCTTCTACTAAAAATAAATATTGGTAAAAAACAAATTTTAGCACCTGTGTGCATCGGTTCCATTCCCTAGTTTAGCAGACCTTCTCCCAATCCTTCACACTTGTTGGGCCAGAGTGGTTTGGGAGCAGACATACCTGGGTTTTAATCCCAGTCCTGCTACTTACTAGTGGTATGACCTTGAACAAATACCTTCCCTTTGCTGAACCTCTGTTTCCTTTTCTATAAAATGTGAACAGTAATACTATTTGCCTCATGAGGTTTTTATGAGAATTAAATGAGATACCATGTATGAAGCGCCTGGCATAACATCTGACGTACACTGGAGGCACCATACACCTATGTTCCCTGCTCTACCTTCCTTGGATTTCAAAATATAAACTTTATTCACAGTAGAGCACTTAAGTCCATTTTGGCATACACTCTCCTCTGTAACCTCAGCATTATTTTTTAGGCTTTTCTAGTCAACTTAGGGAAGAAGAGGGAATGGAAGAGGCATTGCAACACAAACATACTTTCTCCCTTGATTTCACTAGAGAAAAATCTGGAAAATACATATATACACAAAGAAAATAAAAATCACTGAAAATCCCAGTCATTATTAATACTCTCACCTACAGTTCTCAGTCTCTTTTTCTATAGACAGACATTTGTTTATTAAATATATCTTAAATTGTGGTTATATTGTACTTAGTAAGAATTAACATTTAATGAGCCTTTACCATGTGCCAGGGACTACATTTTACATTATTACTATTATTTTTTTTTGCTCAGGGATAGAGAGAGATTATGGGCAATTTCATTTTCTTTCCTTTTTGTGCTGTAATTTCCAAATCTTCTCTAATAAAATCAGGAAAAATGAAAAGTCTGATTCAAAATGTCCATTTATGAACCAGATGAGACATCCATTTCTCCAATACCCAACAACCAGTCATAAAGCATGAAACCAATAACACTGCCCACGATTCTGAAAGCCATACATACTATCCTTATCTTTTTAGTTACTGTGGAATCTTATTTATTTATTTGTTTGTTTATTTATTTATGGCTGCGCTGGGTCTTCGTTGCTGCGCGCGGGCCTTCTCTAGTTGCAGTGATTGGGGGCTACTCTTCGTTGCAGTGCGCGGGCTTCTCATTGCGGTGGCTTTTCATGGGCTCTAGGCGCACGGGCTTCAGTAGTTGTGGCTCGCGGGCTCTAGAGCGCAGGCTCAGTAGTTGTGGCAAATGGGCCTAGCTGCTCCATGGCACGTGGGATCTTCCTGGACCAGGGCTTGAACCCGTGTCCCCTGAACTGGCAGGCATATTCCGAACTGCTGCGCCACCAGGGAAGCCCCAGTTACTGTGCAATCTTGAAAGGACTAGAGCTACTAGTACTAACTGGTCCTCGTACCAATAATACCCTATACAAAAAAGCTTTCACTGTTTTTTCTGACTGTTCCATTCACACAATTCTTAGAAATTTCACCTTTTCTAGTAAAAAGCATTTATTATCTAAATTAAGCCCTTAAAAAAAGAATCATGAATTGTTTTGGTATCACTTTAGGAATCTGAAGATGCAGGTTTGTAAGACCATTTAGCAAGTAGCTACTCTTCTTTCCCAGATGTAGAACACCTTGGAAGTGCAGAAAGATCAATTCAGAGCAAAATAAACATCCTGATTAATTTCCAAAGCAGGAACTAAGTGCGAAAAAATTTCCAAAATAGTCACATAAGTTTCAACACATAGACCTAAAAAGGAAATAAACATCAGCTCCACCTTAGGCTATCCCATTTGCAGTACAGCAGGGAGATTTAATAAAAATGTTACAGACCTAACAAGGCAAATGTGGGGCTGAGTAAGACAGAAATTACAATATATATTTTTTAAAATTTGAACAGAAATCAGTTAAAAATTAGCATAACAACATAGGTATTCTAAATTGACTGGAAACATCTTGTTTTCTTAAGTATTAGCAAGATCCCTCTAAAAGCTTCTCTATGTCATTAATTTGCTTAGGAAATGCTTCTTTAAAGATAATGGAAAGTCAGACTTCAGCCTGACTCCTTTAAACTCAAATTCAAATTAGTGGAATCTGAATTAATGGGATTTTATGGTATTGCAGTTCTTAACTATGGAGACTCCGCTGTGCCCAGGAGTGAAACTCTTCAGGCCTTTGCACACAACAGAAAGGACAGGTTTCTTTGCGTGGCAGATGTGTAGTGTGGATGATGACTAATATCACTGGTAAGGTTAATTCCCTAAGAGGACAGATTAGGGAGGAACATGCTGGTTCTGGCCCCCGAGAACGCAACAGAGAGGACTTCCATGATCCTCAGCAAGATGACTTACATGTCTGTGAAAAGAGCTGGAGAGTCAGGCCGGTGGGACTGCACATCCTGCATAGCATTCCATTCATTGACTGAGGATTGATCTGAGTTGATATGGCTCTCATAATAACTCACCCAGGTGAGAAACAGGCTGCCAGGGTAGTAGTTATGCATTCTGGCGACTTCACAAGCCTTGTGTAGACTCTGTAATGCAGACCTGAAAGATATGCTGGGAAATGAGCACTGGAGAACTGTGGGGATACCAAAAGGCCAATAAGCCATGTGCTCCCCAAACTCTTCCAATTTTTAAATCCTATAGAGTTGGGCCTCTGGAGAATCTATTCCTTGGAATTCAAGAATCTCTGATTCTGATCATACTACATTATCTCTTCATAGCAATCAACTAGACATATCTTGCTGAAAGATATGATGCATTATTAAGGCAGTGGGTAGAGGGGAGCAGGAGAACTGACAAGCTACCAGTGAAAAATAGGTCTGAGTACCTATGGAGCTCACAATCCTGTAGTTGGAACCACGCTGTGGCTACTGTCACTAGAGAAGTAAAGATCTACTTCATTTACTACACAAACATTTGTTTCTCTTGGCACAGAGTCACGTAAGAACATGTATTCCCTATGACTCTTAGAGGTCTCACAAAGATCACATAGACAGATGTTCCTAAGCCTTGAGGACAAGTCCTTTAATGTCCAGGATGTACTGATCTAATGACACCTGTCATTCTTGCTACCTTAGTCTCCTAGTCTTTTTAAACCATTTATTCATACACTTGAGCAACTTTCTAAGAACAGCTCTGGTTATACTGAGACTAATTAAGTCTCTGACTCTGAACTCAGGAACTCAAGAAGGGTAAGCAAAACTGAAAAGTACCTTTTTGGTTATATACTTGGGAAAACTAAAGCCAGAAATGCTGGGAAGAGTTATACAAGAGCAGGCATCTTTCTATGTTTTTGTTTACTGGTTTGTCTCAAGTGCCTAAAAGAATGCCTTCTTTAAAAAAAAAAAAAAAAAAAAAAAAGAATGCCTTCTAGTTCAAAGTTGGAGCACAGTTAAAATTTGTTGAATGAAATGTCTTATTAGCTATAAACTAATGTCTCTCTCCTAAGGGAAAAGGATAGTATGCGAGAACTCTGTGGCCAATCTATACCCATCTTTTTCTTAAAAATGCCTTTTTATTTTTTTTCTTTCATAACAAATGTGATCATGCTCATTTTAGAAAATTTAGGGACCTCAGGTAAACGGCAGAAATATCCTGTAATCTGACTGCCCAGAAATAACCACTGTTGGTCTCTGCAGAGATCTAAAATAAGGATGATCATATTCTGCACACCATTTAGCTTGTTCTTTTACTATATACCTTGTCATCAACATCTTTCCAGGTCAATAAATATTCCTCAACTAGATAATTTTTAATGGTTGCATAATATTTAGAAACATGGATGTACCATAATTTAACTGATTCCTATTATTTTAGCCATTTAAATTGCTTTCCATTTTTTGCTACTATTAGAACACTGACAAACATTCTTATAGTTAAAAATTTGCACACACCCTTGATTATTACCTTAGGATAAATTCTTAGAAGCACAATTACTATGTCAAAGGGCATATAAAATGATACAGCAAGCTGGCAAATCATTCTCCAGAAAGGTTGTTCCAGTTTATTTTCCCACAAGTAGGTCTATGACAATGCTGTTCCTTGAGTCCTTGTCAACCCCGTAAAATGTAAATTAAAAAATAAAATCATGACCAATTTCATGAGAAAAACATGCCAGTCCATTTTTAGTAGGGAAACAGATTTTCCCTTAAGAACAAAGTTGCAGAATCTTTTAAAATGCCTCCTTTTACTTAACGTAAGCCAGATTCTCAGAATTCTCAGCAAATTTCAGTTTCTTACACAGATTCAAAGGTAAAAGTCAGCTTAGCGCAATGTACAGGATACTCGATGCATGTTTTCTTCATCCAGGAAACACATGCTTCAAAAGCATATGCCACAAGTGTCTGGGGCAAATGTCCCAAACACACTCAAGGCATAACCAGCTCATACTTCAGCTGCATACAGGAGAGTGAGGCTGCAGTTAACTACCTTCCTGTGAAGGAAACACCTGGTCTAAATGCTGCTTTGATCCATACATCATCTTCTCCTGTTCTTTCTTTTTTTTTGTGTGTGTGACTTTCAGTTCACTACTCCTCATGTGGTACACCAAAAAAAGTTTCTTCTGCAATAAGCCAACAGAGCTAGGACTAGTCAGTCTACTTTAGAACATCAAAGCTTGAATTACTTGAATCCTTAAGAATTAAGACTGCTTTATACTCCTCCTAAAAATATAACTGAAAACACTGCATTTATGGGACTTAGGACTTATGGGTTTTACCTGGTATAGGTCAGCTGCTTTTAATGGACCCTTAGTCAAAGGAGGTCATAAGTTTTCTATGAGAAATTTATCTGTGAAATATGCCCTAAATCTAAAAATTGGTCTAAACACATAACCTGAAACTCTGTCCTACCTCAATTACTGCATGAAATAAGATTTAATTGTTCAGCTGACTCTCTTTTAGGACCGCACCCACTTCAAGCCTATCAATCCTGTTATTCAGGGGTAAGTTATCTCCCTGGAGTCTTTTTCAGGCTCCTTTATTTCTTGTTTGGCTTGCATTCTGCCCATTCTACTCCTCATGGGGACTTCCACTATAGAACAGGCAACTGAATGAGGAACTGAAATTCAAATCGCTGACTGGGGGATGACTCTGAATCTTAGAGTCATATCATTCCCTGCTTAGACTGGATCATTTTTCTAGATCATCTAGAACAAGAGAATAAGAATCTATTCTGTCTAAATGTAAGAGATACTCTTAGGCCAGTTATATAACCTCTCCAAACTTTGGTTTTCTCACACGTAATAGGGAGCTAATAATACTATCTTGGGGAGTTGATGTGATGATTAGATGTATTCCATGTAAAGCACTAGGCTCAATGCCTGACATATATAGTAAGTAACCCCAAAGTGTCAGTACACCAGCTGATGGTTATTAACAACTACAGTGTTTTTTCTAGGCTTTATTTGCATTATGTAAATAGTCTCACAAACAGCTGCCAGCAATTAAATGGAAACTTATCGATGTATAATATAACTCCATCAATGCTATCCCTGATTACCTGAAGAAAGGGGAAGTTAATGCATAGTCGTGAATGTTCTAGACTCGGCTCTAGACTGTTACTAACTTAGTCAATGTGTCCCTATAAAACTCAGCTCCAGCTGGCTATCTGATCCATTAAGTGTCTTCCAGAGTCTAAGAGCACCTCTGAGTTTCACTTGTTCACCAATGCTGAAGGCCTTCCATTGTGATAATTTGAAAACTGAACTTCTAGGTCATCTTTAACTATGATGGCCACACAGACAGATCACACAAAATTCTATACACACAAACAGATCATAGAGCATTTTCACAAAGAACCGTACCATTTCAAATACTACTTCTCACAAAATATTGTTCCAATAACATTAAAAAAACTTTCATAGAGATATTAAAAGTCCTCTTACCACATTGCCTGCACAGACACAGGTTTGAATATGTGAACTCTGTTATCTGTTGATACGCTGAACCCACTAAGGAAAACAGAATGAGACAAAAATCCATAAATGAGAGTAGGTTATTTCAGTTGTGAGTTTTCAAGGCTGTTTCCCAGGCTAGCAATTGCTGGCTCAGTAGAAGGTATCATCAGGCACTTTGTGTAGAAGTTAACTGGAGTATGGGACTTGACTGAAAAAGCTTCAACGAATTGTCTGATTTTATCTACCAAGCAAAATGAATGGACTCCCACATTGGAGTCAGGGAATTACATACTGTTTCCCAGCTGTAGCTATGGACAAACTGTTCTGCTGTATGTTTCTATTTGGAAGTCTTGTGGGTTCTTAGCAAACCTGACCCTGGTTTTATAAACTGGAGCAAACATCTTGGTCTCTTCGGGACACATTCTAAAAACACCAGTAGGTGGGGGGGGTGCGGGGGTCACTGGAAAGAACTGGCACAGGAATGGGTTATACTGTAGGCTGACAGCTGGCAGAGGCAGCAAGAGGTTATCTGAAACAGAACATATCGTCCTCTGGGAGAGCACTGCAACAGTGCCACACGCTCAGATTAAAGAGTGAGCCAACAGGCTAGTTCTTCTTTGTTTGGATTCGTACCACCGTCAGTCTAGAGGAGTAGAAGTGAGAGGCTCTGGCAAGCGGTATTTTTACTCTACTTTACAAAACAGGAGTTTAAAAGGGCTCACTGAGCTGCTGACATGACAGTTCAGTTGGGCATAACGGGCCTCCCATTCAGCTGAATGAATGGGTGCTAAGGTGGAACCCCACCCCTTGGCTTTCTGTAGGAGAACAGAAAGGGAAAGCTCTTACCCATCGCCATCCAAATGAATTAGGGTGTCACTCCAGAGAGGCAGGACTAAGCCCATGGTACAAGTGCTACTGCAAGGCAAGAAATGGTCCATAAGTTACTTCCGGTTACTCTAGGAAGCAGCTGTTTATTAACTCTTTCACTACAAAGGATAAGTCCCTAAGCTCTAAATTCTGACATAAGTGCAGAAATTTCTATCATATTACTAGTAACCCAACATATGTGCCCAAGAGCTGTTTTAAACAGGCGTTAGTTAGGTCTCTATGTATTAAACATAGAGAACTTATTGACTGAGCTTCCTTTACTGCTGTCTTGCAAATGGCCACTGTCTAAAAAGTCCAGGTGAGCGCTGACTTGCAACTGGCAGGTCTCAGCCCAAGTTCACAGCACCCGATTCAACTCAGAATTATTTCTAATGCCAAGAACTATTGCTAGTTACTGAAGACCTCTGAATATGTGATTTGCTCAATTCTAATCCTGAGGTTTACATAGATTTATTAAATACAAGAAGGTACTCAACAGTCTAAAAGGGAAAAGTAATTGTTAATGGCTTGTAATCAAGTTAGAGAGGCAAAACAGACACATTACAACTCAAAGAAATAAAACAGTGCTTGGTGGCTGTGCACTGAAACAGCATTGCTGAAATGCAGAGTGAAGCGGAATGTCAACAACCAAAAAAAGGGTAGCTCTAGTATGGTATGTTAAAATATTATTTAAATCACACCCTGTCCCAGGGAGGAAACTAGTTTTAAGTTAGTGGAACAGGTTAGGATGGGAAGCCATGGACTCCCAATTGTGTCTCTATCACACCACTTCTCTGGACAACTATAATCTACCTTAGAACTCTGCCACTTTCTCTCCTTAAGGCTGCCATAAACCATTTTCCCCTCCATCCAGTCTCCCAAAGGCTCCTACACCCTCTCCCTTCCAATATTTCTTAGAAAAGCAGCATGGTACAGTAGAGAGAACACCAGATGTAGGAGGTGGAACAGCGAAGTATGGTTAAGGGCATAGGCTCTGGAGTCAGAAGGGCTTTGGAATCTGGATTCTGGCATTAACTGTATAATTTTAGGCAAATTATTTAATTGCGTTGTGCTCCAGTCTCCTCATCTGTAAAACTGGGATAAAACCACCTTCTTTATTGGGCTGTTTTGAAGGTTAAATTAGATAACACACCAAAAAAAAATGTGTACGACAGTGCCTAAAACACAATAACAACTACCACGTATTGAGCAGTTATACTATATCAAAAGATCTGGATTCGATCTCCTTCAGTATTTCAATTCCTTTTGACAAGTTATTTAACCTCTCACAGCCTTAATTTCTTCATCTTAAAATATAGGTAATGAAACCTAAGGCTCACAGGGTTATCATAAAAATTTAAAATATTTAAAGTGAAACAATACATATGAATGTATTGTCATGTAAAACAAATGTTGAATATGAATCTGTGGTGGGTGCTCTAACACAATGGAAAGTGATTTTGGCAGGGCAGGGTGGGGGACATTATGAAAAATGCATTAAAAACAACATGGGGAATACTGAACTCCCACTGCTGCTGGAGTCACTGCAGGGCTAACAAAGGCCATTCCCTAGTTGGGCTGTATCTAAGGCTCTGCACTGCACTTGCTGGCCTGTGTTACAACTCCGCTAGTGATTCCAGAGTTCAGGAGATTCAAATCAAGATTGCAACAGCTTAGGCACATTGTAACCTTGGGCCTGAACTCCTGAACAGCTATCAAGCCAGGCCCTGGAGGGAGGAAGACTGCTCCACCACTGTTTTTGTTGACTAGATGAGGTGAGTACAAGGAAAACCTGTTTTGAAAATGGCTTCCCAAGGTTGAGCGAGTTATTTTTAGAGTAGTTTTTTTTTTTTTTTTCCCTTAAGTGAATGCTTAGCTAGGTCCTAGCAGCAAGTATAATTAGGGTATAAACGTGAAGGATTTATAGCTTAGTGACAAATCTAGAAATTAAGTAACTACAGAAGATACCAAAGGTCCAAAAGAGTGTGATCTATGAGCTTGTGACTAGACACCAGTTAAACTTTAGACAAGTGACAATGATATGCAGGAAACAAACATCAAATTTTCTGCTTGTATTCAGGTCAGAATGCTTTTTTACATTAAGAAGTAGCTTTTTCACATGACAGGAAAGAGAGGCCTGAATTAGGCACACCTAGTGTTTTTATCTAGTTTATCTTGAGTCTCATGAAATTTTCTCCACTAAAGTATAGTTACTTATTTTAATAGATACTCATCCCATTAAAAAATTATTTATTGAGTGCCGCTATGTACCAGACATTTCAAGGTGTTGGGGGTATGAAGAAAAATTATAAAATAATACCATAAAACTCTATTACTTTATAACTTGAAATATATATCAAATGCAATTTGGAAACCAAGGTTATACTTTTTATTTAAAAATTTATTACTTAAAATATAACACAATACTCAAAGAACTTATAAATAGGCTAAATAAATTGGCTGTAATATATCTTGAGAATTACTTGGGATGAGCATGTCATAAACAATCTGGGTTCCACTTTGGTTTAATACTGTTTTGAAACAAACTTTTTATATTCTCAGATACAAAATGATAACAGATTCCTTCAAACAGCAACTGAGATAGAAATGATACTAGATTACTTGAGCAACAGTATTCTAAAGTGGGCAGCAATTTTCTTACTGTCCAAGCTCATTCAAACAGAGGGTGAAGGGGAATGCATAATATCAAATTTACCAAATAGAATGAAAACTAGTTTCTATAGCTTTTCTTATCACATTTTGTCTTCCATAAACGAAAATTTTCTTTTGTTAGTCAGATACGATTCAGACAGGACTATTACCAAAGACAGATGCAGTTTACCAAGGATAAATTACTGGGCACCCACGGTAATAAGCATTCTTTATGATTTCTGGGAACGTAAGATCAGACACCTGATTTCCCAGACTCTGGGTCAGGAGAATCTGAAGTTGTCGCCTTCTCTCTCTAGGGCAAGACTCAAATGACATTTCCATGCAGCTCCAGTTCCTGTTTTATGGGATTTCCAAAGGAGGAGTCAGGGAGAACCAGACAAAGGAAATAAGATGGAGAGCAGCACTGTCCACCTGATCTTTCTGCAATGATGGAAATGTTCTATAAGTGTACTGTCCAACAGGGAAGCCACAAGCCACATATAGCTAGAGTACTTGAAATGTGGCTAGCTGTGGCTGAGGAACTGAAATTTTAATTTTATTTAATTTTAATTTATTTAAATAGTTACAATGTGATTAGTGGCTATTGTACTGGACAGTACAGATCTAGAGACATAAAAACCCAAATCAGAGGTCTTAAAGTACTAATGAATGTAGGCAAGGTAGGTATTCTTACAGGATAAATGCTTATTGAAAGATCTGTGTTGCTTAGCTAACACCAGAGGTTAAAACCATGCAGGAGAAAAAGCTTCCTCAATGTGGTTTACAAGCCTGTATAATTTCAGAGCGTACAATTAAAGGCTGTAAGTGGTATACAAGGTAACAACTCTGGCCTTGTGATCCTGGTGAACCCACATATCATTTTCAGGTTGACTGCTATGTACAAGCTCAGGTAAACACTAGTTTGGGAATCTTTCTGGTGACAATGTGATTTTTTTTTCCTTCCAACATCAGGACAATGAGAATCACTCCTAGTCTCCTCTTCTCTTTGCCGCTAAATTCTCCCAGGCCTGGGTCACACCCCTAGCTACTCCACAATCGCATTCTAGTCCTGAACCAGGAAGTCAATGCTTTGAGATATCTGGCAGGATTTCCTGAGGCTTATTATCTACAGTGCAAAGATCTGCTTAGCAGCCACATTCCACAGTCTTCCCAAGGTTTCTCCAAAAAAAATGGGAAAATAAAATGGAAAGCAACAAACCTTAGAGGCACAAAAAAGCCAGGTGATACATGGTATCTTTAATCTTAGGATGTATAGTGCTGCTAAAGCCAAAGGTAAATGATTATAAAAGGTTCTGTTTTGAGTTTAAACAATCATCCCCCCTGCCTTTTTTTTAACTCAGAAGAAGAAAAAAGGAAGTGTAACATTTGACGAAAGCAAGGTGCAAGGCCACGGATATAAGAGACTGGAATTAATAAAGTGGGCTCTCTTTGAACCCAGAACCCACTGGTACACTATCACAAAGGGTGTGTGCCCCAGAACCACCAAATAAATCGTTACTGCTTAAAATAAAGAGGACCGCAAAGAAAAGCCAGTTTCCGCACCCCCCTTGGAGATAGAAATTTAAACCATTTGCTTTATATCATTACCACCTAAAGATGAGAGGAAGAAGGTAAGGAATAGTGGTAAATTAGGAACACACAACCAAAGACATTCACTAAACATTTTTGTCTCTCACGATTGTGTGACTAAGATACTTTTGATGTTCTCTAGTTTTATGCGCTGAGCTTTTAGAGTAGAACTGCATAAGATGTTTCTGTGATAACTCAAAAGGTAACTGGAGTGGGTTGTTTAAAAAGAGGTTTTCTCATTCTCCCCTCTGTGGTACCATACCTGTCATTAGAGGAGAAATCCATTCCTAGGACGATGCTTTCTTCAGTGTCTTGTCTACCATTAGTTGAAACCACTACCATATAGCGTGTTCGATTCTGGTAAGTACTTTCTAGTCTTACAGCCTGGAGGTTAATAGACAATAAAGAAATTAAGAAATTTAGAAGATCAATTTTAGATCATTCAACCCTTTTTACATCCCCATTTTAAAGCATACTCAAGGAGATAGCAGAGCCAGTAATTAGGAGACCTAAATTCAAATCCCAGTTCATGTATTAACTATGAAAACTTCAGTAAGTTAATTGGAGGGAAATATAATAATACCTATTCCATTGGGTTATAAGAATCCTATGAAATAATGCATGTAAAGTACAGTGCTTGGCATATACTAAATGCTCAATAAATGTGTGCTATCAGGATAATTTATAACAATAAGGATTACCAGGGCATGTTCTAATGATCTAAGAGTGGAATGTGAGGTACATGAGTGTGAGCACCTGACTCACAGATCCATGTCCCGCAAACAATAATAATAGGAAGCAAAGTTTAATGTCTAAGAGGAATATGCTCTATTGCATTCTTACAGATTATATACACTACAAGATTTTCTTCTTTAGTTTCAAATATCAGAAGTTTATATTATTTTTGTCAAAATTATGATATTTTAAAAGGTCCTTCAGAAAATTCAAATATGCACATGGTCTTAGATGATATTAAGGATTTACTGTTAGTGTGATAATGGCATTGTGGTTATGCCTTTTTCTTAAATATCTGGAGTGAGAAGACCTGAGGCCCAAGTTTTACTTAAAAATCTTCCAACAATGGGAAGCAACAAGATATTCTTCAGTAGGTGAATGGATAAACTGTGGTACATCCAGATAACGGACTAAAAAGAAATGAGCTATCAAGCCATGAAAAGACATGGAGGAATCTTACAGGCATATTACTAAGTGAAAGAAGCCAATGTGAAGAGGCTAGATAGATAGTATGATTCCAACTCTATGACATTCTGGAAAAGGCAAAACTATGGAGTCAGTAAAAAGATCAGTAGTTGCCAGGGGTAAGGGGAGCACCAAGGATCTTTAGGGCAGTGAAATTACTCTGTATGATACTCAAGTGGTAGATACGTGTCATTACACATTTGTCAAAACCCATAAAATGTATAGCACCCAAGAGTGAACCCTAATGTAACTATGGACTTTGAGTAATAATGATGTGTCAACGTAGGTCCATCAGTTGTGACAAATGTTCAGCTCTTGTGGGAGATTGTGATAATGGGGGAGGCTATGCTTGAGTGGGAATAGAGGGTACGTGGCAAGTCTCTGTACCTTCTGCTCAATTTTACTGTGAACATAAAACTGTTCTTAAAAATGCAGTCTATTAAAAAAATTTGCTAAGAGGGTAGATCTTCTATTAAGTTCACCACCATCGTCATCATCCTAAGGAGGAGGAAGAGGAGGGAGGGAGGGTTGGAGGAAACTTTTAGAGGTGATGAACATGTCTATGACATAGACCGTAGTAATGGTTTCACAGGTACATACTCATCTCCAAACTCATCAAGTTGTATATATAAATATGTACAACTTTTTGTATGTCAATCGTACCTCAATAAAGTGGTTTTTAAAAAGTTCCAGCAAAGAAAGAATAAAAGGGGGAGATAAATGAAAGAAATCTGGCAAAATGTTGATGGTTATTAAAGTTGGGTAACAGGTTCACGAAGACGTATTTTCTACTTTATATGTTTGGGAATTTTCTTAATAAGAAGGCTCAAAAAGATACTTTATAAACCTTAAAAATAAAGTAAAATGGCTACTAGTCAACATTCATTCAATCATTTACTCTGTATCTACAGTGTATATCATCAGAGCAGCCATGAGGATTCAGTGGTGGAAGAGAGAGATATGGTTCCTGCCCTCACAGACTGTACAGTCTAGACTACTCTTCTTTTTATCTGTTAATAAAAAGCCAGGAAGATGTGCACTGGAGGCAATATCCTCTGTATAACATACTCTCCCACCCCCACTCCTTATCTCAGAAGAGAAACGGTTCCAATCCTATCACCTGGCTCAAGAAATTTGTCACAAATTTGTTAGAAATTTCTATCTGGAATTCTTTCCGCACTACTCTTCTTGGAGTCTCCTCCTTCGTTCTGTCACTATTCCAAAAGTGGCCAGGCAAAGAAAAAATAAGAGACATCACATGACCCACTGAAAAAAGGCAGAGGTGAGTCTCTCCTGGCTATCTTTTCACCTCTATTCTGATACTCCTAGGAAAAGCTACTTGTAAGCACAATCACCTGAAGTAACTACATTAAGCTTGTCTCTAATAAAGAGCTGATACACCAAGAATATAATTCCCACCATACTAACTCCATGTACCAGGTAGAGAGCTGTACTGCTGACTTTTATGTTCCATGAAATAACAGAACATTTCAAACCAAATTCCCTTGTGAGAAGCTAAGAGGAACTAGTACTTAAACTGACGAAGGTCTAGCCCTATTTGGCTGGGACCAAGTGAGCATTATACACATAGAGCTATAAGTAGTAGTAAATGCACATGAGGAGGACTGACAGGCAGCACAGACTCTATGATTCTAGAAACATTCCACAAAATATTAAACTAACCAAAAACCTGGTGCAGGTAAACTAGAATTTCTTATAAACAAGATCTCAGATATTATTACATATCTAAACCTGGGCTTGCTTTGGCAAGCTCTGATCTAACTGTTCAGTTTCCTGAATATGTATGTTAGAGGCCTTTTATCCTGTCAAAGCTCTGAGAATTTCTGGAAAGGCTCACATGCAAATGGCATGGAAACAACTGAACTATGCTTCTGATCATTTATCCATAACTTCCACACCAACTAGTGGGGACTGACTGGCTAAGCTGAAGCTGATAAAGGTAAAAAGAAAAACAAACAAAAGACCTCCATAAATATTACCTATTATGCAAGTTATCAGGCCAAGTTAGCAGGTGGGTAGCAAGTTTCTGTGTGATATTCAAATGCAACATTAGTTGTTTCTCTTTTAAAAGTCAGGTGTGTATCTGTTTATCTATGTATCTATTTAAAATATAAAGAGCATTTCAAATGTTTGGCCCTCCCTTGCTTAATCTAATCAGAACAGAAGATCCTAAACCTAATGGGAAAGGCCCCAGTCATCTCACACTGATTTAGGCTTGAGAAACTGGCACATCACAGATTCATTCCATTTTAAGCTTCTTAGATGGAAGAATAGCACTTAGAGGTCTTGGGATTTGATCATGGACCTCTAGATAGCACCTACAGTTATTACTAAACTTTTACTAAATGGAAGTGGAGCTTTAATCAGTGGGTGAGAAGCCATGACATTAACTTAACACCTACATCCTAATTAGAAGGACAAGATCAAAAAATTTTTTTAATTAATTAATATTTTTGGCTGCGTTGGGTCTTCATTGCTGTGCATGGGCTTCTTATTGCAGTGGCTTTTCTTGTTGTGGAGCATGGACTCTAGGCACACGGGCTTCAGTAGTTGTGGCATGTGGGCTCAGTAGTTGTGCCTCACAGGCTCTAGAGCGCAGGCTCAGTAGTTGTGGCCCATGGGCTTAGTTGATCCACAGCATGTGGGATCTTCCCGGACCAGGACTCGAACCTGTGTCCCCTGCATCGGGAGGCGGATTATTAACCACTGTGCCACCAGGGAAGCCCCAAATAAAATTTTTTTATAAAAAAAGTTTTTTGCAATGCCAGGGGACAGACCTGAGGCTTCAAAATCCCCTTTATGCTTCAAGATTCTAGATTAAGGAAATAAATAAAAATTTAAGAGCCACAGCATAGAGAAAAAACTAATACTCACCCTGGTTTGAGGTCTATTTCACTCCTGTGTTGGGGAGATTAACAAAATCTAATAATCTAATTTGATTCATTAAGTCAATCAGAGAAATATAATTTAAAATGGCAGTATGTACATAATACCCTAATATTAGAATTGGCAGGAATTCCAATGTTTCCTCAGTTTCCAGAACTCACATGGAATAGATGACAAATAAGGCAACAATTCAGATGCATTTGATTAAACTTCTCATTGAAAAGGAGACTACTGAAGTTTACTCTAATCGCCCAAATAAAATAACATTTTGGATTTTTTTTAACGTCTTTATTGGAGTATAATTGCTTTACAATGGTGTGTTAGTTTCTGCTTTATAACAAAGTGAATCAGCTACACATAAACATATATCTCCATATCTCCTCAACATTTTGGATTTAAAAAAATATTTTTCTTATCTGTCTATCTATCTATCTATGGCTGTGTTGGGTCTTCGTTGCTGCTCGTGGGCTTTCCCTAGTTGTGGAGGGTGGGGGCTACTCTTCGTTGTGGTGCACGGGCTCCTTATTGTGGTGGCTTCTCTTGTTGTGGAGAACTGGCTTAGTAGTTGTGGCTCGTAGGCTCTAGAGTGCAGGCTCAGTAGTTGTGGCGCACGGGCTTAGTTGCTCCACGGCATGTGGGATCTTCCCAGACCAGGGCTCGAACCCGTGTCTCCTGTACTGTCAGGTAGATTCTTAACCACTGCGCCACCAGGGAAGTCCCAACGTTTTGGATTTTAAAACGTGGCAGCAATAGCACTGAGAAAATTATTCCAAGAAAGTCCATTTATTGCTAAATTTGGAACAGTACAACTTTCAGGAGAACTGGATCCAGCGATCCGAGGTCTGAGAAGTCATCTCATTTTCAAAGCTCATCTTATCGAAGAATGTTAAAACTTCCCTTGTTTAAATGCTTAATCTGATTATAAGCAGTTCACAAACCGATACAACAACTTCTCTGCTCAGCATCATCCAGCATCATCCAGCATCAGGAAATACTCCTCCTTAAGTTTACACTGCACCTTTGTCTTTAATCTATTTCCAACAAGAATCTTACATCATGCCCCTACATGCAATGTTTATCCTGAGGGGAGCCACATTATAAAGTCCCAATGTCAGACAGGCAGCTCACGCAATCCATCAAGAAAGAAAGGTTTCAAAAGTATGCAAATATTAAATTCTAGCCAAAAGAACAAAGTTAATACCTAAAATTAAAATGGACTTCAGATGTGACACTAATGAACTAAAGAACACTCTCTTCAAAAGAAACAGAGCTTGAGGGAGTCTCTGGATTTTATTATTTTAAAAAATCTCTATGAAATTCTTAAAAAAAAAGACCCTATGGGAGGACTTCCCTGGAGGTCCAGTGGTTAAGACTCTGCCCTTCCAATGCAGAGGGTGCAGGTCGGGGAACTACGATCCCTCATGCCATGGGGTGCAGCCAAAAAAAAAAAAAAAGAAAACCCTGCAAACCCAATGACTTATATCTGTGCAGGCATTAAAAACAGACTTATCGGGCTTCCCTGGTGGCGCAGTGGTTGAGAGTCCGCCTGCCGATGCAGGGGACACGGGTTTGTGCCCCGGTCCGGGAAGATCCCACATGCCGCGGAGCGGCTGGGCCCGTGAGCCGTGGCCGCCGAGCCTGCGCGTCCGGAGCCTGTGCTCCGCAACGGGAGAGGCCACAACAGTGAGAGGCCCGTGTAACCGCAAAAAAAACACACCAAAAACAAAAAACAAAAACAGATTTATTTACTGACATGGAAAGATACCCACAGGAAAGTATGACAAAAGCAGGTTATAAAACAACATTTAGATTTTCACCTGTTTGTTAAAAAAAAAAAAAAGATAAAAAAGGCACTCTCTGACATGACATATTTTTTTTCTTCTTTCATTTCTGAGCTCAGATCAAGTACAAAAACCTTAATAGTTATAAAGGTCAGTAGTAAAATCTTTTCGTCATGGCTCAGAACTGATTAGCCTTTCAT
The DNA here is from genome assembly GCF_964165515.1 of Mesoplodon bidens. Classification (NCBI taxonomy): domain Eukaryota; kingdom Metazoa; phylum Chordata; class Mammalia; order Artiodactyla; family Ziphiidae; genus Mesoplodon; species Mesoplodon bidens. Next base: position 15,512,009 of record NC_138179.1, read on the forward strand.
ACACACACTGCCCCTCCCCCCAATCTCATTCAACCCCTGACAAGTCTTCAGTGATCCACTGTCACCTTATAAATACATAAGCCCTTACTTATGTTTTAAATTACTTTATACTTTTGCTTCTCAGTACTACAGAGATCATGCATTAGGTAGACTGCAAGGTTTTCTGATGCTCAGATTTGGCTATTTTCATCACTGACCCAGTTCAGTAAGAGTAGATCGCAGAGAATCAGACACATACTCTTACACGTACACTTAAGACGAGAAGGATACTCATCCAAACAGTAAGAATGGTTTTCTTGGAGTATAGGATACAAAGTGATTTTTACTTTGCCTTTATGCCTCTCTGTACTGTCTGATTAAAAAAAAAAAAAATTAACCCCTTTTTCTTTTTGGAAAAACAAAAACCAAAACCAAAAAACTCATTTTCTTAAATTCTCCTGCAAATTACTCAAAAACAACTCCTAGTACCTTGTCAGCACCTCACTGCTAGTTAAAAACACTAGCTTAAGTTGCTTTAAATGTTAGGAAAGCTCTTAATTTCCCAGTCTATTTTTTTTTTAATTAAAGGGGTCTTTGATAATGTGCAAGAGTACTGTAAAACCACTGCCTTCATTTTATCAGCTATGGTTTTTCTAAGTACCTAAGCTAATGCTTAAGATTGTATTTACAATGCAGAGCTTCACTGGAGGAAAAATTAGTTTAGTCCTATTTACAATGCTAAAGCATAATGTGGGATTTAGTGCCTTTATTTGTTGTTGGGTTATTAAAAAAAATAAAAGCAGGAATTTCAGTTAACTATCAAACTTTTAACCTTATGCACAATCCCCAGAATGAGAGTTTCAGCATTTCAAATTTAACTCAAAACAAAAGGCTTTTTGCTTTGAGTCTACAAATGCTCCTTTCAGTTAGAAAAGTGCTAATTTGTCCAAAGTCACACAATGTATTCACTCATTTTCTTGAAGATGACTCACTCAATAATCTGAAACATAATGACTGTGTTTGTAACAATTCAAAACAACTGCTGTAAAATGGCTTGTCACTTGAACTCTGAATTAATTCAAAGGCGTCAGTTACATTTTTTGAATTTATATTTTATAAATGTAAAGCAGCTGAAGCTGCATACTTTAGCAGGAAAGAAAAAATATAATTGCCGATTCTGCCTTCGTAACTGCTCTCTTATGCTTTCCCGAGTCTCTTGTGGTTGAAATTATTTTTAACATTCAGAGGTGCAACCCAAACTCTGGAATTTTATTAATGAGAACGAGATAAAGTGAGTGATAGACCTCAGCTTTAGCTCTACCAAAGCACATAATTGTTGGAAACTAGCCACAAATTTCTATCTCTATTTCTAATATATGCAAGTGACCATTATTATGGGTTTTAGAGGGGTTGTTCTCAAAGTGTGATTCCTGGACCAGCACCATCAGCATCATCTGAAAACTTGTTAAAAATGTAAATTATCACTGCCTCCCACTCCCCAGATAAAACTCTTCAGGTGGAGTCCAGCAAATGTCAGTTTAACAAAGCTCTGGAGGTGATTCTGATGTACTCTAAAGTTTGAGCATCACAGCTTTAAAATACTAATGCTGTAAGAATTGGACCCCACTTTCTTCACTTAAAAGGAAGAGTTTAAGATAGAAGTATATCAAGAAATATAGACAAGATTTATGTAAGTATAATAATGCTACATTAGGATTAGGATATAAAATAATTATGGAGGGATTTCTTATTTCAATTCCTTTATATTTCAAAGTGAGTTTCTCAACAAAAATTAGTGGCCATGTCAAGAAGGCTATAGAGGCAGCATTCAGGAGAAAAAAATGACAGAACCTACACACAGAATGATCAGTGTAATTACCATACAGTTCAGAGGGCTGATCATCAACTTTCCAATCATTCATGTATTCTACTCATTACCTCTCTTCCCAGACACAAAGCAGAGATCAGCTATTTGGATTTCCACAGATACATTAAGTTCAATTTCCAAGTTATCACCTTAGCCCAGAAGGGCTCGTCACCACACGCCTGGATTATTGCAGTAACTACCCAGCAGGCTTACTGATTTAAGTTGGCTGCCTTCTCCCCTCTACTCTGTATTAGCTTCTGAGGAATCTTTCTTAAATACTGTAGCTGTCAAGTGCTCATGGAACATTCTCCAGGATAGATCATATCTTGAGTCAAAATCAAGCCCTGGTAAATTTAAGAAAATTGAAATCGTATCAAGTATCTTTTCTGACCACAACACTATGAGTCTAGATATCAATTACAGGAAAAAAATCTGTAAAAAATACGAACACATGGAAGCTAAACAATACACTACTAAATAACCAAGAGATCACTGAAGAAATCAAAGAGGAAATCAAAAAATACCTAGAAACAAATGACAATGAGAACACGACGACCCAAAACCTATGGGATGCAGCAAAAGCAGTTCTAAGAAGGAAGTTTATAGCAATACAATCCTACCTCAAGAAACAAGAAACATCTCAAATAAACAACCTAACCTTACACCTAAAACAATTAGAGATAGAACAAAAAACCCCCAAAGTTAGCAGAAGGAAAGAAATCATAAAGATCAGATCAGAAATAAATGAAAAGGAAACGATAGCCAAGATCAGTAAAACTAAAAGCTGGTTCTTTGAGAAGATAAACAAAATGGATAAACCATTAGCCAGACGCATCAAGAAAAAAAGGGAGAAGACTCAAATCAATAGAATTAGAAATGAGAAAGGAGAAGTAACAACTGACACTGCAGAAATACAAAGGATCATGAGAGATTACTACAAGCAACTCTATGCCAATAAAATGGACAACCTGGAAGAAATGGACAAATTCTTAGAAAAGTACAACCTTCCCAGACTGAACCAGGAAGAAATAGAAAATATAAACAGACCAATCATAAGCACTGAAATTGAGACTGTGACAAAAATCTTCTAACAAACAAAAGCCCAGGACCAGATGGCTTCACAGGCGAATTCTACCAAACATTTAGAGAAGAGTTAACAACCTATCCTTCTCAAACTCTTCCAAAATATTGCAGAGGGAAGAACACTCCTAAACTCATTCTACAAGGCCACCATCACCCTAATACCAAAACCAGACAAAGATGTCACAAAAAAAGAAAACTACAGGCCAACATCATTGATGAACATAGATGCAAAAATCCTCAACAAAATACTAGCAAACAGAATCCAGCAGCACATTAAAAGGATCATACATCATGATCAAGTGGGGTTTATTCCAGGAATGCAAGGATTCTTCAATATAGGCAAATCAATCAATGTGATACACCATATTAACGAACTGAAGGAGAAAAACCATATGATCATCTCAATAGATGCAGAAAAAACTTTTGACATTTATGATAAAAACTCTCCAGAAAGTAGGCATAGAGGGAACTTACCTCAACATAATAAAGGCCACATATGACAAACCCACAGCCAACATTGTTCTCAGTGGTGAAAAACTGAAACCATTTCCACTAAGATCAGGAATAAGACAAGGTTGCCCACTCGCACCACTATTATGCAACATAGTTTTGGAAGTTTTAGCCACAGCAATCAGAGAAGAAAAAGACATAAAAGGAATCCAAATCAGAAAAGAAGTAAAACTGTCACTGTTTGCAGATGACATGATACTATATATACATAGAGGATCCTAAAGATGCTACCAGAAAACTACTAGAGCTAATCAGTGAATTTGGTAAAGTAGCAGGATACAAAATTAATGCACAGAAATCTCTTGCATTCCTATTCACTAATGATGAAAAATCTGAAAGAGAAATTAAGGAAACACTCCCATTTACCACTGCAACAAAAAGAATAAAATACCTAGGAATAAACCTACCTAAAGAGACAAAAGACCTGTATGCAGAAAACTATAAGACACTGATGAAAGAAATTAAAGATGATACAACAGATGGAGAGAAATACCATGTTTTTGGATTGGAAGAGTCAACATTGTGAAAATGACTCTACTACCCAAAGCAATCTACAGATTCAATGCAATCCCTATCAAACTACCACTGGCATTTTTCACAGAACCAGAACAAAAAATTTCACAATTTGTATGGAAACACAAAAGACCCTGAATAGCCAAAGCAATCTTGAGAAAGAAAAACGGAGCTGGAGGAATCAGGCTCCCTGACTTCAGATTATACTACAAAGCTACAGTAATCAAGATGGTACGGTACTGGCACAAAAACAGAAATACAGATCAGTGGAACAGGGCAGAAAGCCCAGGGATAACCCAGGCACATATGGTCACCTAAAGGGGGCAAGAGTATACAATGGAGAAAAGACAGCCTCTTCAATAAGTGGTGCTGGGAAAACTGGACAGCTACATGTAAAAGAATGAAATTAGAACACTCCCTAACACCATGCACAAAAATAAACTCAAAATGGATTAGAGACCTAAATGTAAGGCCAGACACTATAAAGCTCTTAGAGGAAAACACAGGCAGAACACTCTGTGACATAAATCACAGCAAGATCCTTTTTGACCTGCCTCCTAGAGAAATGGAAGGAAAAACAAAATTAAACAAATGGGACCTAATGAAACTTAAAAGTTTTTGCACAGCAAAGGAAACCATCAACAAGATGAAAAGACAACCCTCAGAATGGGAGAAAATATTTGCAAACGAAGCAACTGACAAAGGATTAATCCAAAATATACAAGCAGCTCATGCAGCTCAATATCAAAAAAACAAACAACCCAATCCAAAAATGGGCAGAAGACCTAAATAGACATTTCTCCAAAGAAGATATACAGATTGCCAACAAACACGTGAAAGGATGCTCAACATCACTGATCATTAGAGAAATGCAAATCAAAACTACAATGAGGTATCACCTCACACCAGTCAGAGTGACCATCATCAAAAAATCTACAAACCATAAATGCTGGAGAGGGTGTGGAGAAAAGGGAACCCTCTTGCACTGTTGGTGGGAATGTAAATTGATACAGCCACTATGGAGAACAGTATGGAGGTTCCTTAAAAAACAAAAAATAGAACTACCATATGACCCAGCAATCCCACTACTGGGCATAGACCCTGAGAAAATCATAATTCAAAAAGAGTCATGTACCACAATGTTCATTGCAGCTCTATTTACAATAGCCAGGACACGAAAGCAACCTAAGTGTCCACTGACAGATGAATGGCTAAAGAAAATGTGGCACATATATACAATGGAATATGAGCCATAAAAAGAAACGAAATTGAGCTATTTGTAGTGAGGTGGATGGACCTAGAGTCTGTCATACAGAGTGAAGTAAGTCAGAAAGAGAAAAACAAATACCATATGCTAACACATTTATATGGAATCTAAAAAAAAAAAAAAAAAAAAAAGGTTCTGAAGAACCTAGGGGCAGGACAGGAATAAAGACACAGATGCAGGGGCTTCCCTGGTGGCGCAGTGGTTGAGAGTCCGCCTGCCAATGCAGGGGACGCGGGTTCGTGCCCCGGTCTGGGAGGATCCTGTGTGCCGCGGAGCGGCTGGGCCCGTGAGCCATGGCCGCTGGGCCTGCGCGTCCGGAGCCTGTGCTCCGCAGCGGGAGAGGCCACAGCAGTGAGAGGCCCGCGTACCGCAAAAAAAAAAAAGACGCAGATGCAGAGAATGGACCTGAGGACACAGGGAGGGGGAAGGGTAAGCTGGGACGAAGTGAGAGAGTGGCAATGGACATATATACACTACCAAATGTAAAATAGATAGCTCGTGGGAAGCAGCCGCATAGCACAGGGAGATCAGCTTGGTGTTTTGCGTCCACCTAGAGGGGTGGGATAGGGAGGGTGGGAGGGAGACGCAAGAGGGAGGAGATATGGGGATATATGTATATATATAGCTGATTCACTTCGTTATACAGCAGAAACTAACACACCATTGTAAAGCAATTATACTCCGATACAGATGTTTAAAAAAAAAATACTGTAGCTGTCCCATGTAACTTCTTGGCTCAAAAACCTGTAATGCTTCACTACAGATTACTGAAGCGGTAGAGGTACTAAAGGTATTAAATATTAGGGGGTCAGATAGGGAATGTAAACGAGTGGAGTCGTCCACGTGAAGGTTAAATGGGTAGAAATACTTTTCACTTTCCACAAAGAATCATACTCATCCCATTTTTACTTTCCTACTTTTATTAGATGTTTTACTATAAGGCAACAGTGAAGGAATGATGACAAATGGTGACACCTGACTTTAGTGTGCAGGAGACAACAGAATATGTACAAATTACAGTAAATTAAGAACCCAGGCCACACTGATGCCCTCCCCCTACCAAGTCTAGCCAAGTTTTGCCATGTAAGAACAAGGTCCCAGTGTTGCCAGAATTCTTGATTTTTCAAGAAAAGCCCCAAGTCTGGATTTCTATGTGAAATCATCCAGCTTTAAAATTCTGGCTCAGATTTAAAACAACGACAACAACAGCAACCACAACCACTGTGTGGTCCAAACAAAACATATCTCTGGCCTGTGGACTGCCAGATTGAGACCTCTAGTTTGGAGCATTAAGTCCCTATTTGCCTGCCTTGTCTTTTGGTATCTTAACTTCCCTGTATTAACAACAGTCCCCATACGTAGGCAGCATTTTATACTCTTTGATATGCTTTAGTGTCCGTTTGATTCTCTCAACTGTGAGAGGTAGAAAAGGCATAAGGAAGCAGGCACAGACAGACAAAGTGATTTGTCCAACATCACATGGTTGTCTCTAAGCCCAGGTCTCCTGACTCTGAGACCAGCATAAACCTTTGGCCACTTAACTCTCTCCCTGTCCCTCTTATGTGTGCTTTTGCTTCAGTCATGCCCTCATCTAGAATGACTGTCTTCTTTCCTTCTGCCAATCTCATCATCTTTCAAGACCCAGCTTAAGCTCTACTGTCTATATAAAACCTTCCTCAACTAGGTTAAGTGGCGCAGTTTCTTTTTTCTGAATTTTAATTGGTGTTATGGTCAATAACTTACAAACCGGTGCTCATCAAGTCTTGAACCAAATTATTTCACATCATTTCAGATTAACTCATATCCCCAGTTACATTCTAAGCTCTTTGATGATGGGGACATGTCATTCTTCTTTTCTATTCCACACAGTTTTTATGCTGGGACATAAAAATGACTGTTTAATGTTTGCTATCTTAGACAGTCTTTTGAGGAAGAAAGTTATAATAATACCTCTAACTTACCAGCCTGATGTTGTCTTCTGGGCGGAGTAATATGAACATTGCTTGGAGATGCTGTTGGAGGTCACCTGGTGAAATTTACAAAACAAAGGATAATTATTCTCCATTGTAATGTTAACAGAGAGGATTCCTTCTACCCTAATAACTTGTGTAAAAGAAAGTTCTGGTTCACTAAGGGACTCTAATTAGATACAGAAATTGAGTGAGTGTCTTAATATGAATGGTAGACTGGATCTCTATACATTCACTTTTAAGTCTACACTACATTAAAATTTGCTTCGTGTTTGTCCTATGGAAGCTGCATTTGAAACCAGTCAGTTTTGTACCACGATTGATGTTGATGAAAGCGATGGTGAAATGTGTTGGGCAGAGAAAGCACTGGCTGTGTTTTCAGGCCCACTGAAGGTGGAATCAAGGGAATCTTGAAATTGGGATGTATGGTATACAGTGTTAGAATTATCTCTAACTTTTAAAAAGCTAACCATTTTGCCATTCCTATCTCTGTAATTGTGATATTCAGTTGCACTTAATCTAAGAAGAATTTTAGATTCCCCCCTAGAATAATGTCAACAGTTAAAAACGATCTCCACATCAGTAGGTGATATTAAAAAGATATTAAATACAGCAGATCTCAGTGCAGCAGATGAAAATGTTCTAAAATTAGATTGCGGTGATGGCTACACAACTCTGTGAATATACTAAAAAAAAATCACTGACTGTACACTTTAAATGGGTAAATTAGGTGAATAATATGGTATTTATGTCTCAATAAAGCTGTTAAAAATAAAAGAATCAGCGTGGGGAGACAAAGTGTTAGGTATAAACAATGAAGAATGACTACAGTTACAATTGAGGTAAGCAGCTCAGGCTTTTAAAAAATTAAGTTTCCTTTTGTTCTGTCAGGACAAATAACCTGAAGAAAGAATTTTTAGGATGGAGAACTTCTAGAGGAGAAACATTTCTGGGCAAACAGCAGCCCTAAGACTCCACTCCAAGCACTACTGGCCCAAATATCTAGCTAGACCTTCTTAGAAGGTCCGACAAAAGTCAGGGAGCCCTACCCCTACAGTAGGCCTTCTTATGCGAGCTGGGTATGTGGAAGCTCAGGTTTGCTAGTGGTGAAAAGTACTGCCACGAGGTATTTCCTCTTGGGAAACTGTCCTTCACAGAGACTAACAGAGGCAATATACCCGTACCATTAAGATCCTTTTCCTACATTTTGTTTTCATATACTTCACTGCTGGTAGCCAAGTTTTAGACTTCAGTTTGATTTTAAAGACTTTTGGTTGTTTCTCTTTAAAATGTTAGCAGACATTCACTTATAATATCACTTTTTGATTACTTGGATATTTTTAATGAAGCCCAGATAAAATTCTAATTCTAATATGCATAAGAAAGTACAATTAGACAGAGTAAGCCCTTGATCTGCTCGCATTTCTGCCATTATCTTTCAGTTACTGCGGGCTCAGCCAAGGGAGCTCCAGCTTATGTGAAGGTCTGGCTCTGTGAGCTGCATTTAGACTCACACTGCCTCATCTGTTCTGGTCTGGATCACAAGTAAAGTCCATTCAGCTTGTGTTAAATCTGCTTTTCTTTTTGGTATGGAGAAAGCTAAGTGAACAAGGTCAAGTAGAAACCTGGGTGGCAGCTGAAAAGCCACTGACCCCACTTACTATTACATGCCACAGAGCAATTTGCCTAACATCTTAGTCAGACAAGCTGGATTTAAACCAATATTTTGTCTTCTTTTTACTGTGATACATATCCACACCAAACAGAAACACAAAGCTCAGCTGGGTCTACTTCCTCTGTGCATTCAAGTTTTGGCGGGGTTGGGGAGGAGTTTCCCCCTTGACTCTGGTGGTTGGCGTTGAAGAGGAAGGTTTTTAGAAAATGTAGTACAAAGCCAATTTTCCAAAGAGTTTTTTCACCTGCCCCTTTAAAAAATTTTCCATGGCTGGAGAGTTTTGGTACGAGGATAATACTGTCCAATGAGATGGATTATAATTCTGAGCTGCTACATTTGGAACTAGATGAAGGTCCAAACAAGAAGTAGGGCAGCCCCTAAAATAGCTAAGATTACCTGCACTGGAGTTAAACTCACTACTGGCTCCATGGGACCCAGTACTTCTGGCTTTCACCTCTGACCTACACACTCAAGGTTTACAGTCTTCTCTGTTCTCTTCTTAGTAATTCCAATTTCTTCCACTCCTGGACATCACACGTCATCAAAATGGCACATTTTGGACAATAAGCAAACACTCTTTGTATAGCACTGATTGGGATTTCTCTAATTGGTGTCCTCAGGACAACTGACTTTTTTTTTTTCCCCAAAATGACACAAGTTAGGCTTGCTGTTTAGAAGAGAGGCATAAGGCTGATTATCTTCCTTTAAACTGTGGATATCCTATACTTGGAGACCTCTTTCTCCAGACCAACTTTCTTCAATTCTTTCTTAACCTCATCACCACAATGCACCTGACTTTAGAGAAGTCTAACATATGGAAATATTAAATGCGTACACTACTGTTAGTGGGTGTGATACAGTGATTTATAATAATATATATATATATATATATATATATATATATATATATATATATATATATATATATATATATATATATATATATATTTGGTCTCTGTCCAGTTCCTGGCACAGAGCTCTTAACATCATTGGAATTTCTTTCTTTTTTTTTTTTTAACATCTTTATTGGAGTACAATTGCTTTACAGTGGTCATTGGAATTTCTTAAGTGATGTGGAGCAAAGAAGGTGTCTTTTGTTCTATTAATGACTTGACTCTATGAAAGCACCTAGGGATGGGGGCTGGTTGCCAGGGGAACCAACCGTGTGATTAGAGGGTTGGAACTTCCTTATCTGGGGCTGGAAGCTCAATGGATCACCAATAGGCAACAATTGAATTAATCACGCCAGTGTAATGAACTCTCCACAAAACCCCAAAAGGGCAGGGTTCAGAGTGCTTCCAGACTGCTGAACACATGGAGATTTGGGGAGGGCATACACTCAGAGAGGGCACAGAAGCTCCGTGCCCCTTCCCACATACCTTGCCCTACGCATCTCTTCCATCTGGCTGTTCCTGAGTTATACCCTTTTATAATAAGCCAGTAATCCAATAAGTAAAATGTTTCTCTGAGTTCTGTGAGCTGCTCTAGCAAATTAAACAAACGCAAGGAAGGGGTCATTGGAACTTCCAATCTACAGACAACCCGGACATGTGACTGGCACCTGAAGTGGGGGGTAAGGGGGGCAGCCTTATACAACTGAGCCCTTAACCTGTGGAATCTGACACTATCTCCAGGTAGATGGTGTCAGAATTGAGATGAATTGCAGGACACCCAGCTGGTGTCTGAGAATTGCTTGGATGTGCGGGGAAACAAGCCTCACATTGGTACTGGGTGCAAAATATTAGTGGGTTATTTCAAAATCAGAGTATTATACTTATCCCTAAGTGAACATTTATTTGATGATTCCTTGTTTCTATAAAAGTCCTCTGAATTAAATTTCCAGTCTTTTTAGCGAGAATACAATCAAGAAGTAGACTCTGTTATTTAAGAACTGGTATTTTAATACATGATATCATAACTCTTGTTAACACAATAGTGCTACTGAACTTATTTATATTAGTAATATACCATATTAGTCTCCTCATAACATCACTAGAGAGCAGACAGAAAAAAAAAGTCATCTTTGGTTAGTCGATTTTACATAGAGTCTGAAGAAACATCTGAACATCTTTTAGCTGATTACCAAAACCTTAACCGAGATGTCACATAAGACTTCATTAGCGTATTTTTGTACCTGATTATTTTTCCAACAAAAATTTATTGTTGAACATCTACTTCGTGTATAAGGTATTCTGTTAAGTGCCAGAAATATGGTCTATGAGAGCGAAAGAAAAGTGGTTACAGCATAGTACAATGCTTTCTTTCACTATTACAGAACTGTTGAAGAAATGGCGATGAGGTAGTCTTTTAGAACAAAACAAAAGGCAAACAAACCAAGAAAAGGAATGGCACATGTGGAGCTTTACCTGCATGCTTATTGCGTCTGTGGCTGATTCTTGGTGTGGATGAGCCATTTCCCCGTGGTAGAAAAAGGGCAGCACCTTTGACAGTTAGAAAGCTCTCGCTGATGCTATAAGGAAAAAGTAAAAATAAATGAATAAATAAACAAGTAATTTAAGGAAGAAAATCAAAGAGTAAGATGAAGACCGACTTTGGGATTATTTTCTCTTCCCTTTTCTAAAGTTCCAACCTCATGGGAGGAAGTAAAAATAAAATCAAAAGAGCCTCTGATAAACAACAAGGTCCTACTGTATAGCACAGGGAACTATATTCAATATCCTGTAATAAACCATGATGGAAAAGAATATGAAAATGAATATGTATGTGTGTGTGTGTGTATATATATATGTATATATATATACACACACACACACATATATATGTATAACTGAATCAATTTCCTGTACAACAGAAACTAACGGAACACTGTAAATCGACTATACTTCAATTAAAAAAAAAAGAGAGACTCTGGTTACTCACACAGTCTTGTCTACTATAATTTTTCTGAAACAAAACTTACAATATTCTATATACATTACACAGTAGCAGTTAGGAGTGAAGGCTTTGGAAATATAAGGGTAAAGGCTCTGGAACCAGACTGCCTGGGTTTGAATCCTAGCTCTACTACTTCCTACTTGAGTGAATTTTAGGGGGCCTAAGTTTCTTTATCTGTAAAACAGGGATTAATAAATAAATTGAGGGTGTTGTGAGGAATCAATAAGAATAAGAAGCTTCTTAGAGTGGTGCCCTTAATAAATATTAGTTTAACAACTAACAGAGCTAACAGATCTATGGTTATCAATAACTAATAGATCTATGGTTGTCAATAATGGTGTTTCAACAGCGTTCTAATCAGACGTGAAATACGTTACAATACTTAGCTACTAATAATAGATCCAAAGTTTGCATAAAAGACATATTTAAAATATACACACATCACACTAACGTGTTACTCAAAAATTTTACTTTCACAAACTCGCATTTCCATATGCATTGCAAAGGAGTAGTGCACGGGAAGTATGGTCAACCCATGGAGTTCGTCCTCCATGTTAACATTCTTCATGTGAATGCCAGGTCAACAGGTGGGGAACTACTGCTCAGGAGAGAGGCTATTCAAAATACAATTACTAGTGGATATCCACAGAAAACAGAAATTGTATCTAAATTATTTCATATCGACAGACTAAGAGCCTTTCAATGTTATCTATAGAATCCGAAAAGGATAGAACTTCTAAGTCATTAATGGCAAAGTTTAGAAACACATAATGAAGGATTCCAAGATTGCTTGCGAGTACACCATTCAGTGTTAGCTAATGTACTGTAAATTACACTGTGCTGCCTACTGAACATTTCCACTTGGAAAACTAATTGGCATTTCAAATTTACATTGCCAAAACTAATCTCTTGAGTCCCCTGCAAACCTGATCCTTAGCCTCATCCACCCAAGCTGTTTGGTACAAACATATAACAGTCATCCTTGGTTTCTCTATTTCCAACAATATATATCTAATCCATCAACAAGACCTATGAGATTTACTTTCAAATACATCTTGAATCTGCCCATGTAGCTCCATTGCTACTCTGACAATGGTCCAGGGTACCACTGTTTTTCACTTAGACTACTGATAAAAAGTTTTCTTTTAAGTGTTTTATTACAGAAAATTTCAGACATATACAAAAAAGTAGAGGTAATAATACATGAGCCCCCCACGTTCTCATACATTTCAGCTTCCATTCATGGGCAATTCTGCTTCTTCTATATCTTTACCTCTTTCGCCCTGTCCCTGAAGTGAAACTAACCCCAGACATTATATCAGCAAAAATCCTCTAAACTGGTCTGTCTGTAACTATTTCTGTATCACTACTATCCACTTACCAAACAGCAACCAGAGTGCTTTAAAATATACAGATAAATATCATATAATGTCACTTTCCTGCTTAAAACCCACCAACAGCTTCCCTTTTTATGTATAAATAAAACCTGAAGTCCTTAGCTGGGACCTCAAGGCCCTGTAACAGCCGATGAGAAGTTATTTCTCTGGTCTTATACCATCTCCCCTTTTGTTTACTATGACCTGGTTGCACTAGCCTTCTTTCTGTTTCTTCTATATTTCAGGCCCCTTCTCAGGGCCTTTGTGCTCTTTGTTTTCTACTTGGGACACTCTTCTTCTGGCCTGTCACTATTTAAGTCACAGCTCCAATATCATCACCTCTCCCCCCATCCCAATCATACTCTATCCTGTTATCCTGTTTTGTTTCCTTCAGGATATTTATCATAAGCTAAAATTATATTTATTCACTTGTATACTTGATTGTGGTCATCTCCCTATGATAGAACATAAGCTCTATATTCTATTCTAAATAAAGAATAAGACTTTATTTTGCTCAGCACTGTTGTATCTTCAACACTGGAAACAGTGCCAAGCACATATTAGGTGCTTGACAGATATTTGATGGATAAATGAATTCATCCCAGGGTTTTTTTCCCCCCTTACTCTTTTATCTGACCCATCCCTGAAACAGGAATTGCAATTTAGGACAAGAAAATAGAAATTCTGTAATCTCACAGGTAAAAAGTAATGATTACAGAATTCAATATATGTGGCAGATTACTGAGCTGTAAAATACAAATGTGTGATGATAAATTAATCGATTAAATGAAATTAAATCATCTCTATAACAGTTGTCAGTCCTTGATTCAATTTTATCGTTTATTCATGTGGCATGAAGCTGATATACCTTTAAGGTAACTTGCCAGATAGACTGGAACATGTCTTCTAAAAACAAACACAAGACTCCATAGAGGCCACTTTAAAATTCTGCATGCTGGCTGCCTTTGTTTTGTTTTGTTTTCGTCTTTAAATAAAGCATTGCACTCTTGTGGTCTGTTGCACAAGTCTTGTCTACTGTTACATTCGTGGTATGCACATGTCACCCTGCTGTGGGTCGCTCTGTTTCACTCACATTACGGGAACAACCTAAAACAAAATGTCTGAGCGACAGGATGAGAGGGGTACACCACAGACAGGAAATGACATTCACACTGCTGCCAACACAGCAACTGTCTGTTTTACTAAATGAAAATATTTTAAAAATAAAGGCTAAATAGTCTACCTATCAGCAGGCAAGTTACAGATATGGGCACTTTGGTTTCCAGTGGTCTCTACATCTACTAAAGAAGTATATTTGTCGAGAGCTTATTTCAGTCATTCTTTTTGTGAGACAAGAGTAGTTTCTCTTTGACAAACACACCAACTTCCTGGATTTTAGAGTTCTGGAATATTGTTCTTAGATACATTTGTTGCTTATGCTTTAAAGCACATTTCTTAAGTGTGTTCTTTAAAATGTATGTAGTGCTTTCACAAGGGGAGGATTGGGGTGGAGGACAAGGGCCCTTGGTTAACTCAAAGCTACCTGGAAAATTTCTGATTATAAAAGAAAAACCAGGAGTCAAAGTCACAATTGGTATAAGGGAAAAGATGCCGTTCTATTTGAGTCATTTATACAAATCTCAATAAACTTTTCTGATACAACAAAATGCACAGCAGGTCCAGCTGGGCCAGGAGACTGCCCTAGTAGGTGCGACCTAGGCCCCCAGAGAGTCATGGCAGACACACTCTGGATGGTATAATCAATCCTCTTTATTCTGTGGCCCCAGATTATGACTCCCCAGTTATCACAAAAGTGGCATAAACTGTTGATCACAAGGGGACCAGGAATGGAAGTGTAGCTATTTACAAAAAACCCTTTTCATCACTGAAAAAAAGTCAAAGTTCTATAAACGCTATCAAAGATGGGATGGCAACATGGTGGCATGGAAGTGAAAAAATAAAATTCGAAACCACCAGAGTTTAGGAGGATCAATTTCAACTTGAAAATTAAATGCTTTATTTGCATATGAAGAAAATAATATGTATATTTAATCACATGTACTTCAGTGTAAGGTAAAGCCTTAGTATATCTTGCTAGAACAGTGAGAGACATTTACGTAAATATTCGTCTTTCTGAAGCATCTGGCTAAAGATTCAATCAACACAGAGTTGGTCTCTAATTTAAAATCTAGAAAGGCAGGTGAAAACTTTTACACGTTTTCTGAACTGACCAGTTATCTAGAGCCTGGCCCAGGAAGAGGAATGTTCCAGTAAATTCTATGGAGCCATCTGTACGTGATTACAGATGTCCAAGTTAAATACAAACCTCAAAGGACTTAAGAACCCCCATATTAAGGAAAACACAAGATAAAGAACATTCGCCAAATCTAAAGATGGAGAGTAATTAGCTGCTTGATGAGAAAATGACAAGGATCATCTTTCTAACACAGTGACAGTGACATTCTCCAGTTTTTATCAGAATACATCTGAAGAACATCTACTGTTCTCTTGCCGTAAGATCACTTGATCAACAAATGGAAAGGCATCCCTAGTTTGATACATGAACTGAGCTAATAACAGCTAACTTGAGTAGATGCCAACTGTATGCCAGGCACTGAGCTAAGCACTTTACCTTATTTCATTTAACCTTCACAACAATCCTATGAAGTAGGTACTATTTTTTACCCCCAGTTTACACGTAAGAGACTGAGGTGGCTCAGAGATGGTAAATTACCTGCCCAAGATCATACACCTAGCTAGCAATCCTCTGAGTAAGGATTCAAACCAAGTTCTGACTTGAAAGCTCATGTTCTGAATCACTCTCCATTATGCTGTTCTAGTTTTATGATATAGTTTATGGAAGATGAAACGCAATGTCTTCCCTACAGAAATTTCCAACAGCACAGAGTTTAAAAGTAGATACAGAAGTGAAAGAAAAGGACTGAAATCCATTCAGATCTCAACTCTTATTCCTTTTTTGTTCCCCCTATCAAGGCCATGAACAGAAAGACTTTACTGAGGGGAAAGAAGAACATCTGGCTGAGAGATGAATCCAGATGGGCTGGACAGTAGAGAAAAGAACTGGGAATGATAGTAGCATTTTAGTCTCAAAAATAGAGGAAAGAGTACTCTGTTTTAAATAATTTGGGGAAGCACTCTGTGCCAATCCCTCCCAATCAAAAGCACTTTGCAAAGCATGAAATTTGTTAACTGGCAGTTTCTTCTCAGGCAAAGTGTCGAGAAAAAAGTCAACTAAGTGAAGGAAATACTTAACTGTTCTGAGGTTAGAATAACCTTTGAGGAATGTGGCCAGGGTGGTCATCCATGACCAGCAGGAAGGCCAAGGAAGCAAAACAAAGCAATGACACACCTGGCCAAACTGCTACATGTTAGTTTGACAGACATTCTTCTGTTTTACATGTAACACATGAGATGAAATGCATCATTCACTATGGGAAATCAAGTTTCATAAAGTGGGTGTAAAATGCTTTTACTTTAACATTAAAATGAAGAAAGTAGATTTTCATGTTTATAATGTTTCTAATGCCAAACTCTTGAGTTTGTTTGGCATTTCTGCCTGAAGCCAAAATTCGTAGGTAAATTATTGTGTAATATTGATGGCACAAAATGTTATTGCACAAGGGAAGCTAGTTAGCATTTATGTAAAATTCGAATACACATAATCTGAACTGTTATATTTTTATCTTGAAGAATATTCATTTATGGGAAACTTGCAAATACATTCCACTCTCCTAACAACACTCTCCCTTTCCTGATAAGCTTTCTCTGCTTATTTAGTTGCTTAATTTCAGATTCAAGGTACTAGGGCAGCTCTGTCAATCCCATTAGGTGGAAAGGAATTCATGTCCCCACTCAGTGTGCCCACATCCCACAGGAAGGTAAGTTCATAATAAAAAGTTTCAAATATCAGACCAGAGGCCAAAGGACTACAGAGCTATCAATACTAGTGCCTATTGAAAAAGTTTGGCTAAATCCAAAAAACAGGAAGGACAAAGTCACTGTGCCTTTGATGGATGAAACATGGCTACAAAAGTCAAAAACACACTTCAGGTAGTGAGAAAAGTTTGATTCTGTAATCCTAAAGAAATTTAGATTACAACGGGAGAAAATCCAAACCCAAATATTGTATGCACTATTCTCTGTAATGAAACAATCCCCAACCCCATCTCCAACATACAGGCCATATGTTCAAGTGACAGTGTTGGAATGGCAATGGATACCTGGAACCCTCTCTGCACCCAGGACATAAACTCCCAGGTACATGCCTATGAATGCAGGCAGCGGGATTTTTTCTCTATCAGCAGACAAGCAGAGGCTGGGGTACATTAGTAAACCGGTTATTGGCAAAGTGGATAAGAGCTTAAGGCAGTTCTTATTCATTAGCTACAACCACCAGACCATTTTAGTTCCAGCTAATCTTCCTCTTAAACTCTGTTGCACAATGCCCAGCACAACTACCTTCAGATGCAGCTATTTTTCCCCCCTTTCCTACTTTTCTACAATCTAAGAAGAAAAAAAAAAGGTCTGTTCAAGGCTGAGGGACAAATTCCATCAGGACTAATCTTCCCGGTCCTTTCCCTACAGACGGTAAGTTGGATGGGAAACCCCCCCAGAATATTCCTTTTGAATGTTCATTTACTGATAAGATCTTGTAACTATCCCATTTTTGCCTCAAACATGTGCATCTTAGAAATGTCCAGATAGAAACACAACCTAGGATCAATAATTTTATCACTGGCCATACAATTCAACCTTCCAGTTTCTATAGATGGGGGCACATCTGAGTTGACATTTGTGGTTTCTGGCTGTCCAGCAATAGAGCTCTCCTTTCTAATTTCACCCTAGTCTCCTTTTGGGGAATCCCCCAAATGTGCCTGGTCATGGTGACCCTCCAACTCTGGAACTGCAAGGGGCCTTGCAGGAAGCTGGCATGTGGTTTAGGCCTGGCCAGTTGGAAACTCTCTCCTGAATCTCAGACAAGTGACCCAAGTGAGTAGGGAGAATGGGGAATGGTCACATTCATAGTGGGGAGAGTAGCAAGGTACAGCCCAGTCTACTCCTGCTCCTGGGCTTTCCTTGAATGCCCTTTGCTCGTCTTGCCTGTTCTCTAAGTTTGGTCTTCTAGTCTCCCTTCCATTAGGTAAGCTCTGACATCCTTCTAAGAAATATTTTGCTTAAGATAGTTAGAATTCATTTCTCAGCTTGCAACAAAGAATCAGATACATCAACTGAAGTTCAGAGATGTGAATGACTTGCCCCAAGTCACACAGCTAGATAGCAGTGGAGCATAGACTAAGGCCCATGTCATCCGAAACCCAGGGCGGCGCTTTAACCCTTTATCTTAAGTTAGCGGTTACCATAACAGGACATATTTGCTGACTTAATAATTTGAAGCAACCAGAAGTTAAAAACACATCTGGTCAGTTCATCTAAAGAGAACAAAGGTAGGATTTCATGGCAAAGCCTGGTGTGATATTTGTTCTGTTTTGTTTTTTTTTTTTTTTTGCGGTACGCGGGCCTCTCACTGTTGTGGCCTGTCCCGTTGCGGAGCACAGGCTCCGGACGCGCAGGCTCAGTGGCCATGGCTCATGGGCCTAGCCACTCCGCGGCATGTGGGATCTTCCCGGACCGGGGCACGAACCCGTGTCCCCTGCATCGGCAGGCGGACTCTCAACCACTGCGCCACCAGGGAAGCCCATTTGTTCTGTTTTTCATGGTATCCTGAAAACAAAGTTCAGGTCTGGATAGGGAAATATTTAGACATACTCCCATGAGGCAAATACTTTCATGCTGTTTCTTAAAGTTGCTTCTTTTTTCTTCTTCCTTTAGTATGTTTGTTGGATATTAAACATTGCTTTTAAAAAATATCAAAAACTACATGCCAAAAACAAGAAGTAAGGAAGACCATGAGGCCTAGGCAGGAGGGCAAGAAAGCCTACATGGGAAAAGAAGTGGAGGCCTGACCAGCCCTTGGTTCCTCTGCAGTCTTCTCTCAGACCAAAGGTGCTTCTTTCTAGATGTTGTCTGGTCATATACACACTTGACCTCCTGTCAGGGATTTAAAGTGTTTAGATTTTGGTTTGGAGTTTTGAAGTACTACCAAATAATGAAAGGTCAGAGCTGGAGGGCCCTCAGAGAGGGTCTAGGTCATGGCTCCAACTGGTAGTAGGCGGGCCTAATTCAGCACATTTTGTGAGACCAGCACAGATGTAAAATCGTTTTAATGTCTGAATACCTTTGAGAAGAGCAGCCACTCTCTCCAGCTCCTCCAGGCGGCCACCACTCCTGGAATTACACTGAGCAGTCTGGCCCCCAAACACTTCTGAGTTTGAGCTGAGATTCAGAGACCAGAACTTCTCATGACACTACTGCCACCTTCTAATCTCTGTCCCTTTGCAGCCACTCTACCAAGCCTCAGCCTCATCTCCAACAGCCATCTGCCAATATTCCACCCTCCTCAGAGAAATAAAAACAAATACTCTCCCCTCTCCCCCACCTACCACCACCAAAAAAAAAAAAAAAAAAAAAAACCCTAGGTGCCTATGAAAGGAGTTGGTTTCAGGCACTTCCTAACACAACTGACCCTAGTCCGCCTGATGACTGACAGTGCTGGGGAGTTTTGTTTTCAAGAAGGTCCTCCTCCAAGGAGGGGAGAAACCACCTCAGCTCAAAGGAGCCCATTTCCTTTACAGGCTGAATTAATAAAGCTTCTCAGTCCCGTGGCCCCAGACTCTAGACTTAAATACTGTTCTTTCAAAAAGGTAAAGTCTAAAAGCTGTCTGAACCAAGACGAAATGACCTTAACAGTTCTCTCTCAGTGTTTAAAATGCTGGATGTACTGATCACCAAGAGACATGACCAACATTACTTAGCACCAAATTTTAAATAGTTGGTGGGATTAAACAAAAAACAAAAGGAGATTAACTAAGAAAAACTGTTCAGCATTTGAAATAGTATTTCATTTGCATGATTCAACAAATGCCTTTCCAGGTATTTTGAACACACCTGCAGAAGGAATGTAAGTTGGGCTTTTAAGCACTTGGCCAACACGTCAACCCCTGCTTTCAGACCATTTCTCTTTCACCTTTACGCAAAGCCTCTTGTGAGGCTCAGGGCACCTTCTATTCTTTGTGGCTGTCACCTTCTGACATCCTTGTCACTAGCTTTAATTTACTCCTTATTTTGCTCAATCTTCTCTCTTTTAACCCTGATTCCTACTACAATCTTAACAGATTCCATTGTTCATAGAGATGAACATCCAACAGCTTGTCCCCAAGATCTTCAAACACCTTCACCTGGACTCCATTTAGACTTCTAATTCCCAGAGTCCCTTTCGAAGACATCAGAGTTTGATGGACTTGATTTCAGAAGCCAAACTCCCACTTTCTGACTACAACCCCCTCTCTTGTGACCTTCATGTGTTCACCCTCTCTTCAACCTGGTTGAGACTCCAGCCCCTTGATTTCTCAATTTCTTCCCAAGTCATCTACCTCTTTTTGGCTTTTCTTCCTTCCCTCACCAACCTAGTCCCATGTCCTATTTCCTAACTGGTTTCCCTGCAATCTGTTCTCTTTGTTTCTGAATTCCCTTCATAATACTTACTACAGCTTAAAATTATAGTATTTTTTGGTGACTTATTTATAATTTTCTGTATGAGCAGCAAGCTCCTTGAGCGGGAACAACTGCCTTGTTTAATGTTATCTCTAACATCTAGCATAGCACCTGACGCTAAGCGCACGTGCAATAAATATATATTGAAGAAATGAAAGGCAGCCCAATGTTTAAGGAGATTATGAAACCATGCCTCTGGATGCCGGCGCACATCCATGGTCTCCGTGACAGAGATGTCAGAGACGAGAGCAGCAACACTGAGTTGACTCAGCTGGGCAGTGAACACCCCCAGACAGCGCCCCCACCATTTCCCTCCCTACCTGCTCCAAACCCTCCTCGCTCTCAAGTCCCGTCACAACTCCTGTTTCCTTCTGCTCTCCACTTAACCTGGTCTTCTACACCATCAAGAAATGGAGGCTAGCCGGTGTGATTTCTCCCAGTTATTGACACTTTCCCTCACCTGCGGACTTATCGCCTTTCTCCAATCTGAGAGAATGATGCATCCAGCTGTCAAAAGTCAACCCTCTCACCTGTGTCCTTGACCCCATTCCCCTGTATCCTAGTTTTACCAATCAGTCACCCCTCTCTCTAGTGACCGCTTCTCCTCAGCCCAGAAACATGCTCAGCTCTGTTCTTTCACATCCTTAAAACAAAACCCTTACTTGGTCGTGTGTCCCCTTCTAAGTTCTCTTCTTTATCACAGCGAGTCTATACTTGCTGTCTCCATCTTCTTCCCTTGCCAGTCGTTTTTTTTCTGCTGCCATCTTGCTGCGGTCCCACCTCTGAACTCCTCCCCATCCTAAGTTTGCCAGTGATTTCCCAAGTGATAGATCCGAAGGACAAAGATCCTTGTCTTAGCTTGACACCAATTTCTGTTTTTCATTTAGCACCTGGAGCCTTGATGGGCACTAGCAAATCCCTTTCTCCTTTTTGAAATTCTCTCCTCTTAGCGTCTAAGACACTGAATCCACTTGGTACTTCTCTAAGCATCCCAGCTCGAGATCCTCTGCCAGATACCCTACCCTACCCCACTCGCTGCTCTTACACCAGACAGATTGTCTGACCTCCACAGTGCTCTGAAACTCATTTACAACTAATTGTACTTAAAAATCAGAATTTCCAGCTTCTCTTGAAAGATGAGAAAATCTGCACACATATGTCCACATTCACTCATGCCTAGCAAAAACTGGCCAGAGCTGCACAGTGGCTGCCCCTTTAGATATCACATGATGGTAAGTGCTACAGAGAAAAACACAATAGAGTAACAGTGAGCGCTGCTGTATGTATTTGTGTTATAAGGTATGCCCTGGGATATATGTGGAACCTAGAAAAATGGTACAGATGAACCGGTTTGCAGGGCAGAAATTGAGACACAGATGTAGAGAACAAACGCATGGACACCAAGGGGGGAAAGCTCCTGGGGGGAGGTGGTGGTGTGATGAATTGGGCGATTGGGATTGACATGTATACACTGATGTCTATAAAATTGATGACTAATAAGAACCTGCTGTATAAAAAAATAAATAAAATTCAAAAAAAAAAAAAAGGTATGCCCAGGGAAAGTCTCTCTGATGACGTTTGAGCAGAGATCTGTAGGAAGTAAGGGAGGGGGCTGTGTGGCTGTTTGGGAAAACAACATTAAAAGTAGAGGGAGCAGCAAATGCAAAGGCTCTGAAGTGTACTTGGCTGGTTTGGGAAATAGCAAGGAGGTCAACAACACTGAAGTGTAGTGAGCCAAAGACGTGTGGTAGAAGATGAAACCAAAGAGATAGGGAAGGGCAAGTGGCACAGGTCTCAGTGTCTCCACTTCATTTGTAATTTGGCTTCCAAGGCACTGTAGTTGAGATTTTCTTTGGTTAGTCAAATCCAATGGGCATTTTTCAGTCCTAATCTTTCTTGACCATTTGATATCATTGATGACCTTGTAATATTCTTTCTTTGTATTCCTCCTATGCTTCTATTCCTTCACATTTTCATTTGTGGACTCCTATTCTTTTGCCAACCTCTTAAATATGCTGTCTTCTATCATTTCCTTGTCATTCCTCTTCTTGCTATATATATACTCTTTTGGATGCCCTCCTCCACTTTCATGGCCACCCTGTCCTATAAAGGATAAAGGATGACTCCTGACTAGTTATCTACTGATAGATAACAAATTACCCTAAAACTTGGAAGACTAAAGCAACAAAATCATGTATTATCTCATACAGTTTCTATGGGTTAAGAGTCCAGGAGCAGGCCAGCTGGTGGTTCTGCCTCAGGGTCTCTTATGAGAATGAAGTAATCTAAAGCCTAGACCGGGGCTGGGAAGATCTGCTTTGCTTCCAAGATTGCTCCCTTACATGGCTATTGATAGGAGGCCTCAGTTCTCTGTCATGCAACGGTCTGCTTGACTAACCTTATGACATGGCAGCTGCCTTTCTCCTGAGTAAGTGATCCCAGGGGGAACAAGGCAGAAGTGTGGTATTTCATGTCTTAACCTTGGAAGTGACACACCATAATTTCTGCAATATCCTATTAGTTACACAGGTCAGCCCTATTTAATGCAGGAGGGAACTACACAGGGATGTAAATAGTGGGAGGCAAGAATCATTGGGAACGATCATTGAGGCCTGTCTCGTCTCCCAAATTGGTTCTCCAGCTCAGATTTATCACCAAAGCCCCAGACCTGTACAGTAAGCTGCCTACTGAATAGCTACTGTTTGTTGATAATAACAGCAACAACTCTGCCATTAACTTCACAAACTTTTTTTATGAAAACCTGGAATCGGGTACAATGGCATGTCCATCAAAACATTCTCTCCGGGAGTTGTGTGACGGTGGTGGAAGTGGTTAGGTGCTGGCTCTGAGCACTATGAAGTAAACTTAAAGATGCTGTAACTATCATTTACTGAGTACCCACCCTGTGGCAGGCACGGTGCCTGGTGCTTTACAATCACTCTCTCGCAACAACTCCATGAACAGAAGTTATGCTTCCCATTTCACAGATGAACAAACAAAGGTTTTGAGGGTAACTTCCCTAAGCTTACCAATTACACAATCAGCATGACAAAGCAGGGATCAAATTCTGGCTTATTTCCAAGTTATGCTGTTTTGTTTTGTACTTTGAAACTCCACTCCATGGCTTTAGTAGTCTTGAGTTCTTTGCCTGTTGTGTACAATGCAGTCTCACTGTAGCCTACCTCCTAGGGTACCGATAAGGTTCTAAGAAAGAATTCTCAAATTATCAGAAAACCAAGGTTTTATGTTTTGGTTTTGGTTTTAAATTGAGTTAGTTCAGTACTACTTTACCGAACGAAGCCTTACAAGTAATTCTCAAAATTCACTGGCCACAAAAATTTAATCCAGTCTGTAGAACATTAGTCTATCAATTTTCCTTGCCTAACCAGTTCTTCTATAGTTGTTCTCTACCTTACTAGGCTAAGAAAATGAAATAATTTGCCAGCAGGCACTCTTAAAAGTCTCTCAAAGATACTAATTCTCAAACTATCAAACCAAGCGGAATAGAGAAAGGCATGGCAAAGTATGTTGACTCTTTTAAATCTACTCGCTGGTTTTCTTTACTATCCACTGCACTGTCTGACTTTTTAAAAGTCCTTGGGCAAAATCCTTATATTTGTAACTGTCTTCATGCACATTACAGATCCTTTCAGCCCCATACTGATGCATAATGAAATCTAGGAAGAACACTGTTGCCAGTGCTTAGGTTCTGACACTTAAAAAAACAGTTAACTTTTGTAAAATAGTAATACTAGTGGTGATGGTGATGGTGATGATGATGACGACGAAGGAGCAGGAGGAGGAAAAGGATGAGAAGGAAGAGAAAAAAACAAACAGCAAAAGGCAAAGTTCAAAGGACAATTTAAGGAGCTGTCAAAGAAAAGGGAAAAGAGAAAAAAGTAAATGGCAGGCAGTCTCTGGCCTTAATCAGCTGACATTTTTTAATCGACCTGATGTTCCTTGTTTCCTACTGTCTTCCCCCTTACAGAATCACAGAATTGTACCACCAATACAGATGAAAAAGTTACTCCACTTTTCCTTGCAAATTTAATTTATTGAGCTTTCCTGATGCCTGATTTAATGTTTAATAGTTAATTTTTCAAATTCACTAAATGCACATTTTTAGATAAACTCATGCAGAAGCAATGACCCACAGCACTTCCTTCCCTATTTTCAGATAGTATTCATAAGAAACCAGAGGGCTAGGGACAAAGAGGTCACACAGTAGTATTTTGCAATACTCTAGTGTGCAATATGAAGCAATGAGAATTCCAAACATTTCAGTTACGATTTGGAAAAACAGGAAAATATTAAAATCAAAATGATTCAAGAGTAAATTAAAATTTTCCTATGTGTTTAAATGTGGTGGAGGGAAAAATGGTAAATCATCACATACTTGCTCCAGTGTAGGAACAATCTTACAACTTACACCTAAATGTTTTTAGGTACTGGTTGAGCTAGGTCCTAAAACTACTCCAAGTGGCAACTCAGGACAAAGGAAAACATAAGGAACAAAAGGAAATGATTTTTAACTGCCAAAGGCAGATTTTTTGCACAATGATTGGAAGGAAAGTTGCAACCCTGAGGAGGATCTTTTACCTTCTCACATGGCAATAGACAGATAGCAAGGCTGTATGTAAGTGTTGCAGACTTCCTTAGTCATCAGGGGACCCTACACACCACAGAGGTCTACCCTTTAAATACCTAAGCACAGGGGACCACAGGAAGTCTAAAAGGAAGGTGGCTGAAGGTATTCTTAAAAGTGCATTTTTTTTTTGGAGGGCTGTATGAATTGAAATGTTTATTTATATTTATGATAAATACTGATATATGGACTAATCTGTTTCTTCTATTTACTTAGCTTTTACTTTTCTTGTATATTTTCTTTCCTCTCAGCTATCAGGGTAAAGAATATATATTCTATTTCTATTTTTACATGCTTATCAACATTTTAATAAATATATTTAATGCAGCAAATCAATATTTCTAGTTTGTAGATATGTTTCTTCCTAAATGAGGCTTCCCTGGGGTGGGCACAGCAATGTGCCTTGAAAGTCAATATAATTTAAAACACCAGTTTTTAAACGTTAAGAAAATTAAAAATCCTGCACATATATGTGTCTTACTTTTAAAAATAAAGGTTGGATCTCAGCCATACTCTAAACACTAGAATACTTGGATCTAGGAAAGGAAAATAAGAGAAAGAGGACTCACTGACAAAATGTTGATAAGCTGCAATGCCCTTTCAGTAACTCAAGACCAAAAACCAAAAGATGATGCCAGGATCAGGGGGAAAAAAAAAGGGAAGTGGCTGAATGACAAAGTATCTGAAATTCGGCTTAAGAAAAAGGATGTAACCAGGCAAAACACTATGCATGTAAAGAATAGGAAAGTAATATGGCAGGAGTGGAAATGGCTATTAGTAAGGATGGAGGCATTGTGGGTGATTTTTTTCTCTTTTTGCAAATTTCTTTTTAATGATGGTTATACTGTGTTTTCAATTTTAAAAAAGAACCCAAAAGGGGGGGGGGCGAGCAGTACAGGAAAACACACCGTGGGAACAGAGTCATGCACACAGATGTTTTGCGTAAGCTGCATTTTCAGAGACATCTGCCTTTGTACAAGACTTGAGAAAGTAAAGCTGTCGTCAACAAGTTCTCTGAAGTGATGGGTGGGGCCTGAGAGAAAGTGAGCTGTGAAGAAACCAACAATTAGTACCCTTAGGGCTCAGAAACCCACAGTTTCTTAGATTAAGTTCCTCATTTATGAGCCACCTCTCTGCCCAAAATGCTTTGCCATCAGCAATGTCTGCTACTCAAACAAGGAGGACTCAAGCTGCTCATACGTCTCCACTCAAGTGATTGAGGTTCTTTGTCAGCAGCACCACTCAGCTCTTTGCAGAGAGACGCTGTCTCTCTGTGGTAGAAGAGACAGGGCACAACCTACTGTATGATAATCTGAGTGGGAAGCAAGCTTCCCTACTCCTCCCTTCTTGCTTCAATTCCAAATAAAAATGTTTATCATGTACAGAAAATTTCACATAAAAGCAAAGATAATACACTTGTTCCACCGCCTTGCTTTGCTGTGTGTTAAACTTCACTTCTGTTTAATGAGATGAATATGCCTAGGTCTGTATTGTTTGTTTTTTTGTGTGTGAGGCACTGAGAGTCCGCTGACACTGCTTTACATAGTGCCCGCTCTAACACCATGTACAGAGTATTTAATAAATGTGATCTGAAAATGACAACAGAAACAATGCTGAAGACTCAAGCACATTTCGAAGGATAATAAAGTATGAAAGTCACTCACTGTAAAACCTCTTCTCTGGTGTGTGTACACAGGGTGTGTGAGCCCTGAGGTCTGCAACACACACCACAGGGAGAGCCTGCTTTACTTGTTCTTCTTTGCAGCCTTCAGTCATGCCTGATGCCAAGTGGGGAACTTCTATTCACAGAAGAACTTTCAACTTACTTGCAAAGTTCTTACAAAGTTTTATCTGTTATCCTTTCTTGAACATCCCTTTTCTGAGAAGTTGGGTGTGTTGTGTGGGTTACTGTCTTACATCTGCCTTCTGAGTGAGTTTACTACAAAAGATTTTAGAAACTTCTTGTTCAAGCATAGCAGCCTCTTCTAGGTTCTATATGAGCTCCCCTTACTGCTAACATGACAATGGAGCTGATAATCTGTATTTATATAAATTTGTTTGGATAAAGCTACCCAAACTGCTAATATAATCTTTTTTTAAAAAAAATATTTATTTATTTATTTATTTTGGCTGTGCCGGGTCTTAGTTGCAGCATGTAGGCTTCTTAGTTGCAGCATGAGGACTCTTAGTTGCGGCATGCATGCAGGATCCAGTTCCCCGACCAGGGATGGACGTAACCAGGCAAAACGCTATGCATGTAAAGAATAGGAAAGTAATATGGCAGGAGTGTGGAGTCTTACTCACTGGACCACCAGGGAAGTCCCTATAATCTTACTATATGGTGAAAGAGTTAAGAGGGAGGGTCAAAGTAAACATGGGGAGAGGTAAGCAGGTCATAGATCTGAAGGGTCTTATATTACTTGCCAAATAATTTGGACTTTACCCTGAGGATAACAGAGATCCATAGTTTGCATTTCTAGAAAGATTCCTCTAACTACAGTATGGAGAATGGATTGGAAGGGGTTGAGACTTAGAAATAGGGAGACAGATGTTACTTTAGTGTTTCAGGCAAGAAGTAGAGAAGGGTAGTCTGATCTGAGCTAATGGGAATGAAGAGAAGATGGATATCTTGGGGATATTCGTCTAGTTTACTTTCTGGTACCGATGGAAAATTTACTCTGTAAAGAAATTCAAATTCTAAGAAAAAATCTGAGAGAGAAAGCTTTGATATGTCAATTCCTTGCAATCAAAGAATGTCTTTTTCTTTGCACCTCCTGACTCTTCAGACAGATCTCTTTTCCTTTTAACAAATCCCAAAGCTTTACAGACTCTCATGCAAGAGGGTCAAAAAAGAAGTCTTACTGACGTGGACATTAACTTTCATACCACCTGCTTCTGTCCAAACTTTTCTCAAAATAGGTTTTTTTCACTACCTCAACTTTCTCTTAAGTTTTACTTTACTAATCCTCAGATTTGGAGATCAAATTTGCCTTAACCTATCTGCCAGCTGACAGCCAATCATCCTGCACAAGCCAGGGAAACTTACAGGCAATTCTTCCTCACGTCACTTTGTTATCACACATGTCTAAATCATTTCCTGCCAGGCACCAAACTTCCAGCATCAAGGAAGAACAGCTGAAGAGAATACTTTTACACAAAGGACTTCCCTCCTTCCTAATCCCCTACTCAACGGATATGACAGTTATACAGATGATACAGTCAGGGCTCAACTTAAATGGAAGATAGTGCAGCTAAGTTGTGAAACCACCATTTTAAACCAATCATAAAGAAACCAAGGTTAATTGTCTGCACATAATAACAAGCAAAAAATGAATCAGAAACCTGAAGCCAACTTCAACCAAAGGAAGGCAACTGAATTTTACAAATTCATCTGTATTACATTAGAATAGGACATCAGTGAAGAACTGCTGAGCTGGTAATGCTAAATCTCTTTGCCTCTCAGCTAAATTAAGTTACCCATTATTAAAGACTGTCTATGAGAAGACAGTTCTCATAGATAATTAATTTCCCCACCTCTAAAATCTGTAGTTGTGTAAAACATAGCTCTGGAGAACTTAGAAAGAATTTATATTAAACATTAACCACAGGCTATCCAGAGGAAAGGACTGGAATAAATCTGGGGAATATACTTAAATCACAGTAAAGTTGCCATGTTAAAAAAGCCAACTAACCTTGCTTCTTATTTCTCTTCTGTTAAGTGGGATCACAACACTAAATAAGATGTTAGAGTGAAAGATGATTAAAAATATGATGAGGGCTTCCCTGGTGGCGCAGTGGTTGGGAGTCCGCCTGCCGGTGCGGGGGAGACGGGTTCGTGCCCCGGTCCGGGAGGATCCCACACGCCGTGGAGCGGCTGGGCCCGTGAGCCATGGCCGCTGGGCCTGTGTGTCCGGAGCCTGTGCTCCGCGGCGGGGGAGGCCGCAACAGTGAGAGGACCACATACCGCAAAAAAAAAAAAAAAAAAAAAAAAAAAATGTGATGAGGTGGCTGTACCAAACCTTTCTTCGTTGTCTCGGGGAAGACAGTAGGGGCACACCTGGCCAGGACTCAGCTGACCAGGGTTTTCTAATTTCACTTTACATATGGTTTGGCGCCTTTGAGTCAGTTTTAGCACTTTAGGCAGATTCTCTATTTACAAAGAGAAGGTTAGTATCTCACCTGCTGCAGGGAAACATGTAAAGGTAGAGAGGAAAAAGCATGGAACTGACAGTCAGGTGACCTAGAGTTCTTGCTCTGTCACCAAGGAATTGTATAATATGGCATGAGACAATCGGATCTCAATTTCCTCATTCAACATTATAAACTCTTAAGTTTGTGATTTTAGGAGATTACCACTAGGAACCTTAAAATCATTCCATTAGTTCAAGATGAGATCACCATATTCCTATAGTATTAAACAGTCAAAAATACCAACTAGGTTTTTCACTGCAGAAGAGGTAACTCTCAAAGAATGCCCCTAAAAGGTCATGTCACAATGGGCTGGATGCCTCTGCAAATGTGATGTTAAATCCTATAGGTTTCTGCTCAGTAACCAAATGGTTAATCTGTCCACTGGATTCCTGATTCCACTGGAAAATTTTTCTGCAAATGGAATCCCGTCCCTCCCCCACTCCAGTGTTGATCAATTAAAAAAGAAAAGGATGAAACGGCTGCTTGAGTCGTTTTACACTCATAAAAGAGGGTACAAGTTGCCTGCCTGAGCTAAAAGGTGGTGTACTGGAGTCACCTGAATTGGCCATATGACTGATTCACTTGGCCCTCTAGAAAGCCATTCTACCTCTGAGTTTCTCCATCTGTAAAACAGGATTAGTTCTATCTATCCTGTCTCACATGCTTAGGGATAAAATATCCTTTCTTCTTAGTTGACAAAAGTTTGTGCAAGCTTTCTAAAAAGTATCAAGTACCAGAATTATATAAATACAAGTTATTATCCTAAAGTACATGAAGCTTAGGCTTTACCTTTTAAATTCTGAACAAATGTTAACTTTTGGTCAATGAAATAGAAAAAGAAACCACCCTCTAGGCATGTTTTAAAAATAATAATAAATTTGTTTATTTTATTTTTGACTACATTGGGTCTTCGTTGCTGCGTGTGGGCTTGCTCTGGTTGTGGTGAGCGGGGGCTACTCTTCATTGCGGTGTGTGGGCTTCTCACTGCGGTGGCTTCTCTTGTTGTGGAGCACCAGCTCTAGGCTCGTGGGCTTCAGCAGTTGCAACACGCAGGCTCAGTAGTTGTGGCTTGCGGGCTCTAGAGTGCAGGCTCGGTAGTTGTGGCACACAGGCTTAGTTGCTCCGCGGCATGTGGGATCTTCCCGGACCAGGGCTCGAACCCGTGTCCCCTGCATTGGCAGGCGGATTCTTAACCACTGTGCCACCAAGAAGTCCCATGGGCATGTTTTCATATGGAATAAACTCCTGGCTTCTTTCTGAAGTGACTTACTTTAGCTTTTAAAACAATTTTTTGGTTTAGCGCATAAAACCTTTTAACCCAAGGAGCAGCTGGAAAAAAGCAT
The DNA here is from genome assembly GCF_964165515.1 of Mesoplodon bidens. Lineage (NCBI taxonomy): Eukaryota > Metazoa > Chordata > Mammalia > Artiodactyla > Ziphiidae > Mesoplodon > Mesoplodon bidens. The sequence goes on from NC_138179.1 coordinate 15,542,955, forward strand.
CTCTACATATAAGCAGAACTAAAATAGTGTCCCTATTTCTTTAAATATAATTGTAACACTAGTAATGAAGGCCAGCTAAGGTCATTCTACTGTCTTTTTCCACATTAGCCAAGTCTACACCTTGCTATATTTAGACAAGGTATGCATACCCCACTAAAGATAGGAGACTCAGTCCTAGGTTTAGGGTCAGAACAGTGGGGTTATTACCTCAGCTGAGGGGGAAAGACACCAAGAAAGAAAACCTATATTGATGCATTCCTTGGCAACCAACAGAACAACGAATGCTCAATTTTATCTCACTGTGAACAGATGTATAATCTCTAGTATGCATAGAACAATCTCTACCATACATAACTCCAGCACAGTCATGACTAAAGCAAAGCAGTGAATATCATTTAGATAACTCTCTCGCCAGGATTGCTCACCATGCCTTAGCCAAAGAGCTGCCTAGGTCAACAGGGTAAAACATTCAGCCGTTTGATCTCTTGGGAACTGGAACAAATAGGGTTTCAACTCGGGAATCCCCACTATGTCAAAAACACCAGGGTCTGACTGGTAGAGTCCTCTAGCAGTGTCCAGCTGACAGCCTCTTGGATCCATCGTCCGGCAAAGGAAGAACCAAATGGGGACAAAACTGACTTACGTATTTTTTTAAAAAAGCTTATGGAACATGGATTTTATAATAGAGACTGTTGAACTGAGTCAGGGACATGGTAATGCAGGTAATGGAGGAACCTGCTTGGGTGGATATATTCTGTAAGGGGCCCCTAAACCTGGGGTCAAAAGAAAAAGTCTGGGCTTCCCTGGTGGCGCAGTGGTTGAGAGTCCGCCTGCCGATGCAGGGGACACGGGTTCGTGCCCCGGTCCGGGAAGATCCCACGTGCCGCGGAGCAGCTGGGCCCGTGAGCCATGGCCGCTGAGCCTGCGCGTCCAGAGCCTGTGCTCCGCAACAGGAGAGGCCACAGCAGTGAGAGGCCCGCGTACCGCAAAAAAAAAAAAAAGGAAAAGAAAAGGCCTGAGGAAAATATCTTAAAGAAAAACACAATTGTCCTCAAGAGAAAGCTAAGAAAACCCCAATAACAATCAGATGTTTCTGGTACCTCCCCAACTGTGAGGTGAAAAAAATTAAATACATTTAAAGAATTCAGTAAACATGCTTCTGAAACATAAGTATAACAAATAGAAATCTGTTTATCTTCATTCAAAGGAAACTGCACATTGCAATTATGAACATTTCCACTGCAGGAAAGATAAGCAGATGTTGGATGTTTTCCCAAAGTTTTTTCAGTGTCACTGAAGAGGCATTTTTTTTCAGATTAATGGTTAATGCTAAAAAGGCAACATTTTGAATGTTGTTTTTTCTCTTCCTATATATTTTACCATTTCTACAGTGACATATTTAACGAACAGTCAGCAAAGAGAAAACAACTACACATACAGCTTATACAGTATACTTGTATATTCATTTTCCAATATTTACTTCTAAACTAAAAGCAACACAGAAAAATATTTTAGTGTAAATTCTGAAAAAAACCTCCATTCTCTGTTTCCTCTGCATTAAAATCCTACTTAATGAAAAATAACTACATCTAAATATTCTCAGTTGACACTGAAAGACTGAATCCTCTTGTAGGACAAAATTCTAGGATGTAAATAAATAAGCTTTTTTAAAGGGTGTTTAATTTCTAAGAGAGATAAACTGGTCTGAGTTTTCTCACGGCTTTATATGCAAAACACAGATTTTTTTTTTTTTTTGCCAAATATGCACTGGATTAGGCCTAAATAAATGAATTACGTGAGATGGCAAGAAAGCAAAAATGGCACATAAAACTTAATTGCTCACACTTCTAAAAATCTGTAACTATACACTGTAGGCTGCAGAAACTGGTCTTAAATAGCAAAGAATGGTTTAATGTGTTGGAGAATACTTTGACTCTCAGTGCACAACACATTAAATAGCACACTCATTCCACTAAATATCTACGCCCAGGGCAGTCGTCCCCAAACTTCTCAACAAGCTCTTTATAACTTAATAAGAATCTGGCTTAAATGTATTTAGAAATTCTCCTAATTCTTCTCACGACTTTTACTTCAAAGTAACAACTTTAAGTTATTTCTGCCTTCCTGGATATAGTTCAAAGCACCAGAAATACTTTACCCCAATACTGCTTCTCTTTTCACTCACCACACAGGTTGTGACTATTTGCTGAGGAACACAAACATTCAGGCTTTACAGTAATATTCCAAATCTTCTTTAGCAAAGCAAATACCATTCTTGGAATATCTACTCCAAGATTATTAGAGAGAGAGAGAACTCAAAAGGCTGCATAATCCTTCTCAATAGAGAGAAAATGGTAGTTCAAAATCTTTCATTGTGGGGAAATCATGAGTGATTGTTTAAAAATGGATAAATGAATCTCACTGGGAAGGTCAAACAGCTTAAAAACACCTTACTTAATTTCTAAGTCAAGTGCCTAAAATAGTCTATTCCAGGTTCTTAATTTGGGGTGAGGGGAAGGGCATTACGGGCACTACATTCCTTTGAGAATTTGATGAAAATTATGGCTTTTTCCTGCAGAAAAATAAATGTACTAATAATATATACACCCACCTTTGCATATCATTTCATTGTATTCATGAATGAAGTTTAAAACTCTGGATTAAAGGAACCTTGTAGTTGCCCTCAAGAGACTATGAGCAACTGGGAATTAACAGTCCTCCGACCCCCTCCCTCCCACCTCATCTTTTAGCGGACAACTCAGCTTTAACAAGAGGCAAACACTGAATGATTGGTGCTTGGATTTAACTTTGAAACCAGAGGAACAGATAAGGCCTGGGGCTTTCTAAGGGTCTTCTATTAATACTTTGGACTCTTGCCATTCTAAAGCACGCAAAAGGCAAATCCTATGAAAAGGCCCTCTTACCTGCCCCATAACGCTGCCTCCTCTCCTCATTTCTGGAAATCCCTCTACAATAAACTTGCTTATATCACAGAGATTCCCAAGCATTAGGTGAAAGTTCACTTACTGACGCCCTGTAGTACAAGATATAACAGAATTTCAGTACAATAAAGGATTTTGGACAAGATTTTGAAATTCATTAAAGTCAAATCTGACCAGCAAATGAGGTTTTACATTTCCTAAACCTGTTGGATACTCCAGAATTTTTAAATAGCTACCCAGAGCATGCCATTTCATGTAGCATGCCATTACTGTACTTATATTCTAACAGTGTGAAAAATCCACAATACATTAAACACTGCTTTATGTGGTAGTGATTTAGCATGAAGGAAATGACTAGATTTAGAGCTTTTTTGAGCTTATGATTTTATGATCCATGCTACATGGGAGAGGAGATTTAAATGCAAGGTATAAGTGTTACTGTAGGCTAATGTTTATGTAAGTTAACAATCCTTATCTATTTTTTTAAAAATTTTATTTATTTATTTTTGTCTGCGTTGGGTCTTTGTTACTGCGGGCGGGGCTGAGCGGGGGCTACTCTTCGTTGCGGGGCGCGGGCTTCTCATTGCGGTGGCTTCTCTTGTTGCGGAGCACGGGCTCCAGGCTCGCAGGCTTCAGTAGTTGTGGCTTGCGGGCTCTAGAGCGCAGGCTCAGTACTTGTGGCGCACGGGCTTAGTTGCTCCGCGGAACGTGGGATCTTCCCCGACCAGGGCTCAAACCCGTGCCCCCTGCATCGGCAGGAGGATTCTTAACCACTGCGCCACCAGGGAAGCCCCAACAATCCTTATCTACTGCTATTATGTCCGTAAATGCAGTGGCCTCATATTGTTTAGATTATTTGTCATACCTAAAAATTGATTTATACTTTTATACCACATGTCCATCTTCAGTTTGTGGCTCAAAAAATTTATCAGTTTCCTGACCATTTTCTCTAAAATAGCACTCCTTCTCCCAGGTTACTTTCCATCTTTTTTGTCCTGCTTTATTTTTTCTTTATAGCCATATCATCAGCTGATTATTTACATTCTGGAATGTAAGTTCTAAGAGCTTAGAGTTGGTCTTTTTGGATCATTCCCAGTGTCTAGAACATTGTAGGTGATCAATACATGAATGAACAGGTTATTTACTAAGTGGAGATACAAAATTAATTGGAGGCAAATATAGCATAGTCAAAAAGCATGAGATATAAAGAGGACTTGGATTTTAGTCACTGCTCTTACATTTATTAATTATATAACCTGAATAAGTCTTTTAATCTCTTTGAACGTCAATCTCTTTCCTTTAAAATGATGCTAAAATATTACTACAAAGGGTTATTTGCAAGGGTTATAGGAAATAACAGAAGTAAAAACTTGTTGCAAATATTAATGATTCTATCCCAGCAGTTATTCTTGGAAAATTGGCAGAAAATTCTGTAAAACAGATCAATCTTAAGAAAGCAAGTTATTCTGTCACCTAATCTTTGGTCTTGCAAACTGTAGAGGCAGAATGAAGTAGTGAGAAAGCACAGCATTACAAGGGATGGACTTGAACCTCACTTACCAGCTGGCTGACCTTGAGAAAATCTCTTAACCTCTCTGACGCTTACTTTTCTTACATATAAAATGTGGGGGGAAATGCTACCTCAAAAGTGTAATTGTTTGAACTAAATGTTACGTTAATTGTGAAAGCACTTTTTAAACTTTGACACAGAATATGTATTTTTAGTTAAATCAATTAATTTACCTTTCCTTAAAGAAAATCCTAACCTTGTTTGTTCCACCAGCCAAATGGAAGGAAATATTATTCCAGAACGTGCTCACATGAACTATGGGCAGAAGTATACAACATACTCCCAATTCTTGCTGCAAGTTCTCCAACTTTGGTGACAGGATGGAACAGAACACGAAAAGACAGAAAAGGAAGATACAGAATGGAAAGAGAAAACAGAGGTTCAAATAGACACAAATAAGTAGCAAAGAACAAGCAGCAAGTAGAATAAGTAGCAAAGTTCTGATCAACATTGAGTATATCTGATTTCTTTTTTTCTTTTTTTAAGTTTTTGATGTGGACCATTTTTAAAGTTTTTATTGAATATGTTACAATATTGCTTCTGTTTTATGTTCTGGTTTTTTTTGGCCAAGAGGCATGTGGGATCTTAGCTCCCAGACCAGGGATCGAACCCGCACCCCCTGGATTGGAAGGGGAAGTCTTAGCCACTGGACCGCCAGGGAAGCCCCGAGTCTATATTTAATTTCATATCCCAAGGTCAGGGCCCACTTCATGGACGTGCGATCTGTGCAGCTGCACAAGGTTGGTGCTTGAAAGGGGCTTGCACTTGATTCAATGCTCTGCTGTTGCTGTCTTGAAATTCTTAATGCTTTTCAAACAGGGGGCCCCACATTTTCATTATGTACTGGGCCCTGCAAATTATGTAGCTAGTCCTGCTCGCAATCTTTCCACTAGACTAGAGGACAGGATAATAGCTTACAATCTTAATGACTGCACACAAGGACCACTACTAACTTAAAGGACAATCACTAACAAGTAGACTTTTAATCAGGTTGGTGATCATATATTTGTAGTACCTAAATTCTGAAGTTAACAAAATACTTAGTAAAAGCCAATTTAATTAAAAAGCAGTAGACCAAATTAGAAATGCAAATATTATTTGCTTTTCCCATTTTTGTGGTCCATCACGTCCTAATAACAGGCCAAACGGTGATGTCAGCAAATGAAGTACCTGAATCTAACTTAACTGATGTTTCATTCTGAAACCCAACAAAAGACCCCAGTGATTGTGGATTACCTTCAGTTTTTTTTTTTGTTTGTTTTGTTTTGTTTTTTTGGTGGTACGCGGGCCTCTCACTGTTGTGGCCTCTCTAGTTGTGGAGTACAGGCTCCGGACGTGCAGGCTCAGTGGCCCTGGCTCACGGGCCCAGCCGCTCCGCGGCATGTGGGATCTTCCCAGACCAGGGCACGAACCCGTGTCCCCTGCATCGGCAGGCGGACTCTCAACCACTGCGCCACCAGGGAAGCCCTACCTTCAGTTTTTGATTTAATATCTGCTACCTTACAGTACGCAGAGTAACAGTGCCACAGAAATCATCTCTGAAGTGAAAGCCCTAACACAATCCAGTTCAATTAAAGCACACCCTTTAAATAATGTTTTGTTTCTTTCCTGCTCCTGTGGACTGAGAGACAGCTAGTGGCTTTTCTTTGATTGAAGCTGAAAGGCTGAAGCTGATGAACTGAACATTTCCCGTGCGGCAAATTCAATTTTTGATGCCTGCAGGCCAAAAAGATACTTTTCCCCCTTAAAGCCAGACTCACCCCACATTGGTCCATTTTGACCTTTGGACTCCTTATCAGTCACCTTCAGTCTCCGACAGTAGTTGGACTGGCCAACCCACAGAGGTCCACTCTCCAGAGAACAAAGGCTTGCTATGTAAAAGAGATGAGCTGTGTGCAGAGATACCATCTGTAGAGAAGGTGCTGAACTCATCCTCTGTGTTCCAGCAGCACGTCCAGGACTGCTGCCACTACAAAAAAGTGAAACTTCACCCCAAAACTTTCTCCGCCTGTGATTTAAACACACACCTTCATTAAGGAAGGAGCTCGGTTTCAGACAGAGGCAGGCCACCAATACTACTGAATCCAGCATGCAAATGTGGCCTGCATTCTAACATTCCTTTCTCCTTCCCATCTTTTTTCTTTAAGTCTGCCAGAAGCCCCTCTGAGTACTATTTAGATCTGCAGGGACATTCAAAGTAAGACTCTTTCAGAGCTTTAAGAAATACATACACTCTTGGGCTTCCCTGGTGGTGCAATGCTTAAGAGTCCACCTGCCAATGCAGGGGACACGGGTTTGAGCCCTGGTCTGGGAAGATCTCACATGCCGTGGACTAAGCCTGTGAGCCACAACTACTGAGCCTGCACGCCACAATTGCTGAAGCCCATGCAACACAACAAGAGCCTGTGCTCCACAACAAGACAAGCCACCGCAATGAGAAGCCCGCGCACGGCAACCAAGAGTAGCCCCTGCTCGCCACAGCTAGAGAAAGCCTGCGTGCAGCAACAAAGACCCAACGCAGCCAAAAATAAATAAATAAATAAATTTATTTATTTAAAAAAAGAGAAATACATAACTCTTCTCCTCTCTCCTATATTCAATATTCAAAGAGCCTCAAAGATGAAAACTTTTTTTCAAGATTTTAAATGGCTTGTTCCCCAGAAAGTTCACCTCCTCAACTTTGAGAAATATACCCACTGCTTCCTATAAACAAGATGAGGAAATTCTAACTTTGTAAGTATAGTTACAAGCATTAACAAACTAATGTATATGGTCATCGTTTAAAATTTCAGTATCCTTAATAAGATAGAACTCTGGGAAATCTCAATGATGCTTAACACTTCCTAAACAGAAAACAATGAAATGTTCAAGGTTAATTTGCTGCAGGACCCTAGGTAAGTGTCAGTTATCTTTTGGCTCAGAAATCTCTAAGTCAAAAATGGTGATGATTTTAGAATAAAATAAAAACATGGGGAGCAAACCTAAATTCACAAACACTACAGATATATTCAACACCATCTCGGGATAATTAGTTTCTTCATCTTATCAATGCACTATTATTTCATCTTTCCATAAGTTCTACTCAAATAGCTTACAAATTTTCCATCAGTGCTTGGGTATGAAAGCAATTCCTGATAGGAAAGACAAATAAGGATCAACTTTCCTGGGTCTCCAACTGGTTCAGATGAATTGAAGGATAAAATTGTATCTACCTTGATTTTATTTTTTATTATTTTATCAGCACTATGAAAATGAATTACTAAAATTGTTGGTGGGAGTGTAGACCGGTACAACATTTCTGGTGAGCAAACCGGCAATCTATATCAAAAACTCTAGAAATATGTATACCCTTTGGTCTAGCAATCCCAGAAATGAGTTTTAGGGTATTTCCTTCAGGGACATGTGTAAAGATTTAGGCACAAGGATATTCATTCAGTGAGGCTTTGTTTATAACTACAAAAAACTGAACACAATCAAAATGTGCAACAACAGGGCAGACAGAATTCAGTTCTATGGAAAACAAACAACTCTCAAAAAGGATATGAAAGAAACTCATTTGAGGACAATGACAGGATGTTCCCAATATGCTAAGTGAAAAAAAAAAAAAAAGAAAAACGGAGTACAAAAGCAAACGATAGAGGACAATCCCATTTTTAAAAGTATATACATACATAAAATAAATAAATAAACAAAAGTATACACATACATAGAAACGCCTGGATGGTATTAACAGTAAACATATTTGGGAGATAAGAATAAGGATAATGCTTTTGGGGGAGAGAAGGAATGTCTCAGTGTTTTCTGTTTTTCCTATAATAAACATGCATTATCTGCAATATTAAAAAATAACCAATATTTTTGCTTTGTTGATTTTAAGTACCAGTAAGACCAGTTCCGTTAAAAAAAAAATCACTCACCCAGGACACGTTCACTTTTAAGCTGAGTGGGTGGTAAAGAATGAGATATTATCAACTTTACTGTGTATAAGGTAGACAGGCTTTTTAAAGCAAAAGAGATTCTCCATTTGAAAAATTTCCTCAAATGGATCTGTAAGACTGCCATAAAGAGGAGTACTGATATTCAATATTTATTGGTTGATTTTGATTTTAGTTGAGGAAGAGACTAGATGCTATCATTTCTTTAAAAAGCATAATAAACATTCTTACGACACTATCATTTTCTGACAAACAGGGCGTATGGCCTTGCTGAGAACTTCTCCAAGTATGTAAAATGGCAAGAAAGAATTCTAGCAGTGTGAGCATAGCGGCGGACTACCAAGATAACTGAGACTGACCACAGGCGAGACACAAAAGTGAACAGGCCCCAACTCATGAATAGCCAGGACTAAGGTAGGTTCTCAATGGATATACTCAAGTATATTTCCAAGGAGGTAAGTAATAAAGTATGATTAAAACAACAATGGCTTTCAATCTTTAAGTTAGAGAGATGATAACTAGCCAGTCTATAATCTTCAGTTTTTCTTTAACTCTGAAAAAAAATTACACTGGGTTTAAATTCATTTAGTTAGAATCACTAAATGGAAATAAATACAGTCTCAGTTTGGCATTTCTCTCATTGCGGGAGAGTATACAATAAGGCACAATCTGCTAAATTTTTAGTAGCTGCAGTAACTCTTCTTTGAATCAATATTGTTAAACTATCATTTGGGCATTTATATAGTTCTTGGTCTTTATTGATATATAATTATAGGCTTACTTACATATGTGTAAAAGATCCCCCTGTCCATTAGGATGGTTTCCATGTGTACTTAAACTAAGGAGCTGTACATTGCTTATACAACTCTAAATAAGATGAGCCATTAATTGACAACCAGGCCATTAAACTGGTAGCCAAGCCATTAAGAACAAAGTCCGCACACCCTTCCCCTTATAGCTCACTCCACTGGAAATATTACAAGCCCTCTGTGCCATGGGAACCACCTTGCCTACCACATGGTGCTGATGTAACAATATCTAGAGCTATGCACCTGGAGAAAGCAGGGAATGAGGTTTTGCTTTGGATTACTTGAATGTTTCTTTCTTTCCTCCCTCCTTCCCTCCTTCCTTTCTTTCTTTTAACCATAAAGCCACTAGCAGATAGTTTAATGATTTCTGTTCTTATGCTGCCTTTGGGGATTTCACACTGCACTACCAACCACTGGTACTAATTCAACAACAACCTTGTAAAATTGGCAGCCTTCCTAAATAAGCTATGTAAAGCTTGCAAATGCTGGTTACCTTGCTGTGTCGTCAGTGGGTACTCGATAAAAACGTGATTAAAATTCTGCTCACATGATATATCCCAAATATGCTCATACCTATTTTCTAAAGAACATTATCAGTCTATACAAAAGTATTTCTGGATTCTCCTTCTTACCACAAATGATTAATAGCAGTCATTCACTGAAAACTATCTGTCATATGGCCATGACATCTGCCATATTAGTCTTCCTTTTCTCTCACCACTCAAGTACCCTTTACCTCTGCTTATACAGATCAAGACATTTAAGAGGGCCAGAAATAAAGGTCAGCATTCCAGCTCAAATCCTACCATAAAGGCTCATTTACAATGACTTTTTGTCCTCTGAATACCTAAAGCACCAACTGCACCATTCGTCTGCCACTTAGCATGTGCTAAGTTGTGTTCTTATTTATCCTTTTATTGATGTGTCTTATATCTCTCAGCAGACTGAGCATCCTGACTGCAAGAACCATGTCTTGTATTTCTTTGTATCTCCCATGACAATTATGCATATGATGGAATTTTTACCACCAGGCTGGCGTACCACTCTAATTCTTTCTCCTATACTTTGGCTCATGTCAAAAGGGCAAAAATATTAGCTACCATTTACTGAGTGCTTACTATTTGCAGTACGTTATAAATATTACATTTAATTAACTTAAATGAACTACATTAATATTAATAGACACTATAGTTCCATTTTATTGATAAGAAAACCAAGGCTCATGGTGGTTTTATGATATGTTGAACGTACTGAAGGTCAAACAGCTTACAGGTGGTGAAACTGACTGGAACTCAGGTCTGTCTCATTCCAAACACCAGACTATTACTATCAGCCACAAGAACAAATGACAAGTAAGATAATGAATATATGACCCAAGACACCTTTTAAGAATTTCTAAATAGAGTATTTAATGAATGGGATACTTTAAGAATTGAGTGTGAGATTTTATTGGGGAGGAATAAGCATCACAGGTGTGGGGTTGATAGAATGATCTATACCAAATTTGGTCAAAGGGACGTCCAAAAAGTTGAGCTTCACACATCGTCTAAATCTATTTCATTCCCCTCCTCGGAAGAAAAGTTTACACTGAGAATTCACATTCTCCCATAGATGTCCCAACTTCTCAAACTAAATTTCCCCCCCAAAATAAAGATGATAAAATAATAGGAAGTTAAAAATTTTTGGTGTTCATGAGAATTGGGTATATTTTAGGAGAAACACAGTAATTTAAAGGTACCTGGGACAGAGCAGAGTCCCAAAGAAATGACATCTCTCTTAAGAGCTCTGTTATAAGTGATACTTATTTAAAATCAGTGAAGAAAAATCATAAATACTCTCATTCAGTTTATTCCTTATGAAGATCAACTGGCTTTTATTACACAAAATTCAAAGAACAACAGAGATGAGATGCACAGATAAGATGCTAAGCTCATAAACCTGATCAGCCTTTTGTTGAGGTACTGAAGGCTTCTTGGGTTGTCAACAGGCCTGCCTATCTGTGGCATGAAGTTTTAAGAATACAGACACCACAGAAGACAAGCGATATGAAGTCCACAATTAGAATTCTCAGGGCTTGAAAGGTCCTGCTACGGATCATGAATATCCACATGAATCTTTGTCAATAAACATTAAGTACAAATGACAAAAGTAACACAATCGTTAACTGAAAATTTTATTGTTCTTTCTTATTAACTATCTCATTTGATCTCCACAGTCCCCTGAAATGAGGTAGCTATTATTCCCCCCAAAACATAAGCAACAATTTGAACCATTTAGCTCATCATCAAAAAAAAAAAAAAATCAAATAATTCTATGTCTTCTACATCTGGAAAACTGAACTTACAATTAAAAAAAACCCCACTCTAGTACAGGCTAACACTGAAGTTTCTCTTTATTTGAGAGGAATACAAGCCTCTGGATTCTGTGGCTTTAACAGACACATAACTAATGCCAAATCCCTCAGGTTACTAAAAGAAGGGTCTCACCCCTCTAAAAACAGATTAATGCAAAAAACAAGAGTTGCCCAATTTGCACAACCTGCAAAAAGGAAGTGAGCCCAAATGTGCCCTTTGGTGTGCAGTACTAGCAATCTATTTATAAATCATCTGCCACATCCTTTCCAAATCACAGGAACACCTAAAAAGGCCTTGATGTTTTTTAGCACATTTCTTCAAGTTAAATCTAATTATGTTAGTGGAAGCAACATCCTGCATAATTCTAACAATGCAAAGCTAACTCTAACTCTATCTGAAAGTAGTTAAGATACTGATTATTATTATTCTTTTGCTTTCACCTTAGAAATTCAGAAACATTATGTGATAGCATCTACACCACTGTTCTTTAGCCCCAAGACAATTTTACATAAGGTAATTAAGAAGATTCACGTTTACTGGAGAAACCCAAGAAGAGAGGGAGCAAGAGGATCTGTAGTTTAGCCCCTCCATTACTCCAAGGTCCAACAGCTCTTGGAGCCAGAGAATGACAACATCCTTAATTATTTGGCTTTGGGCAGTGGTTTCTCAGTGTAAGTCTAAAGAAATTGCCCAATTTCAGGAGTGATTACAGGTGAGCACACAATCTGAAGAACAGTAATTTAGAAAAAAAATTCACTCAGATTTATCAAAGAAATCTTGCCTTGAATGCATCACAACCTCGCCATTCCTGTTCATCTTCATTATGCAGAGTTACTCTTCAGTTAACTGGTTTCCAGTAAGGCCAAATTTGAGAGCTTTTTTCCCCTCTGTTCCAAGACAATTACTGCTCTACTGACTTCAAAGCAGCACAGTGCGGATAAAGCCACACAAAGTTATCACTGCTAATGAAAACACAAATGCACCTTTTACTCTGACAATTAACTTCTCCTTCATATTTGAAGGCCATCACCTAGAAGCTTAATTCATTTGATGTAAACTTATTTGAGCACCTTTTAAACAATATTCTACCTTTTAAGGCTATATTACCTATTCAAGGATCAGAAACAAGCACAAAAACAGTACTGATTTAAAATCAAAGAGACATCTCATGCCTTTTAAAAATATTATTATTAGTCTCTTTACCCACCGAGAAAAAAAGCTCTTAAATCATAAATGAATGCCTGGCTTCAATCACTGAATTATCAATTATTATAATTATGTTCATCCATTTCTGCAGAGGACAAATGTAGATTTTAAAAGTATCATGGACGATAAACACACATTCAATAGAACAAGGAAATTTAAGAATTTGAAAGGCAAAACAATTTCATAAAATTATAACATTTGGAGTAGGACTTCGTGGTTCTAGGCTTTTAAAGTACAGAATTTCTGCTAAAGAACTGTTTTAGAGCTAGAAAAAGATGGAAGACTACACCTAAATCATTCAACAAATCATACGTAAGCTGGACAAAGAGAGCACCAAAGATTCAACAAATATTTGAATGAAAAAATCTTAAAATATTAGTAAACCAATTCCAGCAATATGTTAACAAATAATGCAAACAGAGTGAAAGGACAATTCAACTTTTGCAACTCAACGTGTCACTGCATTCCCAGGAAAGGGGGAAAATATTATCCTTCCAACAGATGTCTAAAAAACACGTAATAAAATTCAATAACTATATCTAATTTAAAAATATTTGAAATTAGGAATAGTAGGAAATATCCTCAACTTGGTAAGTGATCTATACTGGGACCTACAGCACACAATACATCTATTTAGAAAACATAAAAAGCACCCCTTTTACAATGGAAAACAAGATAAGACCACTAGCATGGCTCCTCTTTAACACTACACTAAAGCCTAAGGCAAAGCAATGAAGAGTTACACTTAGAGAAAACCCATTTACAGATGATATAATCATCCACCCAGAGAAGTCAAGAAAATCAACTAAAATATCTATTAGATATTAGGACTAAGAGTTTAGCAAGGTGGTCTGATACAAAAGCAAATACTATAAAAACCAATTTTCCCACACACCTACAGGGACTAATTAGAAAACATCATGGGAAAGAAGAGCTCATTCACAAGAGCAACAAAAACTTTATAAAACACCCATGAACATATCTAATAAGAAATGTGTAACTACTGTATGAGGAAAAGTGTAAAATTTAAATGAAGGACATTTTAAAAACAGTGGATAAACAGACACACATACCACATTCCTCATCGGGAAGGCTCATTTTATAAAGCTGTTAATTCTTCCTAAACCTAGTTCAGTACAATTTAAATCAAAATCCCAATAGGATTTTTAAAAGTAGAAATTGACAATCTGTTTCTGAGACTTACCTGGAAAATAAGCAAGAGTAGCTAAGATATTAAAAAAACACATACACTGAGGTAGGCCTTGTGATACAAGATATCAAAATGTCCACTAAATCTACATTAAGTAAAAATGTGGGGCTTCCCTGGTGGCGCAGTGGTTGGGAGTCCACCTGCCAATGCAGGGGACGCGGGTTCGTGCCCTGGTCTGGGAAGATCCCACGTGCCGCGGAGCGGCTGGGCCCGTGAGCCATGGCCGCTGGGCCTGCGCATCCGGAGCCTGTGCTCCGCAACGGGAGAGGCCGCAACAGTGAGAGGTCCGCGTACCGCAAAAAAAAAAAATGTGGTATTGGTGTATGAAAGAAAACATGTCAATAGGACTTTATAATATGAATAGCATTTCAAATCAGTTAAGTGAGAATGAGCTAAATAAATGGTATTGGAATAAATGACTGTCCATTTGGAAAAAAGGTAAAGTTAAAGCTCGACCTCACACAATAAATACAGGCATACCTTGTTTTGTTGTGCTTCTCTTTCTTGTGCTTTGCAGATACTGCTTTTTTTTTTTTTTTAAACAAATTTAAGGTTTGTGGCAACCCTGAGTAGAGCAAGTCTACTGGTGCCATTTTTTCAACAGCATTTGCTCACTTCATGTCTCTGTGTCACCTTTTGGTATTTCTCGCAATATTTCAAACCCTCCACCACCAAAAAGATCAAGACTTGCTGAAGGCTCAGATGAGGGTTAGCATTTAGCAGTAAAGCATTTTAAAATTAAGGTAAACAGATTTTTTTTTTAGACATAATGCTACCACACACTTTACAGACTACAGTGTAAACAACTTTTATATGCATGGGGAAAGCAAAAAATTCGTGTAACTCATTTTATTGTAACATTCACTTTATTGTGGTAGTCTGGAACTGAACCCGCATTATCTCCAAGGTATGTCTGTGAAGATAAATTACAGTTTTAAAGAGTGAAATATTTTTAAAGTGTAGACATACTAGAAAAATACAAAAGAGTATTTATAATCCTGGGAGTGGGTGGGAACGGGTTTTTAAAGGCCAGATGCAAAACTGAAATCGTAAGAGAAAATACAGACAGATTTTACTACATAAAAATTAAAAACTTTTGGGACTTTCCTGGTGGCACAGTGGTTAAGAATCCACCCGCCAATGCAGGGGACACAGGTTCAAGCCCTGGTCCGGGAAGATCCCACATGCCACGGAGCAACTAAGCCCGTGTGCCACACTACTGAGCCTGTGCTCTAGAGCCCACGAGCCACAACTACTGAAGCCCTCATGCCTAGAGCCCGTGCTCCATAATAAGAGAAGCCACCGCAATGGGAAGCCCGCGCACCGCAACAAAGAGTAGGCCCCCGCTCACCACAGCTAGAGAAAGCCCGTGCGCAGCAACGAAGATCCAACGCAGCCAATAAATTAAAAAAAGAAAAAAAATTAAAAACTTTTATACAAGATGCAAAATTAAAAGACAAGCAATAGGCTGGGCAAAGTATTTTTAAAACATTCAGAATATACAGAGTACTACATGAAAATGAAAAAAACTACCAAAAGAAAAATGGTTAAAGTACAAACATGCAAATTACAGAAGAAAAATGAGCAAGACCAATAAAAATACAAAAGGATCCTAAAGTTCTTCAATAGTAAGGGAAGTGCAAACAGAGGAGTGTTTTAAGAGCAGGGGTCCTGGAGTGAGACTGTCTGTGTTTGCATCCTGGCTGTATTACCTTAGACAAATTACTTAACATCTCTGTGCCTCTCATGTGTAACTGAGGATACACCTAAGTCAAAGTTGTTAAGAACAGAGAATGAGGTAATATGCATAGTACTCAAAACAATGCCTGGCACACAGTAAGAGCTCAGTAAAAAATTAACTGCTATCTAATATCACTAATATTACCAGGGTTGGTGAAGATACCTATGTAAGTATATAAGTAAGATATACTCTTACTTATAGCTGGTAAGAGGAAACTAGCAAAGCAAACTGCAAAGCATTTTGGCAGCATGTATCGAAATTTTAACAGGTACATACCATCAGACCCAGAAATTCCACTGTTAGAATTTTATCTAAAGAAATGTTCCCACATATATATAAAGCATCAGGACTTTGAGTGCAGCATCGTTAAGAGCTCTAGATTTGGAGACAGGAAATGCTGGTTCTAGTTTCAGTTCTACCAATAGCAATTCATGTAATCCCTGTGGCAATCACTTCACCATTTTGATTTTTTAGTTTATTTACTCTACAAAATATGGATAATGACTTGCCCAATCTGCCTCACAGGAATACTTTAAGGTAGTGGTTTCCCAAGTGTGGTCCCTGGATCAGCATCATCAGCATCCTCTAGGAACTTGTCAGAAATTTAAATTCTCTAGTCTCACCCCAGACTTACAGAATCAGAAACTCTGGGGGCGTAGGCAGCAGTCTGTGTTTCAATAAGCCATCCAGGTGATCCTGATGCAAGCTTAAGTTCAGAGATGAGCACAAGTGAAATCACTTGCATAACTATACAGCAGAACTGAAAGAGCATTCGTACTATCACTAATAAACACAAAAAATAAAGCTGTTTCTACCTTTCAATTTCATGTAAAGGTACATCTTGGATAATCATCTCAATATGCTCCTCTGTTGCTGACCTTGAGCTTCAGATAGCACTGATGTGAAGCTAGGAAGTCAAACTCATATACGTAACCAAATAAATAAATACAAGTATTTTGGGTCAAGGATAAAACGCTCAAGGTAACCTCATTAACAAATCAAGCAAGGTCTCAAGCTTCTAAGTTCCAAGACTTTTTTTTTTTTTTAAGTTCCAAGACTTTTGATCAGCGGTTTTCATAATGGGAACACTGCTTTAACGATAGCCTTTGCCAGCATTTTATCTACTAATTCTTGATCCTTCCCTGAACTTTTCAGGACACAAAAATAGTCACTTATTTGTTGATAAGCTATTTGTCTGGCATATAACAATAACATTAGAAAAGCCTTGGCCCCTTGCTTAGCAACTTCACTTCTCAGAGGTTGAAGGCTGGCTCTCTAAAAATAACATAGGTTTAAAAAAAAATAACATAGGCTCCCACATTTTTCAGAAGTTCAGATTTTTGTTTTATTTAAAAGCATGTGTAGATTCTTAAAGGGTATGGAACTTTTCATGATCATTTGAGCAGTCTGATCCAAGACTCTTGAAGTTTGATCAGATGATGCTCGGGTTGCTCACATGTATTTTTCTAGTAGGATTAACACTTATGACAGTAACTATTCTTTGTTTCTGGAGTTAATTCAATCACTTCTTAATGTTCTTTTCTGAATACATAAAAAATAACACTATATTTGGTGAGTTTTACATAATGGTAAGGGGAGACCTTAATCCAATAATGATGATATAATTCCCAGTAAAATACAGTAATACCCAAGCTATTCTCTAATTTCACCTATATGTATATACACACAGTTAAAAGTCAAGAAATTCGAAAGAGCCTGTGAAATCACCAAAATAGGTATCCAAAGGCCCTACTCTAAAGGTCATTAACTTTCTCCATAGGGAAGCCCCTAAGATCTCACTGTGGTCTTTTTACTCTGACACAGTTCTCATGGGATTTGTTACATGGTTTACTTGGTTCCTAAACCCAGAGCAAATCTGAGGCAGCAAACAAGAAAAGGAAAAAAAGCTCTTATGAGTGGCTCCTCAGCAATGACAAGAGAACCACTGGCCTAAGAGTATTCAGGTGTCAAGGTACCCCTTGCCCCAAGCATACACTTAAAATTCAGTCTTCACTTAAGGACCTTAAATCTTAATCTTTTAGTTGCTCCCATTCATCACTGCTATTTACATATCTGGCACCACAGGGAAATGCTCACACCAGTTAAGTCTTTACTGTATCAGGCCTTAGAAACAATACTTCCCTTTAGGAAGGAGATTTTAAAAAAATATTTATTTATTTGTTTGTTTATTTGGCTGTGCCAGGTCTTAGTTGCGGCATTCGGGATCTTTTAGTTGGGGCATGCAGGATCTAGCTCTCTGACCAGGGTTGGAACCCGGGCCCCCTCCATTGGGAGCGTGGAGTCTCAGCCATTGGACCACCAGTGAAGTCCCAGGAAGGAGATTCCTAACCTTTTATAAGATCACATTACTTTGAGAATATGGTTTTTAAATATATATTTACCCAACATTTTCATATGATCTCAAGGAGTTCATTAAGCTTCTAAGGCCAATTCATGGCTTCAGTAACCATAGACCCCAAATTAAGAACTTCTGCATTAGGTGCCAAAAATGTGTGTAAGTTAACAAAATTTAGGGGTTTATTCAGAATGATCTTTAAAGATTTTTTTTTTTTTTTGGCTGTGTTGGGTCTTTGCTGCTGTGTGCAGGCTTTCTCTAGTTGTGGCGAGCGGGGGCTACTCTTCGCTGGGGTACGCAGGCTTCTCACTGCGGTGGCTTCTCTTGTCGCGGAGCACGGGCTCTAGGGGCAAGGGCTTCAGTAGTTGTGACTCGTGGGCTCTAGAGCGCAGGCTCAGTAGTTGTGGTGCACGGGCTTAGTTGCTCCGCGGCATGTGGGACCTTCCTGGACCAGGGCTTGAACCCGTGTCCCCTGCATTGGCAGGCGGATTCTTAACCACTGTGCCACTAGGGAAGCCCCTAAAGATTTTTAAATGATGATGAACTGGGCAACACTATAAATGTAAAATAAAAATGATGGCTAAAGCAATACTAATAAATACACTTTAGAAGAAGTGAATATTAGCAAAACTCTCTTAAGAAAAAAAAAGTGGTAAAAGAGAGACAAAAAGGAAAAGAGAAATATTCTGCAAATTCTTTAAAAGACTGTCTACCTTAACAGCAAAACTCTTCGTGTAGCAAATGTTTTCACTACTAAATTGAAGATGTCAGCACATAAAGATAACTCCTAAGACGTAAGTCTCAAAAGTGACCTTGTAACTACTAAGACAGAAGATCATTTTTCTAGTGGTTAAGAGCACTGGCCTAGGAAACATCTGGATTCTAAGGACAGTTTTGTCATTTACAAGCTATATGGTCTTGAGTAATTACTCAACTTCTCTAAGTCTCAGCTACATTATCTGTAAACAGAATAAATTAGTTCATTGGGTGGCTGTGATGATTAAATGAGATAATAATACACATTAAACTTAGCACAATGGCAAGTGGTCAATAAATGGCAGCTAATAGTTTTTGTTTAATTTCAATTAACACATTTTCCTGGGCAGGGGTTTATAGTTTGTAAATTGTTACCACGCATATAATCTTTTATGATCCTCTGGGGGAGGAACCACCTTATCCTCATTTTACAGTTTAAGAAACTGAACTCAAATGACTTACCTAAAGTCACTAATTAGTAGGAAAAGAAATCTGTACTTGCTTGACCACACTAGGAAGCAAGATTCAAAACTCCTTTTCCCCACAAAGCTTAGAAGCTCTGCCTTTTAAGTTTTGTTTAACCTTTTTTTAAACTGTAGTTAAATATACATAAAATTTGCCATTTTAACCATTTTTAAGTGTACAGTTCAGTGCCAATAAATACATTCACATTGTTGTGCAACCATCACCACCATCCATCCCCATAACTTTTTCTTCTTCCTCAAATGAAATTCTGTACCTATTAAACACAAACATCTCATTCCCCTCCTCCAACCCCTAGCAACCAGACTACTCTAAGGTCCCTCACATAAGTGGAATCATACAGTATTTGTACTTTGTCACTGGCTTATTTCACTTAGTATGATGTCTTCAAAGTTCATCCATGTTGTAGCATATATCAGAATTTCCTTCCTTTTTAAGGCTGAATAATATTCAGTTGTATTATATACCACATTCTGTTTATCCATGTATCCATTAATGGACATGTGGGTTGCTTCCACTACCTTTTTAGAAGTATTGTTAACACTTATTTTGAGATTGGTTATACACTTTCAGATTCTTCACTCCAATTGTCCTTTTTTTTAAAGGGAAAATACTAGTAAACAGTTGATTTAATTCTGTAGAGTTTATAATACAGAACAGTAAAACCACGATACTGCGGGGGGGATATTGTTTTTTCGGTGCGCCACCATGAATCAACACAAAGGAAAAAAGTTGAAATGCAAATTTGATTTGGTAAGAGAGCAAAACAGTTAGTTAAAATAATAAATTAGTTTTAAGATTATCTATAAATCACTTTACATGCTATTCTTGGGACCTTTAATAAGGGATGATGGAAAGTTTCTATTGTTGGACATGAAACTAAAAAGTTCTTTAGGGTTGACCTGGGAGGGAAAGAGAAGTTGCTCAAGTGCCAGGAGTCTGGGAAAACCTCAGTAGGTGACTCTCCTTGAAGGTACTCCGAATGAGTGCTAATACACTACAAAGACCAAACTGCTGCTATCTAAAAGTAACCCTAAATCACTCAACTAGTTTAAGGATGCAACTTGAATAGATGGGAGTTCCTCTACTTTGCCCTTTTTAACTGTGAGATGAGAGAGTTCCTCTACTTCGCCCTAACTGTGAGATGAGATTAACCACAAGCTTGAGCACACAGTTCTCAGAAATAACTAAACCACAATGGAAGGGAGGAACAACTCTAGAGACTTTGAAAACAGTTAAGATTTAAAGATGCAAATGAATCTTGCACTTTGGCGATTGAAGGTGTGCATACAGGCTTGGGTTGTTAGCACGTACTACTACAGGCGAAGACAAAAAGAAAAAGAGCCAAACTACTAAAATCCAGTTTTATGAAATAATTTCAGACGACAACCAGCGGGTGTTAAGAATGAACTGCCTTTCTTTGTGTGCACGGCTTGTAACCGAAACCTATGGTCACAAGCAAACTTATTTGAAACAAGAAAACAAAACAACACGGGAGCTTGAGCACCAGCAGGACCCGCAAGGGAGTGCTAGCTTTTCCGGCCGGCGGTTCAGAGCTACTGACCGCCCTTCAGCCCAAGTCTCCCGAATGCCATGAGGCTGTCACTCAGTCATCACAATTTCCCGGGGCGACCTCACTTTCAGATTCTCTCAAAGTTTACCAGAAATGCTCCCAAAGGATTCTTCTGTCCGCCTCCCCACCCCCAGGACACTTTCTCCCTCCAAGAATTACCCTTCCCCTCCACCCCACTATGCCCCCAGACGCCCCGAGACCTGCAAGCAAGCAGGATGCGATTTCGCCCTTGCTTGCTCTCAACTGCCGGGGGAAAGCGGCTGCTGAAAAGCAAACTTTCCGAGCGTTCACAGAGGGGTGGGAGGGCGCGCGGTGCACTCACAGCTGGTTGATGGCGTTCTGCGAGATCACCGCGTTGGCAGAGAAGTAGGGGATCATGTCGGGGCCACTGAGGCTCCAGGTGCAGGCGGGGGGCGCCTTCCTCTCGCGGGCCAACGTGCTCAGGGTCATGGGGCCGGCTCAAGGCGCATAGCTCCGCATCCCGGCCCCCGCCCGGGTCCGGCACGAGGCGCTCGCTTTGGGCTCCGCCGGACTGGAGGCGCGGGCAGCGCGGACTCCCGGCGGCAGAAGTGGGCCCGCCGGGTCGCGCGGAAGCAGCTGCCGTAGCCCTGGGGCTCGGCTGTGGAGTCCCGGCGGCCGGGCGCCTCCAGCAGCCCGCCCCAACTCGCGTCCGGGGCGGAGCGGGGCGGAGCTGAGCGCGCCGGCGGGGAGGGTCCTGAGACCCGAGAGGGTCGGGCCCCGCGGGCGCCCCGCCCCGGAGCTCTTAGCACCCGCCGGATCCGCTGCCGGCGTCGGAGCCTGGGGAACAAGGGTCGGCCCCAAGCCACCTCGGCTTGGGTGAAGGAGTGAAGAGAGCCGGGGGGTGGGCCAGAAAGGCTCGCATTTCATTGGAATGTTTCAACAGAAAGGTCCTGCCTCTTAATCCGCTTTATGCATGAACCTCAAACAAACCCCATTTTTCAAATGACCTTAAAACTTTAAAAGGCTGTACACTCGCAAATGCAATAAATGTTTATCAACGGCTTCCTATGTGCTACGGGCTAGGAAAATGCTGAGATACACTGGATTTTTTTTTTAATAGTTGAAACTATGATGGGGAAAAAAGTCTATCTACACTGTCGACAACATCTGCTAATGCTTGTAAATAAATTTACTAACCCTCCTCCAAACCAAGGATTCCCAGCCTTAACTGCACATATGAATCCACCTGTGGAGATTTTAAAAAATCCCAATGCCCGGTTGCACCCTAGACAAATCAAATCGGAATCTCTTAAAGTTGGGATCTAGAAATCAGTATTTTTCAAAGCTCCCCTGGTAATCCCATTGCGCAGCCTGGTTGAGAACTACTGTACCAAATGATCTAGAGAGGAAGATGGGCTAGAGATTATATCCTCACTGTACTGATGTGGAAACACTGAGGGTCTAGCCAGATGATCTTATTTGTAATTGACTTAGATAGGAACTCCCGTTTTATAACTCCTGATCTAAGGCTTTCCCCACCAAACCCTATTTCCTGATGCTTTATGATTTTCCTTAACAACTCGCTGAGCAGTGCCTTTCACCTGAACAGGGACCAGCTCTGTAAAAAGAGAATCTCTTTTCTCTCTCACCTACACACTATGCTATGTGTAGTGGCTTACAAAAGGGACTGGCCCCCTTCAGGCACTCAGTAAAAGTTAGCTTCCTGGGCTTCCCTGGTGGTGCAGTGGTTAAGAATCTGCCTGCCAATGCAGGGGACACGGGTTCGATCCCTGGTCCGTAAAGATTCCACATGCCGCGGAGCAACTAAGTCCATGTGCCCCAACTACTGAGCCTGCGCTCTAGAGCCCGTGACCCACAACTACTAAGCCTACATGCTACAACTACTGAAGCCCACGATCCTAGAGCCTGTGCTCCACAAGAGAAGCCCCCGTAATGAGAAGCCCACACACCGCAACGAAGAATAGCCCCCGCTCACTGCAACTAGAGAAAGCCCGTGTGCAGCAACGAAGACCCAATGCAGCCAAAAATAAATAAATTAATTTAAAAAAAAGTTAGCTCCCTTATCTCTTATCCTTACTGTCTCATCAGAACAAGTATTTTTGGGCATCAGTATTTTTAGCTTTTATGAATACTTGACTAAAATATACATCGATATAAGTTGCTTTAGGAATTCCAGAGCGAAAAATTAATAATTAAAAAAAGACTTCACTATCATAAGAGATCATGAGAAAAAATTATAAGAGAAAGTAGAATTATAAAAGGGACTATAATTAGGAAGAACTCACTTTACTACTCAGCATATGCTAGAATCAAGAAGAAATGTCTTTGTTTTATATAAAATTTCAGACTTTTTTTCCTATTGGGAAGTTTGGCAATTTTCAAAATACCAGTAATGAAATAATCTAAACTATAAATTCTATGTCTACAACCAGAATCCCTCTTTTGTTAGTTGATCCTTCCATAAAACAAAGTTGTTGCCAAGGCACTGAGGGACTGGAAATATTGCGGACTCATGCCAGAAATAGATATCTAAATTAAGATGGAACTAGTTGGCAAGTGAAGAGTTAATGAAAGGTCTGAACTTCGGAGTCCAGTGCATCATCATCTTCATCCATCTCTAGGAAGGAAAAATTTTGAAAGATTTATTCAGGCTATGTCAGCAGGCACCCAAATGGCAGTGTAAGAAAAAATCTGCTGATACACCCTAAAATAAATTGCTTTAAATATCTGGCAAACTTGCCAGTTTGAAACTTCTTCCAGGCTGTAATTTATTACAGCCTCCTGCAGTGATTTAAAAAAAAAAAACCAAAAAACAAGAAAACCGTAGCAGGCTGTTTGGAACAGCACTGTTAAGGTGAGTCCAGTTCCTTTCATGACACAGCAGTGATAGGATTTTATTGAAGTCAACACTTAAATGACGCCGTTTAGGAAAAGATGATGTCATGGTAATCATTTGTATCTGCCGGAAAAAGAACTCAGCAGGAAATGTATTTTACTCAATGCAACACTTAATATCTCTGGCATTTAAAAACGCTAGAGATAAAGATTTCATAAATATGTATACTTGTCTTTTATAAATAGGTTCCTATAGTGACACCCCATAAGTGCATAGTCCTTTGTTTCTCCTCAAAAGACTTCTGTCAGTGCCCGTTCAACAAAAGGAGACTATTTTAACACCCCCATCGAGGCTTTTTCAAAAGCTTTTCAAAGTTAAATTCTCATTTTGAACTGTAATATAGAAAATTGGGAAAGTGCTAGAACATGCCTCTTGGTTTTTAAGGAAAAAAAAAAATCATCTCTGCAGACTGAGGTACCTTTAAGGAAATAGTTCTTTCTACTACTGTTTCAAAAAGTTGAACAAATTCCGTTTCTTTTCACAATCTGCAGAGTGTCAAAATGTCAATCAATTTAGTTTCAGCTCAATTTAATCCTTTACTCTCCAGTGTCAGGAAACAAGGTTCTAGGGAGCAAGTTCTCTGTACCCAAGCATCTAGGAATTCAAAAATGATTCCAAATTAAATTGAGCAGCATGAAATAAACTAAGCTAGTTTTCTACTCCACATGAAGTCAGAAGGGGCTTTCTCTAAAAAAAAATCTGCACAAAGGCCCTGAAGAAAAATCACTGCATTTCTTTATACTGTTGCTTGAATTTAGTAGACTTGAAATGAATTTTGTCATGTCATTTGCTGACTATTTCAAGGGTCAGAAATATGAATATTCTAAAATGTTAATTTGGCTCTTGACAGCATTAGCTATGACCAAATTAAATTTTTTGTAGACTCATATATTAATAGCATTAAAAAATTTTTAAGTAGTAGATGTCTCTTGTATCCATAAGATACTTCCATTACTATGTTTCCATGTGTCCCTCCATAAGGTATAAACACTGTAAAACTGTATAAAACCAGAGACTTGCATACTGACCTAACTGTACTCCAGGACAGGTCCAAAGGTGAATTGTGAAGGATGTGAACATGCTTTTGTTGCTGTAACAGAATTTCAACATGGGTGGATCACTTGAATTGACAACAGCTAATGAGCTAAAAGGTGACAAAAACTGTAGGCTAGAAACCAGAGGACCTAAATTTAGTTCTAACACAGTCATTTAATAATCTAAGATTTTGGTCAAGTCACTTAACTTCATCTGTAAAATGGGATAATAAAACCCTAAGGAAATATCCCAAGATCCGTTTTTGGGAGAGTCGGGAACCTTAGGAAAGAAATTTCATCCAATCTGGAGATCCTGAAAAATGGATTTAATCCACTTAATGCAGTCATTTAGTTCAAAGCAGTACAGCCCAACAGTTAAAAACTCTGGCTGGATTTCCCTGGTGGCACAGTGGTTAAGAATCCACCTGCCAATGTAGGGGACACGAATTCGATCCCTGGTCCAGGAAGACCCCGCATGTTGTGGAGCAACTAAGCTCATGCGCCACAACTACTGAACCTGCGCAGGCTCTAGAGCCCATGAGCCACAACTACTGAAGCCCGTGCGCCTATAGAGCCCATACTCCGCAACAAGAGAAGCCACCACAGTGAGAAGCCCGCGCACCTCAAAGAAGAGTAGCCCCTGCTCACTGCAGCTAGAGAAAGCCTGCACGCAGCAACAAAGAGCCAACGCAGCCAAAAATATTAATTAATTAATTTTAAAAAGAACTTTAGGCCTCCCTGGTGGCGCAGTGGTTGAGAGTCCGCCTGCCGATGCAGGGGATACGGGTTCGTGCCCCGATCTGGGAGGATCCCATATGCTGCGGAGCGGCTGGGCCCGTGAGCCATGGCCGCTGGGCCTGCGCATCCGGAGCCTGTGCTCCGCAACGGGAGAGGCCACAACAGTGAGAGGCCCGCATACCGCAAAGAAAAAAAAAAAAAAAAAGAACTTTAAAAATAATTTTTTTAAGTTTATTAAAAAACCCCAACAAACTCTGGCCTTGGAATTAATAGGCTGAGTTTGAATCCTAGTGCCACCAACAGCTATGAACTTTAAATAGCTACTTAATCTAGGGCTCAGTATTAGTTCTTAATTTATGAGGTTATTGGGAGGATTAATTAAATTAACACATATAAAGCTCCGAAAAGAGTGCCTGGCACAAAAATCTACTTTTTGGCCTTAATGGCTCTGTAAGCTTAAGAGACCTAAGGGAAAGGTTGAGGAGATTGCCCTTCAGGAATAAAATCAGAGAGTTGGAGCGTTCAATGAAGAATCTTAGATCAGAGTGCAGGATTATAATAAATTTTTACATTTTTATTAAAATGTTTCTGCTTTTCTAACTCTTCCATGTATCTTATCCTTTGAGTGTTTCTCTAAGGTAAAAGACCTATGTGCTTTTCTTTAGGTTGTTCAGAAAGCATGTGTGTGCGTGTGTGGGGGGCGCAAGGGGACTCTGAAGTCAGTCTGGCAACCTTCAGGTAAAGTCCACTGTGCATTTTAGTTTATTCACTGAGAAAATGAAAATGTTGGACTAGAGATAATCCTCTATGCTCTTTTCCACCAACCTGAAAAACAGCTAAAGCGGGCAACATTAAAATGGCAATGAATCTGATATCAGAAAGTTCTAGACTCTAGCTACTTTGTCCACAGGCAAAACTTACTCTGTTCCAGCCCTGATTCCTTTAATCTTAAAGTGGGATGGTAATGCTTACCTCCCAGGTTTACTAAGATACACAGACACAAGTGCTTTGTAAACAGGACGGCACTAAATTTTTGTATTTTTACCGTCCATAAATTGCCAATCAGCTTCCAATAACAGAAAGCATTGTATTTGTTTGTAATTGGGATGAGAAGTTGATGAATGAATGAAAATTAAAATACAAATAAACTTCCCCTATATACCACCATTTCATTCAGGAAGTCTTTACTATTATTGTTTGCCAGGCAGTTAATTATATATTGCCATCTTGTAGTAACATGAGATCTGCAGGGCTTACTGGGATTTTGCTTTCTTTTTTTTTAAGCTTTGAAATAATAGTATTAACTTATATAACTTTATTTTTTTAAATACCTAGTCATAAGAAAGAATGCTTATACCAATCAGAAGACCTATTTGTATTTTTATGTTTTCTCTAAGGGGCTTGATCTAGAGAAATAAATAGTAAATTAATCTCCTGAGGGTCAAAAGGGAGAAAACCAACACTTTAAAGAGTTACAAAACAAAAAGCCTGTTACCTAGAGTAGCACAACAGTCTGTCTCCTGTTAATCTGTAAAATGCTAGGATAAAACTCTCAAGATAATACCCCTAATTTTCAAACTTGTTGCCCAGACAGTACCTAGAGGTATCTTGCTACACTTAGTCAAAGGCACTCTTCATTCAATACAATACACTAAACTCTGTAAACAAAGGCTCTTAAAAGCGATCAAGTTTTGCAATCACCACGAGGCTAATAGTTTTATTTAAAAGAATATCTGACAATAGTTTTAAACACTGGATTAAACAGTGTCACTGAGCCCTTCCAATCCTTTCTATGGAACTTTCCACCGTAAGAGCAATGGGGAATACCGAAAAGATCTGCCTATCAACTCCATGAGAGGCAGATCTAAGGCACTCATCCCCCATAGTCTTAACCATATGCTCTGGTAGGAAGAGATGTTGAAATGCTGCTTTCTTCAGGTTACAAAAGCCTCACACTCTATTGTTTAGTAAAAATAATAGGCATTTATAGATCACTTTTCACATCCAACACACCGTACAAAACATTTAACCGTTTAATCCTCACAATCTCTTTAAACATTAAAAAAATTTTTTTAAACACATGCTCAGAAACATTTTTCTTTTCAGTATTCAGAAAGATAAAGTAAAAGTCACTCTTCTCAGCCCCATCATCCTACTCCCAGGGATGATTGTTAATACTTCCAGAAATTTTCCTTGCATAAGCAAACATTAATATATTGTAGCTGCTCTTTAAGAAACACACATGCACACAAGCCATAATTATATTATGCATATTATTCTGCTTTGTGCTCCCCACACACTTATCACTATATCTTGGACACTTTTCCATGTTTATAAAGATGTATCTCATTCTTTTAAAGGAGTGCATAGTATTCTATTTTACAATTATATATAATTTATTTAAATAGTCCTCTACTGATGAACATTTAAATTGTTTCCAGTCTTTACTATCATATACAGTATCACTATGAACATGTTTTCACACAATCTTTGGGCATTCATGTGAATTATTTGTTGGATGGATACCTAGAGGTGGAATTGGCAGTTAGTTAAAATATTTTAAACATCTTAGGAATCGGCAGACATTATCAAATTGCCTTCCTAAAGGGTTTAGTTTTTTGTTTTCCACTGGAATCTTTGTGTCTCCTCCCACACTGTGATCTATTAAATTAACTCAGGGCCCAAGATTCTCTTCTACACATCTTTTACATACTGCGTTAAAAAATATATATATATATATCAATATATGTATATATACGTACATATGCGTACGTATATGTGTATAATATGAGAAAAGTAAAACATGCTTAAGGAAACTAGAGAAATATACTAAATTATAAAAAAAAATATGAAGAACTATATTATAGACAATTAATTTAAAAGAATTAGACTGTAAAAAATATAGTACATAAACTATTTTGAAGATAATTTTTAATTCAAAAGATGTTTTAAGATCTTGTTTGATGCTAATGATGTAGAAGACATTATAGGTGAATAAGCCAAATATGGCCTAATACTATCAATGTCCTGAAATGGGGTGAGACAGAGATAGAAAAATGGGAAATAAATTTGGGAGTAACATAATATGGAATCTAGAGGAGCTGAGAAGGTCTTGAAAGTAAAAACAATAACTGATATTTATTGAGCTGACACTCACTGTGTACCAGATCCTCTATTAAGAGTTTACATGCAGTATCTCAATTCTCACAAACAACCTATGATTCTATTATTATCTTTACGAGGCTCAGAGAGGTTAAATGATTTGCCTAAGGTAATACAGTAGTATTTCAAACTCAGCCAGTTATTCTGGCTCCAGAACCTGTTTTGTTAATCAGTCTTCTACATTGTCTGCATGATTATGTAGGTTCACTACCGAACAGGTTAAGTCTGAAAAGGTCTACTGCCAAAAGGAAGAACTCCTGCGGACCTTAAATACCTACCTTCCTGCACCTGGTGTTTTCTCCTCTACTTGATCCTAGCTATAGCTAGCAGGTCCTGACAATAATAGGGGACCTAACCCAGTACTAAATATAGCAGTAAGATGATCTTCTGGCTGTTGTATACCATCCTCTTGCTACCAGATCCCTTAGAACTCTGTATTTCAAACTCCTATTCATCCCAAGACATTTTTCAAAGCACTTATATCTAAACATATTTTTGTTTCCCTAGTTTTGTTTTACACAGCGTCTTACATGAAGGAGGCATTTAATGTATTTGTGGATAACCATGGGATCATCATCTCATTTGATGTTTTAAATAAACCTACTAGCTGGGCAAGTATTAGCATTCCTTGCTACAGTTAAGGAAAAGATGAACCAGACTAATGTCTAGGTGACAAGAAGCCTAGACTCTAGGCTAAGGTGTGTCCAATTCATCCAGTCTCAGATCCATTTATCTACACTCAGATGTGTCCAATTCAATCTGTCAACATACTATTGACAGATTAACTGAATACAACTGGACTCATCCTGAACACCTTAAGGCCAGGCACTCTAGATACTGATTATCAAAATGAGTTAAGCCCTCTTATAATAATTCCCTACTTAACACCCCCAAATAGTTCCTTATTCCCTTTCAGATCAAGTCCAAGCTCTTCTTCTGGCCTTCAGATCCTCCATTATTTATTTATTTATTTATTTATTTCCTTTTTTTTTTTAATTTATTTTTGTCTGCGTTGGGTCTTTGTTGCTGTGTGCGGGTTTTCTCTAGCTGTGGCGAGTGGGGGCTACTCTTCATTGCGGTGCGCAGGCTTCTCATTGCAGTGGTTTCTCTTGCTGCAGAGCATGGGCTCTAGGCGCACTGGCTTCAGTAGTTGTGGCATGTGGGCTCAGTAGTTGTGGCAAGTGGGCTCAGCAGTTGTGGCACATGGGCTCAGCAGTTGTGGCGCATGGGCTTAGTTGCTCCGCGGCATGTGGGATCTTCCCAGACCAGGGCTCAAACCCGTGTCCCCTGCATTGGCAGGCAGATTCTTAACCACTGCACCACTGGGGAAGTCCCAGATCCTCCATAATTTAAATCCTACTGTAATCCAGCCATTATGGCATATTACTCTCAACTCCATCCCTTCTCCAACACAATCGGTGTAACTATTTTTTACCCATTCTCCCAAAACAAATCCTTGCCATAATTGGGTGGTTTCTATCCTGTCCTCCTATATCTGAGTCTCCCTCTCCTCTCTGTTCAAATTATTCCTTCTCTTAAGACCTTTTTTTTTTGTGGTACGCAGGTCTCTCACTGCTGTGGCCTCTCCGTTGCGGAGCACAGGCTCCGGACGCACAGGCCCAGCAGCCATGGCTCATGGGCCTAGCCGCTCCACGGCATGTGGGATCTTCCCGGACCGGGGCACGAACCTGTGTCCCCTGCATCGGCAGGCGGACTCCCAACCACTGCACCACCAGGGAAGCCCTCTGAGACCATTTTTATCTAGGTTATCCATGTATAAAATATTTTCAAGGCCTGGTTCAATTCTCAGCTCTTTCGTTAATTAAAAACTCTACAGTGTTTTCACATACATCCTCACTTGATTCTTATTGAAATCCTGTGTATAGGTAAATAGAGCTAGCTGGGATTATCAGCTTCATTTTATTGGTGTGGAAATTGAGGCTCAAAAATTAAGGGACCTGCCCAAGTTTACATAGCAAGTGTCAGAGTTAGGATTTGAACTGAGGCCTTCTGATTAAGTCCAATGATCAATTCCTGGTTTATAGTATGCTATGACTCTTTTCTAATGCCTTTAGAATTTATTTATTTAAAAAAATAATAAATTTATTATTTATTTTTGGCTGCGTTGGGTCTTCGTTGCTGCGTGTGGGCTTTCTCCAGTTGCAGTGATTGGGGGCTACTCCTAGTTGCGGTGCATGGGCTTCTCATTGCGGTGGCTTCTCTTGCTGTGGAGTACAGGCTCTATGCGCGTGGGCTTCAATAGTTGCGGCTCGCAGGCTCACAGTGCAGGCTCAGTAGTTGTGGCGCACGGGCTTAGTTGCTCCGCGGCATGTGGGATCTTCCTGGACCAGGGCTCGAACCTGTGTCCCCTGCATTGGCAGGTGGATTCTTAACCACTGTGCCACCAGGGAAGTCCCTCCTTTAGCATTATAATCTGTATTGTTATTCAAGGTCTTATTCTCTATTTTATGTCACATATGCCACAGAATTTCTCTCTCTGCTGAAGCAAATCACGTACAGTAACTCTCTTTTGTGGACTTCATAGAGCCTAGCACAGTGCTGGGCAAGTCATAAGCATTAAATATATTCTGGTTTGGGCTTCCCTGGTGGCGCAGTGGTTGAGAGTCCGCCTGCCGATGCAGGGGACGCGGGTTCGTGCCCCGGTCCGGGAGGATCCCACATGCCATGGAGCAGCTGGGCCCGTGAGCCATGGCCACTGAGCCTGCGCGTCCGGAGCCTGTGCTCCGCAACGGGAGAGGCCACAGCAGTGAGAGGCCAGCGTACCGAAAAAAAAAAAAAATATATATATATATATTCTGGTTGGTTGATCCTTTACCCCACACCCCACTATATTCTGCTTAGGGCTCTAGATAAATATTCCCTGAAGGAATCAATATGTTAATGACAGAGGGTCTCTCTCCCTGGGAGCTCCTGATATGGGGAGAAATCCCTAGGACTCCTTTTCATTGCCTCATCTTTCTGCTGCCTCTTGCTCTTTGGGTTGATGCCTCCTCCATACAGAGAATACAGCAGAGGGCCTGGAACACAATCCAGTATGTAAGGGTTTTATTTTTATTTTCAAGCCTGCTCTAGACTTTCAGGAGCCAAAAGTTCAAATCGCAGCAGGATTGATTCAGCCCTTTCACAAGCAATTTAGTACTATGCAGTTTGTTTAGACTGATCAAGTTTCCAGGCCCTGGCTGAGCAGCATCATTATCTCTCCAAGCTTTCATGTATCAGCTTCCCTGGCCATATTTCACTTTCCATGTCTTTCTTCTCTGAAATCAGGTGAACATGCAAAATTACAGTTATACACAATTTTGTACTTTTCAACAACCTTCAAATATCTTCATGGAATTTAAATACAATACAGGAAGTTTCTGTTTTTTTTTTTTTCTTTTCCCTACCTCGGTTAGGCAAAAATCAAGAAGGATGCAAAAGTTATACTCCTCAATTCTCAGTAGAAAGGGGGTACTCTGTATCATTCTTCAGCTAGTACATCAACTAACTGAGAAGAGATATGGTATTGCTCGATTCTATTCAATCCACCTCAGCTGGAGGCCAACTGGACAATGGATCTTAAGTGAAATGAAAAATACTTTGCCAGGGGAAAAGAAGACTAGGTAGCGACTCTTTCTCTTAATGTTTAATTGTGAAATATTTCAAACATACAGCAAAGAACAGAGAGGATAACACACAACCAGATACTCAGTAGACAGCAGGATCACGTTCTAACATTTTACTCTTCAGATTTTAAAACATTACAGTTGAAGCCCCCTTGTGAACTTCTCTATGAGCACTTTCCCCTTCCTCTATGCACATAACTACTCTCCTGAATTTGGTGTTCATCTTTCCATTCATGTGTTTATATTATGCATGTGGAATATTTTTCTTTAATATAAAACTCATTCAGAAAATTACAGCTTATTAACATTGAACTTAAAAAAATTTTTTTCTTAAGGTTGCTATATAAAATACACATAAGAGAGTAAATAAAAACGTTTTCCTGCTTAAAAACTTCTAGTCCAGGGATGGATAGATGAGTAGATATATGATAAAGCCAATATAGCAAAACGTTAATTGTGAATCCAGGGGGGGATGTGTATTTGAGTGTTTACTGTATACTTCTTTCAACTTGCTTGCATGTTTACATTTTTTTCCTTTAAGTTTATTTATTTTTGGCTGTGTTGGGTCTTCATTGCTGTGTGTGGGCTTCCTCTAGTTGCAGCGAGTGGTGGTTACTCTTCGTTGCCGTGTGCAGGCTTCTCATTGCTGTGGCTTCTCTTGTTGCGGAACATGGGCTCTAGGCGTGCGGGCTTCAGTAGTTGCGGCACACGGGCTCTAGAGCGCAGGCTCAATAGTTGTGGCACACAGGCTTAGTTGCTCCGCGGCATGTGGGATCTTCCTGGACCAGGGTTCGAACCCGTGTCTCCTGCACTGGCAGGCGGATTCTTAACCACGCCACCAGGGGAGCCCTACATTTTTTTTTAATAATAAAATATTAGGATCCCCCCCCAAAATCTCTAGTTCATATTTTGTCTAAAAATCTCAGTGAGGAAGGACATCAACTGGTTTCAGATGCTTAAGGATCTAGTATACTTACAGAAAATAATTATTAGGCTTGATAGTCTAATTACTGTTTAAGCTCTTACTTTATGGTATGTAACAAATAAAAAGAGAAAAGACCAGTTCCTCTAAGATTTATCTTCACAGAGCCACATCTTATAAAGCAGCAGTTTCAGCTTTGACCTTTCCATCCTTTTCTGGAGTTCATAAAATGATTTGTTTGTAATCCCTTTCTCATCATGATTTAAGCCCCCAAATGGAAAACTGTTTATGGTTGATAAGCATACCTAATAAAATGAGTGTATTAAAAAATTAGAAGAGCAATACTTTTAAATGTTTTAAAAAGATTTTTATAGTCCCTCTCACAAACCTTCTAAATGAACTCATCTCAGGAAAATGCTCTGCTACAAGTTGATCTTGAGAAGAACTAGTACAAAAGACATTCACTACTGGTAGAATAAATACCACTGTGATATAATATTACACAATAGTACTTTGCCTGCTGTTTGAGGTATTTTCATATTTGTATATTATTTTTGCCTGACAATAAGCACACTAATTTTTTTTTAAGGAAGAGGAAACGGAGTCTCAAAGAATGATTCTACTTGTGTCAAGTCATACAACCAATACAAACACAGGCCTCCTAACTTCAATACCAGTGCTCTTTTCATATAACTGAGAACAATGAACTAAAAATCTTTTTGTTTTAGTGGCATTTAAAAAATGACTACATTACCAGAAATTACACTGTTTATCATTTGTTTGTAAAGTACTTTACCTTAAGTGGCCTAATTTAATAGTAATTACTCTTTGGGGTTGATATTTTCATAATTTTACAGGTAAAGTAACGTATTCAGAGAAAACTAAGCTTAATGAGGACTTTTTTTTTTTTTTAGTATTTATTTATTTGGCTGCACCGGGTCTTAGTTGTGGCATACAGGATCTTTAGCTGTGGCATGTGGGATCTAGTTCCCTGACCAGGGATTGAACCCAGGCCCCCTGCATTGGGAGCGTGGAGTTTTAGCCACTGGACCACCAGGGAAGTCCCATGAAGACTGTTTTAATTATAGCATACTGCCTTCCAAAAGGAAGGTCCTTCAAGGAAAAGGATTATGCTGGGTTAAAAACAGCAATTCCATTTTGGACAATGAGAGATATTGTTGCATCAACACAATTCTTAACAAAAAATTTTAAAGAAAAATTGTGTACTTATTAAAATTAAATGTAATTAACATTTTAAATTAAAATTTAAAATATGTACAAGCTGACTTTTGAAAACTGAGCAAATAAAAAGATATGATAAATGATTGTCAAAAATAAAGTCAGTGAAATTTACTGATTGCTGAACACTGCTTATAATTATAGTCCTTTTTAAACCATAGAAAATAAATTTTGGGCTTTGTGTGTGAGCCTAGTGACAGATTTAGCTAACAGTGAATGAATTACAGTTAAAGAGTTATTTTCTTCTTATAATATTACCAGGTGTAATTTATTCTAGATATTACTGGAACAGAAGTGGATGATTAAATATGATGTTACAGTTAATTAAACGGTAATAAAAACATAGACCCCCCCACCCCGCCCCATTCTGAAACTCTTACAGCTGAATGTAATCCAAAGTGGCACCTAAATACACATTTAAAAGTTAATTCTTTCAGGGGCTTACCTGGTGGCGCAGTGGTTGAGAACCCACCTGCCAATGAAGCGGACACGGGTTTGAGCCCTGGTCTGGGAAGATCCCACATGCTGCGGAGCAACTAAGCCCGTGCGCCACAACTACTGAGCCTGCGCTCTAGAGCCTGCAAGCCACAACTACTGAAGCCCACGTGCCACAACTACTGAAGCCCGCACGCCTAGAGCCCATGCTCTGCAACAAGAGAAGCCGTCACAATGAGAAGTCCGCATACCACAACAAAGATTAGCCCCCGCTAACCGCAACTAGAGAAAGCCTGCGTGCAGCAACGAAGACACACAGCCAAAAATAAATAAATAAAATAAATCTATAAAAAAGTTAATTCTTTCAAGAAGAAATTTCGTCACTTAAAAAAAAAGCACACAAATACCTGTCTTTGTGGGCTATAAGTGTTCTTTGTAAAGATGCAATCCCTGTTTAAAGGCATCTTAATTCTGCACAGCCACCCCATCTCCAAAGAGCAATATTGATATAGGACTATATAGAGTGATACCGCTTGAATGATGGATGCATTCCATCAAACATTAAGTTCACATCTCTGAAGGGAGTTCAAATTTTGCTCTGCATCAAAAAAAACCCATAAGGGGTAGCCATGTTTTCCCCTAAGAACCCTGTTTTTTACAAAATCTCAAGGGAAAGAGAGCTTTAGTTAGTCAAACTGAAGCATTAACTACGAAAAACTTTCTGCTT
Organism: Mesoplodon bidens; assembly: GCF_964165515.1. Classification (NCBI taxonomy): domain Eukaryota; kingdom Metazoa; phylum Chordata; class Mammalia; order Artiodactyla; family Ziphiidae; genus Mesoplodon; species Mesoplodon bidens. Next base: position 15,578,651 of record NC_138179.1, read on the forward strand.
ACTCTTTTACATGGGCATAATAAGTACTGGAATGATAAGTACTAAGAATCTAGGGAAAATTCTGAAATAATAAAAAAAGGAACCCTAGGAAGCAGAATATTAAATTTCTTATGCTGAACCTTCAAAATAGGGCTTTTACAGTCCTAAATGTTAATTTATGTTTGGACATATACTATACTTATTGTTTATATTTTACAGATGGGTAAACAGAGGCATACTAAAACAGTGAATGCCAATTTTGCCAGGTACCATGTTAGTGTGAGATATTCAAAGAAGTATGAGAATATGTAATTATATACCAAACAGCTCCCTGTAAAGCAGGGGAGACAGATGAGATATGTGAAAAAAAATGGCCCTCAGTCCACCAAACATGCTTTTTACAGGTTTGCATTTGCAGATGTTGTTCACTTAACTTGAAAAACCTATTCCTCCCCTCCTCTCATCACTACCCAAAGCTGTCTGGTTAATGCCTTTACTCAAGATGCCTTCTGTAAAGGTTATAGTGGGTTATAAACGTTCTTAGTAATAGTAAATAATTAATTGAGCATTTACTGTGTGCTAAGCATCATGCCAAACTATGTAAATGAATGGTATCTCATTTCATCATCACGGCAATTTTATGAGAACTGCTAACCAGAGTTCACTTTTAAGGAATTTCCTGGAGTAATTGACAGTCTCAATTCTCTCTGTAAAGCATCCTACCATAGTAGCAGAGATGCTCCTGCCTAACAGGTTACTCCTCTCTAGTATGCCTGTTCACTTCTGCTTTTACAAGTTGGATGCTCATCAAGAATATTTGTATTTGTTTTAAGAACTGTTGGTTCCGATGTAGAGAATGGACTTGAGGACACGGGAAGGGGGAAGGGTGAACTAGGACGAAATGAGAGAGTGGCATGGACATATGTACACTACCAAATGTAAAACAGATAGCTAGTGGGAAGCAGCCACATAGCACAGGGAGATCAGCTTGGGGCTTTGTGTCCACCTAGAGGGGTGGGATACGGAGGGTGGGAGGGAGATGCAACAGGGAAGAGATATGGGGATATATGTTTATGTATAGCTGATTCACTTTGTTATACAGCAGAAACTAACACACCATTGTAAAGCAATTATATTCCAATAAAGATGTTAAAAAAAAAGTGACAGAAACAAATCCTTCCCCCCCCCAAAAAAAAAACCTGTTGGTTCCTATTGCAATCATAATCATACAATTTAATGAAACATTATGTAAACCAATTACAAATGAATACAAAAATAATTTATTTCTATGAAAATAAAGTCAGATGCTTTTGAAAAACCTAAAAAGAGGAGAGTTACTTTAAAAATTGCTGTTGAAGGCTCTTCAATAATTGGTGCTGGGAAAACTGGACAGCTACATGTAAAAGAATGAAATTAGAACACTCCCTAACACCATACACAAAAATAAACTCAAAATGGATTGAAGACCTCAATGTAAGGCCAGACACTATTAAACTCTTAGAGGAAAACATAGGCAGAACACTCTATGACATAAATCACAGCAAGATCCTTTTTGACCCACCTCCTAGAGAAATGGAAATAAAAACAAAAATAAACAAATGGGACCTGATGAAACTTAAAAGCTTTTGCACAGCAAAGGAAACTATCAACAAGATGAAAAGACAACCCTCAGAATGGGAGAAAATATTTGCAGATGAAGCAATTGACAAAGGATTAATCTCCAAAATTTACAAGCAGCTCATGCAGCTCAATATCAAAAAAACAAACAACCCAATCCAAAAATGGGCAGAAGACCTAAATAGACATTTCTCCAAAGAAGATATACAGATTGCCAACAAACACGTGAAAGGATGCTCAACATCACTGATCATTAGAGAAATGCAAATCAAAACTACCTCACACCAGTCAGAATGGCCATCATCAAAAAATCTACAAACCATAAATGCTGGAGAGGGTGTGGAGAAAAGGGAACCCTCTTGCACTGTTGGTGGGAATGTAAATTGATACAGCCACTATGGAGAACAGTATGGAGGTTCCTTAAAAAACTACAAATAGAACTACCATACCATCCAGCAATCCCACTACTGGGCATATACCCTGAGAAAACCATAATTCAAAAAGAGTCATGTACCACAATGTTCCTTGCAGCTCTATTTACAATAGCCAGGACGTGAAAGCAACCTAAGTGTCCATGGACAGATGAATGGATAAAGAAGATGTGGCACATATATATAATGGAATATTACCCAGCCATAAAAAGAAATTGAGTTATTTGTAGTGAGGCGGATGGACCTAGAGTCTGTCATACAGAGTGAAGTTAAGTCAGAAAGAGAAAAACAAATACCGTATGCTAACACATATATATGGAATCTAAAAAAAAAAAAAAAGGTTCTGAAGAACCTAGGGTCAGGACAGGAATAAAGACGCAGACGCAGAGAATGGACTTGAGGACACAGGGAGTGGGAAGGGTAAGCTGGGACGAAGTGAGAGAGTGGCATAGACATTATATACACTACCAAATGTAAAATAGATAGCTAGTGGGAAGAAGCCATATAGCACAGGGAGATCAGCTCAGAGCTTTGTGACCACCTAGAGGGGTGGGATAGGGAGGGTGAGAGGGAGAAGCAAGAGGGAGGAGATATGGGGATATATGTATATGTATAGCTGATTCACTTTGTTATAAAGCAGATACTAACACACCATTGTAAAGCAATTATACTCCAATAAAGATGTTAAAAAAAGAAAAAGAAAAGAGACGAACAGGGCAAGAATTGCTGGTGAAACCAACTGGGATACTATGGGCAGAGGGTATAAGGAGAACCAGCAAAGAATGATGATAAGAAAGCCAAAGGAGGTGAGAACTGCAGAGAAGAATGGTCAATAGTGTCATTTAAGATGGGGATCAAAAATTATTCACTGGCAATCTTAACAAGAACAGCAGTTTGAGTGGTGGAAGGAAAAAAAAGTCAGATTTCATGGGTTAAACAGTGAATGTGAGTTGACAAAGGAGGCAGTAAATACAGACTGTCCTTTCAAGAAATCAAAATCAACTTGTAGTTTGAGGTAAAAACAAGGTTATGGGATGGTATTTTAAAATTATATTTTAATTTCTTTTAGTCTGATAAAGACCTGACCATGTTTATAAGATGAGGGAAACAAGTCAATAGAGAGAGGTAAAACATTGTATTTAAACCTATGACAAATTAAAACATTAAATAATAGTCACAATAAATCTTGATAAAGGATACAATATTTAAAAAGTCTAAACTCCATGAAACAGGAATATTTTTACCAAAGGTATAGATGCCAATAATACCATTAGAATGCTTTGCAGATTAAAAACCTTCCAAAAATGTGTTCACATACTTGAACCTTAAATATCCATATCAAGTTGGCTCAGAATTCATTTTCCAGAAATTTCTAGAATGGCAGAGAAATGTAATTGTGTGTGTGTGTGCGTGTGTGTTAAAGATAATTTAATTTCTCATTCTCGACATCTGCTTGATATCTGAAGAGATCTGCGTAGGCTTATTTTCTGCTACATGGCATTAAGAGTTTAATATACCTCCAAATAAATTACAGTATGTAAAAAATAAAAGCCTAGAGCGAGGAAAGATTAGGAGGTAATTCAGTTAATGAGCTTTACGTGGTGGAATCTGGTATTCTAAAAATTGAGCTCCTGCATAGTTACCTTATCGCACACAGTTAAGGGACTTGGAATTTCATATGTAACTTCTGGCCAGCAGGTTATTTTTTTTAAAATATGAACCATTTCCTCTTTTCAATCACAGGTAAAATCTCCAACTTAAAAATAGTAACACACATGAACTTATTGGCACCTTATTTTTAATGTAATTATTTGTAATCTTCCCAAATATGCCTTTCCTATATTCTACATGACCTGTATTTTCCTGTCCCAGAGTATTAATTATAAATATTTTATGTAGCTAAAGACACAGCAGCAACACATGTGTGTGTGTGAGAGGGAGAGTGTGTATGTAACGTATATATGTTATAGATATCCTTTTAACAGAAAGCTTAGAGTTTGGTTCTCCTAAAATTAAGTCATTTGGTATTCTGTAGAATTCACATACCAATCTACCTAAGACAATCACCATTTAACTCAGTTGAATACTAAAAGTGATTTCATTGATTACATGTTCCAGATGTTAAGAGGAATAGTTTTGCAAAACAAAACAAACAAAAAAACACTGGCCTGCCAGTTATATTTAAATTTAGTTGAAAACCTTAATGTATCAACTGACTTTTTTTTTTTTTTTTTTAGTGGGGATGAAGAACTAGGCTATAGTGATTCTGAAGGTTTCTGAAATACTGTAAAGATTTACTTGTTTATTATGGACATAAAATTATGATCCTACTTTTAGAAGAGCTCAGTTTATAATAATAAAAAGGAATATTAGTAATAATAATAATAATAGTTACCACTTGTTGGGTGCCTATTATTGTGATAGGCACTTAACCTTTATATCTCAAATCCTTGTTTCTGTTATAGAGTTGAGGAAATGGGCTCAAAGAGGCTAAGTATCTTTTCCCAAAGCCTGAAAATGGGTGGAAAGTATGGTTCTTTATTTATTCCTTCTACAGAAAACTAGTGAGTACCATCTATGTGTCAGAATTTAAGGATACAATCATGAACAAGATATTGTCTTTGCTCTCACTCAGTTTAAGTGGCAAGAACAGACAAGTAATGTGTAACAACAGTGTTGGAAGTGCTGTGAAAGGGAAGCAGAGAGTTCCGTTAGAGCATGAGGTGAGAATTTTTCCACTGAAGGGTAAGGATTATTATAAGCAAAGGTGGCTCATAACCAATTATGTGTTTTAAATAGTTTCTAAATTTCCTGATCTTTTGTTTGGTGTGTTGGCAGAACAGCTGTTTTAGGGTTGGTTTAGGTAATCCATAACAGGTCCTTTCTTCTTCCTCCAAATGGGTCCTTGGCTTGGGGAAATTCTCAGTGAATAATTAATACCAGAATAGTCTGCCAGTTATGTTTATTAATACAATCTTTTTGCCTCAGGATGGTGGAATAGCAGTGAGTCAGAGAAGCAAGCAGATGAGTCTGTGCTTAGTAAATATTCATTGATGAATGAAGCAAGATGATCAGTACTTTTAAACAGGGTTTTACAAGTAGCATCCAATGGCTGTGACTTTAGGTAATCATCCAGGTGGAATCAGATTTGACTTACTGACTCAGAGATGGGAAGCTTCCATTTCTAATTCAATACTAAGTTTGTACTAAATAAGAACTTTATTGGTATATGATGTGTGACAATTTCTCTTCTTGTTTTTCCTCAGTAAATGATCTTAATATTATATGATGTAAATGGTGTCAGTCATAGTACAGAGTTAGAGAAATTAGGCTGTGAGTTTGTGAAATTAAAATGGAACAGAAATAAGTAAATACTAGTGAAAGTATATCGTTTTATATCTTGCCTTAATACTTGGTGCTTGATATTCATTTAAGCTTTCCTATAAACAATTTTATTTGCATTTTCAACAATCCTATAGGATAGATGGGCAGATGCTATCCTCATTTTACAGATAGACAGGAAGGCTCAAACAGAAGTGAATTTTTATCCATAGAAATATTATTATAATGAAGATAGAAAAAATAATGTAGTCCAATTCTCTGCCCTTACACAGGTATAATAAAAAATATTTGATGCTTATAATTTATATACATTTATATATATTTCCTGTTAAATTACAGTTTGAAAAACAGATGCTGTGCTGCGGTAAGTTTTCACTTTTACTTGGGAAATCTTTTGTTTTTCAGAAATCTTGTTCTCTAATCATCTGATGAAAATATAGCAAGCATTTTGAACTATCTTTTCTAAAGACTAATAGTCTACAAATAATACTAACATTCAACACATCAGTTCTAATAAGCGCTTTACTCATCATCTTGAGATAATTAAATATGAATGTTGAAGTGATATAGAATATGATGATGGCGGCAATTTGTGAGTTCATTTGAGTTATAATAGGAAATCTTTCTGTAGTGTTTATTTCCTATAAAATATGTTTAACACAAACACATACAGGTGATACATAAATACATATATATAATTTTTCTTACTCTGAAATATGTACTTGTGTGTGTGTATACCCTGTGTGTGTACATACACATATGTATGCATATGTAGATATACTTCAGGGTAAGAAAAATCATGAATCTCAGGAGTTCCTACAGTTAATACTGTTAAAACCCATAAACACAAGAATATCAGAAGGAGAGAAGAAAATAAAAACTTGACCTTATACTGAACTCAGCAGTTCTGATATTAAGTGTTCAGAATAAACCTTTCCTAATAGCTTCTTATCCTTTCATCCAAAACAAATAACTTGTAGTGAACAAAGGAAATATATTAACTTTATTACTTTTTTAAAGTTTCCTGAAAATTTTCTGGAGGAAGGTAGATTCTAATTTTTGGAATTACAGTGGGAGTGTAGAGAAGTAGGCAAAAGGATGGGAAAATCTTTGATTCTTTTTTGTAGGCTACTTTTTAAAAAAATGAAATTAATTACACCTTTTATTCATTTGGGAAAATCATTTTTGGAGAAGGTACCAGCACTACAGAAAGTTAATCATCCAGCCATGAATTACTTTTAAAGCCACAAGATGGATTTTTTAAATCAAGCTTCCCTAGCTTCAACTCATATATTTATCATTCATTTGCTCAGTAATTTAACAATTAGGTAATGCATGCCTACTGGTTGCCAGGGCTTGGCCTGGATCTTGGGACTGTAAAACCAAGGCATGCATGGGAGCCGACGGCATATGAGGGGAGACAAACAAGAGTGTGAAAAATGATGAAGTCCTTCCTTAGAGAAAATTACTAAGAACTTTTCAATGTTAATTTTATTCACCAAATTAATATACAACAGACTTGCAAAATTCAACATAGTTTTAAAGTAGGATTAACAGCAAGTACACTTTTTCATGAGTGAATGAAACTATTTTCTTTTTTTGGATATATAGTTGTCTTTTATTTGTATGTTCTGATTTGTTGTTGTTGTTGATGATGAAAAGAAAAGAAAATCCTTAATATAGTAGCTCTCCTGTCCTGGATGTATGCATTCAAACTCATTCCCTGGGTCTCCTTGGCTGCATTGTTTTTTCTGTAGGTAGGGCCTTATCCTGAGATAATATCACTTGATGGTCTTGCTGAATTAGTAAAGCCAATGCCAAAACAAGTCATCAATACTTTATCTCTGCCCTTGAGTTCTTCACAACATGGCTTTATTTTAAAATTTTAAACATAATCTGGAAAAAGCTCTTCAAATGCCTCAAAAACTATGGTAAGGGGAAGACAGCAGGGCTAGCAGGACTTTGGAGCACGAGCAGCCTCTAGGATCAGGCTATAGTTAGTAGAATCTACACATCTGCCTGTTTAGACTCCTTCCAGCAGCAGCTTGGTTGGCATAGTTTCTGCCGAGATCCACTGGAGCACTGCTGCCCCCGGCCCTGAGGGCTGAAGGCCAGTTCAGCACTCAGGAAGGTTCTTTTGGTGGTCTTGGCAAAAAGTGATAGCCCAGGGCCTCCCTGGTGGCGCAGTGGTTGAGAGTCCGCCTGCCGATGCAGGGGATACGGGTTCGTGCCCCGGTCTGGGAGGATCCCATGTGCCGCGGAGCGGCTGGGCCCGTGGGCCATGGCCGCTGGGCCTGCGCGTCCGGAGCCTGTGCTCCGCAACGGGAGAGGCCACAACAGTGAGAGGCCCGCATACCGCAAAAAGAAAAAAAAAAAAAAAAAAAAAAAAAAAAGTGATAGCCCAAAGCCCAGAGCCTTCCCAGGGTTGGCCCCTTTCACCTGGTCTGCATACATAAAGAAAGGAAATGTTGAAGGTGCTCCCTCAAGTGCCACAATTTAGTTAGTCATCAAAGGTTATATACATCTATGGAGTAGCCCTCTAATACTTTTGATTTATCTAGGATCTGTAAGCTTAATAGGTCTCAAGACCTTCCTTATAAGACATGAGAAAAATACTTCGCCACCTCTAGGAGGCATCCCCATTGCATAGTCTTTAGTTCAAAGGATTCACTCATCAATCTCAAACTGTTTCCACACAGGGCTGTGGTCATAAAGAGCCAAGCAAAGAAGGCTTTGGAGGTAACAGCCTCTACTGTGATGGGCACTGTAGCTGTGTTCTATTAACTCACCATACAAAGGCCTACCTGATAATAAAAGGGCACACTAATTTGGTTTACTTCCATTGGAAAACCAATAATTGTTTTGTCCAGCAGTCTTATGACATTGGCTTCAAAATCTCTGAGGCCTGGGTTGGGGTCTTTGGCCTGGGTTTTTTGGACCTTGATGGGATGGACAGACTGATGCAAGAAGCTGCAACACACATGGCTGAAAAAGTACATCTGGATTGTCATGTGGGTGCCATGGAGGTATTGTACCCACATACAGAGCACTGGAGATGATGGTCATACCTGTGGCTTTCTCACTCTCTTGCAGCTCACTGACAATGCCTTTTTAAAAGGATAAACTTAAAAAAGAATATTTGCATAGCACTTTGTGATTACTGAAAGTAGACGTTTTCTTTTAACTCAGAAAGGTACAGAAACATATTGGATTGTGGTTAAAATAAAAAATTCATTGCTATTATCAGTTATTTAATTGTTAGATCTTATAACTTACAGCACTATCTGGTTCTTATAGGGAGATGTCTCCTTGGTTTTAGTAGTTAATACACAAATACTTGTTAATTACTGAGAACTTTTTATTTTGCTAGAGGCATAATTTAACATTTTTAACCTTCCTGTTTGAGGACTCAAGCTTAACCTATAAAATGTTATTGCATATTTGTCAATTATTCCTTAATACAGTTTTTTTTAAAGTATCAATTTTACTTAAGGACAACCTAGGAATTTGTCCATTTCATCTAGATGATCCAATTTGTTGGTGTACAATTGTTCATAGTTCACTTTTATAATCCTTTTTCTGTAGAATCAGCAGTAATGTCCCCACTTTTATTGCTGATTTTAGTAAATTTTAAAAATAATTTAATTTAATTATTTATTTTTGGTTGCGCTGGGTCTTTGTTGCTGCAGACAGGCTTTCTCTAGTTGCAGTGAGCAGGCTTCTCATTGTGGTTTCTGTTGTTGCAGAGCATGGACTCTAGGTGCATGGGCTTCAGTAGTTGTGGCTTGCAGGCTCTAGAGCGCAGGCTCAGTAGTTGTGGCGCACGGGCTTAGTTGCTCCGCGGCATGTGGGATCTTCCCAGACCAGGGTTCGAACCCATGTCCCCTGCATTGGCAGGTGGATTCTTAAACACTGCACCACCAGGGAAGCCCCAGTAATTTTTTATTTTATTTTATTTTTTGGCTGCGTGACATGTGGGATCTTAGTTCCCTGACCAGGGATAGAACCCGCGTCCCCTGCGTTGGAAGCGCGGAATCTTAACTGCTCACTGCAGCTAGAGAAAGCCTGCACGCAGCAACAAAGAGCCAACGCAGCCAAAAATAAATATTAATTAATTAATTAATTTAAAAAAGAACTTTAAAAATAATTTTTTAAGTTTATTAAAAAACCCCAACAAACTGGCCTTATAGAACTGTCTATTTCTCCCTTCAATTCTGTTTTTGCTTCATACATTTTGATGGTTTGTCATTAAGTGCATAAATGTTTATAACTGTTATATTTTCTTGCTGCATCAAATGTTTTGTTAATACAGCACATCCCTCTTTGTCTCTTGTAACCTTTTTGATTTGAAGTCTACTTTATCTGATAATTAGTACAGTCACCCCTGTTCTCTTCTGGTTACTGTTTGCATAGAATATCTTTTTCCATCCTTTTACTTTCAACCTGATTGTGTCTCTGGATGTCAAATGAGTCTCTTGTAGTTGGGTCATGTATTTTTTATCCCTTATGTCAATCTCTGTCTTTTGTTTGAAGAGTTTCATGGACTCATTTACCCTTAAAGTAATTACTGATAAGAAAGGACTTGCTTCTCTCATTGTGCTATTTATTTTACACATGCCTTAAAGCTTTTTTTGTCCCTTATTTCCCGCATTACTGTCTTCTTTTGTGTTTTGTTGAGTTTTTGTAGTGAAATGTTTAAATTCCTTTCTCATTTCCTTTTGTGTATGTTCTATAGCTAATTTCTTTGAGGTCATCATGGGATTACACTTAACAACCTAAAGTTTTAACACTGTGAATTCAACTTATACCAGCTTAGCTTCGATAACATACAAAAACTCTGTTCCTTTACAGCTGTCTCCACTCCTTTCAGTTTCTGATGTCACAACACCATTATTCATTGTGTCCCAGAACATAAACTAATAATTCTTTTAAATGCATTACTCTCTTAAATTATGTATAAAACAAGATTTGCAGTTATAAACCAGAGTTACAGTAACACTAGCTTTTACACTAATCATTGGGGTTTTTTTAGTTTAAATGTATTAGTCTCTTAAATCACGCAGAAAACAAAAAGTGCAGTTACAAACCAAGGTTACAATAATACTAGCTTTTATAATTGTCCATGTATTTACCTTTACTGAGATCTTTATATCTCAATATGGCTTTGAGTTATACTATCTGATGTCCTTTCATTTTACCTTGCAGGAAGCCCTTGGGTATTTCCTGCAGGGCAAGTCTAGTGGTCATAAACTCCCTCAGCTTTTATTCATTTGGAATATCTTAACTTCTCTTTCTCTTTTGAAGGGCAGTTTTGCCAGATATAGGATTCTTGGTTGACTGTTTTTTTCTTTTAGAACTTTGGATATATTGGCCCATTGTCTTTTGGCCTCCAAAGTTTCTGATAAGAAAACTTTTGGCCTCCAGATTTCTGATGAGAAATCTGCTGATATTCTTCTTGGGGATCCCTTGTATGTGATGATGCACTTCTTTCTTGATGCTTTCAAGATTCTTTCTTTGTCTTTGTCTTTTGAAAGTTTTATTATAATGTCTCTCAGTGTGGATCTCTTTGAGTTTATCTTACTTGGAGTTTGTTGAGCTTCTTGGATATTTATACTGTGTCTTTCAACAAATTTGGGAAGGTTTTTGTTGTTGTTGTTCTTGTTGATTTTTGGCTGTGCCACATGGCTTGAGGGATCTCAGTTCCCGAACCAGGGACTGAACCTGGGCCACCTCAGTGAGAGCCTGGAATCCTAACCACTAGGCCACCAGGGAACACCCAAATTTGGTAAGTTTTTAGTCATTATTTCTTTAAATATTTGCTCTGGCTCTTTCTCTCTCATCCTTCCAGGTCTCCCATGATATGTATGTTGGTCCTCTTGATGATGTCCCATAAGTCCCTTAAGTTCTGCTTGCTTTTATTCAGTCCTTTTTCTTTCTATTCCTCAGACTTGATAATTTCCATTGTCCTATCTTCAAGTTTGATGATCTTTTCTCTTGCCTGCTCAAATCTGCCTCTGAATCCATCCAGCGAATTTTTAATTTTAGTTACTGTACTTTTCAGCTCCAGAAGCTCTTTTTTGGTTTCTTTTTAGATTTTCTATCTCCTTATTGACATTTCCATTTTGTTCACACAGCATTTTCATAACTTCCTCCACGTTTTCCTTTAGTTCTTTAAACATCTTTAAGATGGTTGTTTTAAAGTCTTTGTATAGTATATCTGCCATTAGGTCTTTTTCAGGGACAGTTTCTGATATTTTTTTCTTTTGAATCGGTCATACTTTACTGTTTTTTGTATGCCTTGTGATTTTTTTTGTTGAACACTAATAATGTGGTATTAGTGTGAATCTAATAATGCGGTAACTTTGGAAATCAGATTCTCCACCTTCCCTGGGGTTTACTATTTTTTGTTATTGTTTTTGTTTTTCTGATTGCTGTAGGCCATCTCTGTGCCAAGGATCAGTCTGAGATATAAGCTTAAGGTCTTCTCAGGTCTTTTCTGAGCCTTTCCCTAGGCATATGTGGACATATTCTAATTCTCCCCCTATATGAGCTGTTTTTGAAGTCCTCTCTTTAATGTCTGACTCCCAAAAGGTGGAAAGACAAAAAGTGAAGGGGGAGAAAAAAAGGGTGCTAGCCCTTTAAATCCCTGGATGTCACTTCAGCATGAGGAAGAGGGGCTTGCAACAAAGGGGGGAGATGCAGCAACACTGGCTGCCTGCCCCTTTGTCTGCACCTCTATGCTCAGAAGTGGCACTCAGCTATCAGATCACAGATCCCTGATATCTGGAGGACAGGGTCTTTTTTGCCCACCCCATCTTGCTGTGTGCAAGCTACACCAGGAACATGTGCACAGCTGCCTACCATGTGGCTGAGGGGGAGGGATGGATAGCTACTAAGAGCTAAGAGCTGAAATTGACCACAATTTACCCTCCAGTTCTTCCCCTAGTAGTTGCAGGCCTTCAACAGACTCCAGAGTTCAAAAATAGTTACCTCAGACAGATTCTGCCAGTTCAATTTGTTGTCGAGATGGAGAGCCAGATTCCTGGTGCTTCCTACTCCACTATCTTCCCAGATTCCTCTCCCAGCAGTAATAAGTATTTGACACTTTATTAGTCTCTGGAGTTTTATACTATAAAAAAACAACTTTTCAAAAACTTACTGTGGCAAAGTCAAGAATTGAGGGGAAATTGCTTTTTTTTTTTTTAATACCCTTAAGAATAACATCTGGGGGGAAAAATGTAAAATTATTAAAAGAAAAAAACCAAGTAAAATTATTTACCTAGCTTTAAAAGATATACCTAATTACATTACGTATGCAATAATTAGTTTGCTTTTCAAGTCAGATTTAAGAGGAATGCCTACTGTAGCTACCAGAAGCAGAACATGTCAGATAAATATAAAATAGAATCTGTGAATACATTCTTCAGAAACACAGAGTACTTCAGGGAAGTGAAAATTCTTACTCTTGTTGAGTGGCTAGGAAAAGAACCTTTCAAAGTGTGCACTTACCAATTTAAAGGGGCTACTCCATACAGTGGCAGAACTCAAGAGGATGAGAGGATAGCTCACTACATCCCCTGGTGGCCACATCAAAATATTTATAAACAGCTGAAAGTTCTCTGGATCAGAATAGTAATCCATATGGTGGGAGGTGGAGATTCAGACTTCAGGAGGGCCAAAAGCAAAAGATGAAGAGCTTCACTATCATCAGTTAGGGACAGTTTTTAAATACATGGAAAGCTCTACTTTTGTAAATCAATGAATCACATACACACATATATTCTGCTATAAGTTCAATAAAAGGCTTCTCCATGAAATATTAATATCATCATTCTGTTTCTTAAAATAGAAAAGTGAGGTGAGGGGGGCATATTACTATGAAATGGCTCAGAAAAAAAAGTTCCTTGTACTGTATCAGCAATTTTTCTATGAGATTGCTTCAAAATTAAAAAATATACATATGAGGATAAATTATCAGTTCATATTTACAGCAGACTCTTCCTCTTTACCACTTTTTTTTAATGTTAAGTAGAATACTCTTATTCTCTAGGTTAACAAATTCTTTAACTAGAACATATACTCAGGTAGAAGTACATCTGTTTTCCTTCCACAGCCTAAAGATGGGCAATGTAGTATTTACTGTCATTATGATATTTAAATCCATACAAAAATTATTTCACTAAATAGGCTGAAATTAAATGAAGTCATATCTCAAAACTAAAAAAATAAACAGAGCAAACGCAAGAGAAAGAGAACTTGACGAGGTACTAAAGAGAGATCTGGAAGAAAGAGTTGGCCACGAAATGAATGCATTAGTAACACAGTACCATTGTGAAATTATATCTTACACAAAGACATGCCCTGATTCCATGTTTTCTTTCAGCCGTCTTCAAGCTGTTTCCACTTGACTACTGCCCTGTTACTTCACATGTTCAAAGGTGAACTCTTCACATGTGTTCACAGAAGTTCTCTTTTTCAACTATATCATTTCTAGTAAAGATATCAACCAATATTCTATTCTCTTTCATTCATTCATTCATTCATTCAACAAGCATTTACTGAGTGGCAACTACAGGCTAATTGCTGTAGATACTGAGATAAAAGACACAGTCACTGTCCTCATGCTGCTGTCAGTTGGAGGTGATTGCCCACCTCTAGCCATTTGCCTGCAACAGCTTCCTGAGTCATTTTCCTGCCTCCTCTCATACTGCATAACACTGCCAGACTCTTTTCTGGCATTCATGCCATTCTTCTAGACAAAGATCTATCAAATCAGAACTCCTCTGCTCTTAAGATATAGATAATTGTCTTCTTATTGTCCCTGGAACACATTAGCACCTACTTCCAGACTTCTGGGGATATCCTCCCACTCTCCCCATCCTCCTATATTTGGAATGCTCTTCTTCTATTCTCCTATCTAATCCCATTCGTTCAAGACCCAACTCTTCCCAGGATATTTTCTGATACTCCTCTGGCCCACACTGCTTGCTCTCTCTCTTCCCCACCTGCAACAAAACTTTCATTGTTAGGTTTGAAGTACTTAAGAGAAAATAACACGTTTTCAAAGGTGCAGAACTTTTTCAGTTGATGGTAAGTAATTCTTTATGTCTATGAAAAACTGAAGACGAAGAAATTACGTTTAAAAACAGGAGAGGTTTAGGGCTAAACATGAAAAATAACTGCACATTCACAGTAATTAAAAATAGTAACAAATATTATACATGTTGCTTGAGTTGAAGGGAGAAAACATAAAAACTGTCCTGAGTGGCTTAAACATTCATTTGTCTAAAAAAAAGTAGTACAGGCGGTGGGTGGGATTTCTTTGAGATGTTTGAAACTATATTATTGTACAATACTATAAATTACTGACCCAAAAGACAATTTCCTAAAGGTTATTCCTTCTCTTTACTTTATACAGTTCTTAGCTTAGAGTTGATATATACAGAAATGTGAGAATTCTACTATAATTAAAATATTTTCTAAATTTAGATCTAAGGTACTTTGTTTCCTTCCCCAACTAGTCACCTCAAAAAAGATGTCTTGGGATTTCAAGATTTATTTCAATGGCATCTTTCTTTTGCTCACTTTTATTTAGTATCTTGCAATTTTATTAGGTTGACTCATATGAGATAGCCATTTATAAATCAAAATGGTTGAATATTGGTGTGTTATATGGTTTCGTTTTATAGTTAGCTTCCTGGCTGTTCCCCAGTCAGCAAAGTGGGTTATGACACAAGAAGACGTAAATCTATCAGTTCATAAATATGCAAAAAAAAGACTGGAGGGACTTCCCTGGTGGCACAGTGGTTAAGAATCTGCCTGCCAATGCAGGGGACATGGGTTCAGGCCCTGGTCCAGGAAGATCCCACATGCCATGGAGCAACTAAGCCCGTGAGCCACAACTACTGAGCCTGTGCTCTAGAGCCCATGAGCCACAACTACTGAGCCCACGTGCCACAACTACTGAAGCCCACACGCCTAGAGCCCATACTCTGCAACAAGAGAAGCCACTGCAATGAGAAGCCCGGGCACCACAACAAAGAGTAGCCCCCGCTCGCTACAACTAGAAAAAGCCTGTGTGCAGCAACTAAGACGCAACGCAGCCAAAAATAAATAAATAAATAAATAAATGAATTTATAAAGAAAAAAGGGAAAAGACTGGAACTGAATTTCATCCATTTATATTTTTATCAAAAAGGTAATAATACACAACCTGATTTTTAGTTCTATAATTATGTTTTTTTTTTATGCTTATCTCCTGGGAACAACAAAGCAGCGCCAGAATTAGATATCATAAAAAGGGGCTGGTGTGACATGAGTAGATCATTTGTTTTTTAATTATAGTAAAATACATATAACATAAAATTTGCCCTCTTAAATAACTATTTTTAAGTGTACAAAGCATGAAGTAATTCACACTGTTGTTCGTTGTTCAATTATCACTACCATCCATCTCTAGAACTTTTTTCTCTTCCAAAAATGAAATTCTGTACCCATTAAATAACTCCCTATCCATCCTCCCCTATCCCCTGGCAACCAACATTCTACTTCCCTTCTCTGAGAATTCGACTACAGTAGGTACCTCATATAAGTGGAATCATACAATATGTATCCTTCTGGGACTGCCTTTTTTCACTTAGCATAATGTCCTCAAGGTTCATCATAAATTGCAGGATTTCCTACTTTTTTAAGCCTGAATAATATTCCATTATACATATACACTACATGTTGTTTATCCATTTATCTGTCTATGGATACTTGGGTTGCTTCTACCCTTGGGAAAATAATGTTGCTATGAACATGGGTGCACAAACTTCTCAAGACCCTGCTTTTAGATATTTTGAGTATATACTCAGAAAGGGAATTGCTGGATCATACGGTAATTTCTAATTTTTTCCCACACGTTAACATTTATTAAACATTTTGAGTACTATACACAATAGAAATATTGGTTAGTTATTTCTTTATTCATCAACATTTGGGATGTTTCCAAGTTTAAAAAAAATGTTGCAACAAATACTCTTGGGTCCATCTCTTTGTTCTGGATTAACTTCTAAAAGTGGAAGTTCTGGGTCCAAATCCAGGATATTTTGAATTTTAATTGATACTGCTAACTTACACTCTAAAAAGGTTGTACCAATTTATAAGGCAGAAAATGCTATTTTTTTTGGATACTAATAATCTAAATCTTTGCTAACACAATGGTTAAAACGTTTTAATTTTCACTTTTTAATTCTGTGAAGTTTAGTTTCTAACTTACTAATTTTGCTTTCTAGCAATATTCACTCTCAATTCATTACCTCTTTGAATTCTTAATTTTAGCATGCTTGTTACTAGATTACTCTTTTTTTTTGTAAAGAGCAGCCAATTCTTCCATCATTGTAACATCCATGGAATCTCAATGAAGATCAGAAACAGAAAATGAGACAGGATGAAGGGAGGTTGTGAACATGAACATTCTCCAAGAAAAGGGAAGAGTACCCCAAAAAGATTCAGAGATTGTCAAGGCTGCTACTCCCACCACACGCCGAGAGTGCGAGGGCTGACAGGCAAGGCTGCCTCCACGTCAGTTTCAAAGATGCCAGGTAGGTGGGCCCTTGCAAAACACTGCATGGGTGGTACTCCAAGGGAGCCAGAAGTGCAGGGCTGCTCAGGTGATCCCTGGAGATGACACCACCACTCCAGTGAGTCCTGAAGGCAGGACTACTTCCCCACTGGGTTTAGAAGGCACAGTATCAAACCAAAGAGGATTATTCTTGAGCCTTAAGATCTAATGGGATTTGTCTCACTAAGTTTTGGACTTACTTGGGCCCTGTCATCTTTTCTTTCCTTTCTACTTCTCCCTTTTGGAATGGGAATGTCTAGCCTGTGCCTGTCCTACCATTGTATTTTAAAGTGTATAATTAATCTGATTCCACAGGTTCATAGATGGAGAGGAATTTTGCCTCTAGTCTCACCCATATCTTATTTAGATGATATTTAAGGATATATATATATATATATATATTTTTTTTTTTTTTTTTTTTTTTTTGCGGTACGCGGGCCTCTCACTGTTGTGGCCTCTCCCGTTGTGGAGCACAGGTTCCAGACGCGCAGGCTCAGCGGCCATGGCTCACGGGCCCAGCCGCTCGGCGGCATGTGGGATCTTCCTGGACCGGGGCACAAACCCGTGTCCCCTGCATCGGCAGGCGGACTCTCAACCACTGAGCCACCAGGGAAGCCCATTTAGATGATATTTAGATAAGACTTTGGACTTTAGAGTCGATGCTAGAATGAGTTAAGACCTTTGGGGCTGTTGGGATGTGATGAATATATTTTGTATGTGAGAAGGAGATGAATTGGGGGGGCATCGGTGGAATGTTATGGACTAAATGTTTATGTGCCCCCCAAATCTGTATGCTGAAGCCAACCTCCAATGTGATGATATTTGGAGATGGGAGGGAGCCTTTGGGAGGAAATTAGGGTTAGATGATGTCATGAGGGTGTGGCCAACATGATAGGATTAGTGTACATTCAAGAAGAGGAAGAGAACAGAGCACCCTCTCTCTTACAGCCATGTGAGGACTCAGCAAGAAAGCAGCTGTCTACAAGCCAGGAAGAGGGTTCTCATCAGGAAGCAAATCTGCCAGCACATTGATCTTGGACTACTAGCTTCCAGAACCGTGAGAAACAAATGTCTGAAATTTAAGCCACTCAATCTATGGTATTTTGTTATAGGAGCCCAAGCTGACTAAGACAGGTTGTTTTTTTCTTGCTGAGTTGTAAAAGAGTTCTTTTTATATTCTGGATATTAATCCCTTATTAGCTACATGATTTGCAAATATCTTCTCCCATTCTGTGGGTTGCCTTTTCACTCTGTTGTTGTATCCTTTGATGCACAGAAGTTTTAAATTTTGATGCAGTCTAATTTATCTATTTTTGTTATTGTTTTTGCCTGTGAACACTGGTTTTTAAAGGCAGCATAGTTTGAGCTAATTATACTAAAAGATTACTTTTAACTTATGACTTTCCCAATAAATGATATTTGGTTAAAATAAGAGATTAATGCAACATTTTTTTTATTACCTGGAATTGGTATTAGTTTCAATGATATATTGTTTCTATGGTTCTTAATGGTTTGACAATTCAGTGCTGTGAATAAGAAAATAGACTTGCATTGCCTCATCATTATGTAACTTTGGGGGATTTATCCCAGTAGATGCATAAAGAAATTAACCCAGAGATCTTTTTTGTTTTTTTTTTTTTTTGCGGTACGCGGGCCTCTCACTGTTGTGGCCTCTCCCGTTGCGGAGCACAGGCTCCGGACGCGCAGGCTCAGCGGCCATGGCTCACGGGCGCAGCCGCCCCGCGGCATGTGGGATCTTCCCGGACCGGGGCACGAACCCGCGTCCCCTGCATCGGCAGGCGGACTCTCAACCACTGCGCCACCAGGGAAGCCCTCACCCAGAGATCTTTAAATCTGGCCTAATAGAAAATTTAAGAATCCTTTGGAATCCTTTCTCATTCTAATGGGAATAAGGTTCTGATGTCTCTGGTAAACAGTGAGCTAACATTTCTGCTAGGTTTCTGTCTCTTAGTCCTATGCAAAAGAATGACACTTCACTGTCAGATCTTCCCTAAGAGACAGTGAGAAATTAAGCTTTAAGCCTAAATTTTTGTGATAAGGCAGGAAAAATATTGCCAATAACCTCAGTCACTGATGAAAAGAAACTATTTTTATATTAAGTTGTGGTTTACACAAGTGAGGTATATATATATCAACAAAGACACGATAATTTATCATTAAGGAAGCACGCCCTTTAGCCAGCTTCTCCACAATGAACACGTTTATTGTATCTGTTCTCACTATCATCTAGAATAGCTCTTGTGATTGAGTTCAGAGGACACAAATTTGGTAGCATTTAAATGACCGTCTAGAACTTACCAGGACTATTTCTTGTGGGAGGGAGTTGATTAAAAAAAAACATTTTATTTCACAGACATTTAAACAAATATTTTTAAAAGGCACTTATTTCTTACAGAAGATGTACCCTATTGTGTCACAGTATAATAATGTTTATAACAGGAAAGTTGAATTCCATGCAATCTTGAGAAATTAAAATATCATATAATATATTTTGTTGCATACAACATTGACATTGCTATTACAGACTTTCAAAGTTCTAAGGATTTCAGTGAATTCTGAACTATTGAATCTTTAATATTACCATAAAAAATTTTAAAGAAGGTAACAGAAATGTTATTATATATGTCCTAGATGTCTCTCACAATTTTTTTCTTTTAATGGCAGCAGGTATTGGTATCCTTATAATGTGCCCACTATTCCATAAGAGGGAGAAAAAAAGGTTCACTGTATTTTAAAAGATTGGGTAAGTTACTTAGTATATTCTTTGTATTGAGGTAGTGAAATATTAACCAATCCGTAAAAATTGCCAAAACCTATCAAAATGAATGACAAAAATAAGTATAAAACCAAAGGCTGAAATGTTCCTTAGTTGACATTTTCCTATAAGGTAAGGAAAATTTGCTTTTTTATTACCCAAGACAGTTCTAGAGACTTGGGTCAAAGCTGGGCCAATACTGGCCTTTCTGCATTAAAAAAAGAGAAATCTACCACTTAATTAAAGTAATTAGTTACTTTATTTACTGAGGTATAACTGACATACAACATAATATTAATTTCAGGTGCACAACATAATGCAGTCTACCATTTAAAATCTTTCTGAGTCAGTAACTGGATTCTTAAATTTTTTTTTTTTTTTTTTGGCTGCATTGGGTCTTCGTTGCTGGGCATGGGTGAGCGGGGCCTACTCCTCGTTGCAGTGCGTGGGCTTCTCATTGTGGTGCATTCTCTTGCTGCGGAGCACCGGCTCTAGGCATGTGGGCTTCAGTAGTTGCAGCACGCAGGCTCAGTAGCTGTGGCTCACAGGCTCTAAAGCGCAGGCTCAGTAGTTGTGGCACATGGGCTTATTTGCTCCGCGGCATGTGGGATCTTCCCGGACCAGGGCTCAAACCCATGTCCCCTACATTGGCAGGCAGATTCTCAACCACTGTGCCACCAGGGAAGGCCCAGTAACTGGATTCTTAAAGTAATTCGATTTTGAGAGACCAACTAAGCATCTTGGAAAACAAGGATAAACTAATCTGACAAGACTGAGAAAGAATTAGAGAAAACACATTAACTACAGAAATACTATAGGATGTAGTGAACAAACATACCTCCTGGGCTGTGATCGGCATTCCTCCTCCCCACTGTCTGCCTCCTGTATAGACAGGAAAATGAGAAAAAAATAATTTAAAACCTGAGGTCTCATATCATAATACCAACATTGTAATTTTACTAAGCTTTACATGTAGGAATATCTCATTGATGCTGTGTACTTAAACTAAATTCTCTCCATAAAAAGTGACTTCAACCAACCCAGGGAGTTGATATATATTAACATAATTTATTCCTGGAGGAAACTTTCACAATAGTCTACAAATTTTTTTTAATAACAAAGTGCTCATAATTAAAAGAATTACCTCTGAAAACCAACTGAAGATGCTATGTTACTGTTATATTACTTAAACTTAAAATGAGTGGGTATTCTGACTTTCACCAACAAATCTCTTCAAGATGGTCTATTAATGATTCTGATCCCCAAAGAACAACCTAAACAATGAACACCGTTTTGCAAAGTGTTCATGATCACGTCACCATTACCTTAATGGCTACTACTTATTGAGTATTTATAACATGCCAGGTGCCTTGCTCAACACTTTAAGTACATTGTCCAACTTATTCCTTATAAACTCAGAAGGTTGACGGTACCCTAGTTTCACTGATTCTGACACATACATACAAATTGGGATAAATTTACAATCAATGTGACTAAAAAGCATTGAATCATAGTTTAATTGCAATATTTATTTTTTTAGTGGCACATAAAATAACTGAGGGTGTTATACTTATGGCAATTTAGGCTCAATGAAATATGAATATTTTACAGAAACTGAAATTCACAGAAAGGAAAGAAGTTGCTCAAGGAAACTCATGTAGTAAAGCTAGAATTAAAACTGATAAAATACTGCCTCCCAACACATTGAAAAAGCATATCATTCACCCCTCCCTAACCGAGGTTAGGAATTATTATATGTTAAGATACTATACAGATCTTCATGGAGACAAGAATAGCAACATGAAGGAAAAGTGAGAAAAGATGAGAGAATTAATGATAGTGAGGTGCTAATTTTTTCTTTAAGTTTGCTCTCTGACATTTTATATTTGCACTCTGGTCACTTTTGCCCTATTTGGCAAACACAAAAATAGGAGGAGAAAAACAATCTCAAACAATACGTGTACTGTCTGCTGATAAGTCACCTACATTTTCGAGTTTATGGAACCATCCCCATTCACCTCTACATCATTCTACCTCCATTCCTGGGCAGCCACAGCCAGCTCTATAACTTTTTATTTTCATTATTGATTTCAGGTATGCCCATTATCTTGCACAAAGGGAAGAAGACAGCAAAGATCCTACCCTCGGAGGGAGGAAAGGGGAGGTGTCATGGTATATTACACTCTGCCTACAGGGGAAGTTTTACGTTCAGAAGTATGCCCTGTAGGAAGTGAAAAGAATGGTGCTAAAATGAAAAGAACCGATCGTCTCTACAGTCAATAGTCAGAACCTGGAAAGTTTGCAAGAATGAAAATGAGAAGACTCATAAGCAAAGATAAGTGTTAGATTTTGGAGCCCAAGGGAACTGTAATAAATAGAAATGATTTCCTGGAATCTCATTTAACAAATAATGCTTCATTATTGTTATCAGTGGTTAATAGATTTCTACTTCTGATGTATTCTTCTCATTTTTTAATTGTATGAAAAATTACATGACAATAGATATATTTAAAATATATGTAAATTATGAGGCACAATAATAAAATGAATACCTGTGAACAACATTCTACTTAAAAGCTAGAATAGTACCAATACCTTTGCATTTACCTGTGTGCTTATTTCTTATCTCCCATTCTTATCCTTCTCCCAAGATGTGAGTACTATCTTGAATTTTAAAAAAATATTTATTTATTTATTTATTTATTTGGCTGCACCGGGTCTTAGTTGCAGCACGTGGGATCTTCGTTGCCCCGTGCGGGATCTTATGTTGCGGCATGCAGGATCTTTAGTTGTGGCATGCGGGATCTAATTCCCTGACCAGGGATTGAACCCGGGCCCCCTGCATTGGGAGCGCAGAGTCTTAACCACTGGACCACCAGGGAAGTCCCACTATCTTAAATTTTAAGTTTATAATTTTCTTGCTTTCATTCTACTATAAAAAATTTCATACATACAGAAAAGCTGAAACATCTTATAGTGAACCTGTGTATCCACCATCTGGATTCTACCAGTAACATTTTTTATATTTGCGTTATCACTTCTCTATTAATCTTTCTGCCTCACTGATCAATCCATCTTATTCTTCTGTTGCATTTCAAAGTAGTTTACAGTGTACTTGCCCTTAAATGCACATAATTAGAATTCAGTATTACAGTTCTTTTTTTCTTTTAAGGTAAAATGTATATACAATGAAATAAATGCACAAATCTTAAGTGCACCATTCAATGAGTTTTGACAAATGTATGTATCTGTGTAACTCAAACTTTTACCAAGAAATGCAACATTTCTATCAGCTCAGAAATTTCTCTCATTTAATACCTGGCACCACCCACAACCTAGAGGCAGCCACTGTTACTTTTCTTCCACCACAATTTTTTTCCATCAAAAATTAGTATAGGGCCTCCCTGGTGGCGCAGTGGTTGAGAGTCCGCCTGCCGATGCAGGGGATACGGGTTCGTGCCCCGGTCTGGGAGGATCCCATATGCCGCGGAGCGGCTGGGCCCGTGAGCCATGGCCGCTGGGCCTGCGCGTCCGGAGCCTGTGCTCCGCAACGGGAGAGGCCACAACAGTGAGAGGCCCGCATACCGCAAAAAGAAAAAAAAAAAAAAAAAAAAAAAAATTAGTATATAGCATATGACTCCATTTAAATGGTTTCCCTGTTCACACAAATAGAATCATACATTATGTACTCTTTTGTGTGTGGCTTCTTTCACTCAGCATGTTTTTGAGATTCTCCTATGTTGTTGTATGTAAAAGGAGTTCCTTCCTTTTTATACCTGAGGATTCCATTGTATGAATATACCACAGTTTGTTTATTCATCTCCTATTGATATATATACTCAGGATGTTTGAGTTTTTGTCTATTATGAATAAAACTTTTACATGAGCATTCTTTGCCGTTTTTTTGGTGGACATGTGCTTTTGTGTTTTTTTAGGTCATGGAACACATGCATGTGTAATTTTAGAGAAAATTACCAGGGCTTCCAAAGTGCTTATACCACTTTACATGCTTATCAACAATGTGTGAGAGTTGTAATTATAGTCTAATTGGAAATTTTTTTCTCCTATAGTTACTGTTTTCTATGTCTTCAGAAACCTTTGCCTACCCTTTAGTCACAAAGACACTCTATAATATTTTCTTATTAAAACCTTTATGGTTTTATGTATAAGGTCTATGATTTATCCTGAATAAATATTTGTATGTGGTGTGAGATGGGGTGGAGGCTCTTTTTTTTCCCATATCGATTTCGAGTTTTCAAGCACATTTATTGAAAAGACTTTCCTTTCTCCATTTGATAACTTGGCTCCTTGTAAAAAATCAAATGACAGTGTAAGTGAGGTCTACTTCTGGGTTCTTTATTCTGTTCCATTGATCTATTTGTCATTCTTTATGCCAGTACTATATCTTTATTACTATAGCTCATAGTAAGTTTTGAAGGAAATATAAATCCTTTAACTTGATTCTTATTTTTCAGGATACCTTTATCTTCTAGTAAGACATTTTATCTTGAAATCTACTTTATCTAATATTAACATAGCTACTCCAGACTTATGCTCACTGTTTGCAAGGTATATTTTTCAATCTCTTTATAATTTAAAGAATGTCTTTTATAGACAGAATGTAGTTGGATCTTGCTTTATTTTACCCATTGTGCCAATCTTTGCCTTTTAATTGTAGTGGTTAGTCCACTAACATTTAATGTAATTACTGATATAGTTAGTAACATGGTAGAACCAAATCCATTTATTTTCTGTTTGTTCCCTATACCTTTATACCTGTGTTTCTCCTTTTCTGCCTTATTTTGTATTATTTGAATATTTTTTAGAATTTCATTTTAATTTACATATTGGTTCTTTGCATTATTTTTTATTCCACTATTAAAAAAATTACATGATGTCTATATTGTTAAACAATATATTATTTAGTTTTGATTGTTTGGGGGCTTTAAAAATTGTATTACACTTATGCAGTCTTCCCAATATGTTTATTATTTTAAAAAAATTTTTTCACACACACACACTGTATTTTATTTTTACACCAATATACTTTTTAAAAACTAAATATTATGCTAATAAGATTCATCCATTTATTACCTATAGCTACGGTTCATTCATTTTTTTGCTGGGGTAAAAGACTGCGTTATAGGAATATATCAAAGTTTACCCATTCTACTCAGACAGATTGGACTGTTACAGTTTTTGGTGACATCAACCATGCTGCTATAACTTCCTTGTAATGTCTTTTGGTCTACATGCACAAGAGTGTCAATGGGATATACGTACACCTAAGGTACCTAGGAGTAGAAATGCAGAGTCACAGAATAACTAAAGGTACAAGTTTACCAGCTAGTGCCAAATTATTTCCTAAAGTAGCTGTGCCAATCTATACTCTCACCAGGAAGGAGTGAGAGTTTCAGTTGTTCTAAATCCTAGCCAACACTTAAAATCATCAGATGTTTTCTTTTTCTTTTTTGCCAATCTAGTGTTGTATGTATCTCACCATGGTCTTAATTTGCTGTGCCTTGACTACTACTAAGGTTCAGTACCCTTTTAGATGTTTATGGGCTATTACTAACTTAATATCCTTTCCCTCATACATAAAATGAGCTGACCAAAAAGAGATAATTCAAATTATTTTCAGCTTTTTTGGTAGATTTTTCTACCTATGAGAATTGTGATGAGAAATAAAAAGCAAAAATACCCTTGATGTTTCCTTAGGGGCCACAAACAGCTAAAACCAGTTACATCTACAGAGGTGAACTAACATCTATTTAACACTACTATGGGCCAGGTACTTTATACATTATTTTATTTAATGTGCACCACAACGCTATGCAGCTTGCTAAAGGTCACAATGCCAATAAATGCCACGTGGAGTCATGATTTGAACTCAGGTCTACATTTCTGCTATAACCAGCTGCCTCTTAACTAAGAATCTGCATTTGGTACCTATACCCCGGGACAGTGGTTAGGAAGGGAACTGCAGAAAAAAGCATAACTTTTCTCATGGCTTATAATAAAGTAATATCCTTTGTCACCTTTCTTCTATGACTTCTACACTTTAAAATAGTGCCAAAGGAGTGGAAATTCCTTTGGCCCACAAAAAAAGCAAGTCAGAGAAGTGTTTCTAACACAAGATCCCCAAATGACTTTTTTCTTTCTTTCTTAGATTAATATTACAATAGTCAGGCCAATGAATGATTTGCTTCCCTTTCATCTTACTTGGAAAAAGAGACTTAGAAAACAAAAACAAAATAAAAAAAAACTCAGTATGTCAAGGCATTATAGGCCTAAGCTAAAGTGGATTTTTTTTAATGAAGAGTGTTGATTATGCTTTTCAATGGAATTCACTGCCAAAAACGCAGATACAACATTGCTTATTCAGCAAGATTAATTACCAGATAATACAGTTATCTTGAATAGTGGCATTTAAATGGTAGCTAAAGGGAGAATGCTTACCATTCTATTGTAACAAGTGCATACACCAGACCATATATAACCACCTACCTTGTCAAGTAACTTCACATATTGTTAGTTAAAAAAAAAAAAAAAGAAAAGAGACAAGAAATGCAAGTAGTCAACGTGCTCAGAACATTAGAAATCACAAGGAGAGTGGGCTTCCCTGGTGGCGCAGTGGTTGAGGGTCCGCCTGCCGATGCAGGGGACACGGGTTTGTGCCCCGGTCCGGGAAGATCCCACATGCCACGGAGCGGCTCGGCCCATAAGCCACGGCCGCTGGGCCTGCGCGTTCGGAGCCTGTGCTCCGCAACGGGAGAGGCCACAGCGGTGAGAGGCCCGCGTACCGCAAAAAAAAAAAAAAAAAAAGAAATCACAAGGAGAAAACTGTAGAGATAAACATGTTTCTTCTTAGTAAATAGAATAATTTCTGATGTATAAGGAGAACTAATTAATTAAATGATTAAATACATGTTTGTTGACTTTTTTTAATATTCCAGAGTCCTATTGTTAAGTAGTTTTTATTTAAAGAATATAATTTCTTCTTGATGTTCTTAAGAAAAATTTGACCTATAAACAATATGGTGTGAGATTCTGAATGTGCATTTAATTTTAGGATATTCAGAAAACACTGACTCAAAAAGACCCATGCATCCCAATGTTCATAGGACCATTATTTACAATAGCCAAGATATGGAAGCAACCTAAGTGTACATCAACAGATGAATGGATAAAGAAGATGTGGCATATATATATACATACATACATACATACATAATGGAATATTACTCAGCCATAAAAAAGAATGAAATTCTGCCATTTGCAACAACATGGATGAACCTAGAGGGTATTATGCTCAGTGAAATAAGTTAGAGAAAGACAAATATTCTATGTTATCACTTATATGTGGAATCTAAAAAATAAAATAAACAAATGTTTGTAACAAAACAGAAACACACTCATAGATATAGAGAACAAACTGGTGGTTACCAGTGGAGGTGGGGGAAGGGGGTGGGTAAGATAGGGGTATGGGATTGAGAGATACAAACTACTATGTATAATAAGTAAAAAGGATATATTATACAGCACAGGGAAATATAGCCATTATTTTGTAATAACTTTAAATGAAGTATAATCTCTAAAAATATTGAATCACTAATGTGGTATACCTGAAACTAATATAATATTGTAAATCAACTATACTTCAATTAAAAAATAAAATACATAATTTTAGGGTATTTGGGAACCATTAAGTATGAATTGAAAAATTAATGTATTCTTATTAATCTACTTAATACCTGAGCATAAAAGTAGGTAACTAAGTAAAAGATGTTTGGAAAAAACGTAAGCACCCAAGTCATATTTGCTGAGAAGTAGGCTGGAAGTGCTGCCAGCCTTGAAAAACACCAGGCTAGGTAGGTGTTAAGCAATAATTTCCCAAGCTTTATTGTTGCAAGATTCTTTACACTTTCCATACACTCCAATCCAAGTGGACTCATTCATCAGTTTTCAAAAGCAACTATTAACTTCCTTTGTCTGTGCTGTTTCATCATCCTGGAAGGCCCCTCTCCCCTCTCCTATATCCTTCCCTAGCATTCAAAGCTGGTTTCAAAAGCCAGTAGTTCATGGTATTTCTTCTATCACTTTACTGATAGGCTGTCTGCCTCCCTCCAAACCTGACGGTCACTGTGCATGTTTCCTGTGGCACTACCGAGATCTGTTTCTGGGTTACCACTGGGTTCTTGTTTTATGTTCCATTATCAGACTGTAATCTGCCTTATTTTCCCTTTGCATCTCACTCTGTGTTTAGCACAATGCCCTATGTGCAGATGGAACTCGATAAAGAGTTGAATGAATGCGTGATTAGAGCGGTGAACTAAAACCATGTGAACACTTGGAGCTAATTGGCTGTGCATTCTCAGCTAGTGAGGACTATGCCCGTTATGTTTTCTCCTTAGCCGGTTAAAAGAATAGTTTTTGTTGCTCAGGAGTTAGCCTGTGACGAAGATCTGGAAGTAATACCTTAGGTTTTCCCTTTGGTTAAACAGACAGAATCATTCACTTGCTCTCATTTATATATTCATTCACTCATTCAACACTAATTGACTACCTATTACGTGTTAGGTGCTAGGCACCAGGAATTAAAATTAAGCAAAACTGCCCTTATCCTTGGATAGTCCACATTGTATTAGGAGAGACAGTTCCATAAGCCAAAAAATCATAATGATATGTCATTTGGCTTACAGATATTCAAAATGCTGTAGAAACAACAGAGGAGGAAATGACTAACTGTGGGGCTTGGATATGCTTCACAGAAGTTAATTTTCAGGCTGGGCTTGAATTAGTCGGTTTGTGTTGGATGGAAAATAGGAGGAAAGAGTATTTCAGGCAGAAGCGTTGGCAAAAGGAACAGAAGAGGAGTAAGAGTCTGGACATTTAGGGAATGATGAGCAGCTGTGAATTGCTGGAGCAAAGGTACGGGTATTGGGGGTTAAGGCTATCAAGTAATATTGATGTTATGCGTCCATAAAGGTAGGAATATTAAGATAACAGTCCTATGATCACAAAAAGTGGTGGTGCATTATCCATTAACTGGACTTCAGATTATCCATCAGTCACTTCTGCCCCTGGGAGAAAATTAATACTGGGAGGTGTCTGTCAGACAGGATAAAGTAATCTGGTAGTCTTCCTAAGAATGGACGTGAGCTTCGAAATCAGAAAAGCCCTGCTTCTGGCTTTTGGAAGAAGCAAACGTGAAGAACACAGGCTTGAGGAGGAAGTAAAGGCACCATTTTGCCACTTGGTTACTGGTAAGAGAAGGCTTAGATTCTCTCCTAGTAACAAGAGACAAAGAAGATGGGGATGGAACCAGCAGTTTGGGTTATCCATTGCTTAATAACAAACTACTAATTTATTATATTTCATGATTTCATGGGTCAGAAATTCAAGCAGTGCTTAGCTAGGCAATTCTTCTGCTCCACATGGCATTGCTAAAGGTCAGTCAGTGATACTCAGGTGGTATTTAGCTAGAAGATGGGCTAGTAGTCAGGGTCCAGGCAGCTTTACTCACATGTCTGACGTCTCAGCCTAGAAAACTGGAAAGCGGGGCTCAAGCGGAAAGTCAACTAGAACGTCTATGGATTGGACCTTCTCAAAGTCCATTGTGGCCTCAGGGTTGGTCTTTTCACATGGGGGCTTAGAACTCCAAAAGGCTGGGCTCAGAGCTGGCACAGTGTCACTTCTGCCATGCTCTGTTGGTGTATTAAAGACGTCTAGCCCAGGTTCAAGGGGAGGGGAATTAGACACTATCTCTCAGTGGGAGAAATAGCAAAGAATCTGCAGCCATCTTTAATCAACTCTACCAATTCTGGTGACCAGCTAGTAAGTATGTAGGCAAGATGAACAGGACAGGAAAAAGGCCATTAAAGATAGTTAATGAAGTAGAACTTCTAAAGACTAGGGCCATAGAGATATCCAGGAGAGTAAAGAATAAAGAAGATGATTCTTATGTCAGTACAAGAGGCACTGAAGGCCATAGGGATACTTTTATAGGCTGGTGTCTATAACGAAGTGGCCTCCCATTTGGAAGGCTGAAGATCAGAAAGGACCTGCAAGTGTGGTCACACACACACTCCACTGTCCAGGACCAGAATGAATAACCTGGGCACTCACATCTGAGAAGCTGGTCTGTAAGGTCAGACACCATCAAATCAGCAGTCCCAATATAATTTGACTTTGTTTTAAAGTCTAGCTTAAATTGAGGTGTACAGTACTTGCTGGTATTAGGAACCAAAACAGAGAGTCAATCTAGTCATATTTTAGAGAGATGTAACATGCATTAAAGTAAAATAAGGAAGCCAGAATATAGTGCAATACTTATTACCGACATCAAAGCCACACCATGCTCTCATGACAGGGTTTAAGAAGCCCGAAATAAACTTTCTTGCCCATGATTTCAAGCAATAGAAAACTTCTGTGAGATACCTACTATTTCTCAAGTGCTTCCTTTGAATTCCTTTCGAATACAAATATGTATGAAACACAGCTGGAACGGTTAATGAGGTACTTCCTCAGTGATGAGAAAACCAGCTTGATTAGAATGTGACTTCAATAACTGTGTTTCTGAAGAACACCAAGTCTTTGGTCAACAGCTAGTTTAAGAGGTATCACAGTCCAGCCACTGCCCACTAGAAAACCCGAGCTCTGGGTGTAGAGCTGTTATTGGATGGCTTTGGTTTACAATCCTTATTCCACTTGAACATTTCATTTAATATATGTGACTTAACCCACCCACTTGCCATAATTAGAGAGTTGCTAGACTGTCTTTTCTACCACAGAGATCCAACTCCTTGAGGCTACTTGGTTTTAAAAAGCAACTAGCCTGAATCTGCCACATCTGACAAGCATGCAATATGGAAACTTCATAGGTCACTGGTTCTTAACTCTGGCTCCATTCAAAACCTTTTTAATAACAAAAATCTCCAGGCCTCTTGCCTACAGGCTTTTATTCTTTAGCTCTGAGGTGAAGCCAGTGGTGTGCTAGAGCCAATTGCTAGATTTTTAAGGATCTTATGAGACTCACATTGGTAGCTTGAAATTGGCCATGCTAGGAGTATTTACCAGGGAAATCAGCAAATGCTACAAAGCACCTCTTACCCAGAAAACAGGTTTTTGAACATTTACCAGCACACCATGAGGTGTGGGGGGCCCAAGGATCTGCATATTTTAAAAGCTCCTGATAACTGACAAGCAGTTAAGATTGAAAACATTTGTCTTTAAGGTCTGGAAAAACATCAAAAAGCTCAGAGTAGGGGCTTCCCTGGTGGCGCAGTGGTTGAGAGTCCGCCTGCCGATGCAGGGGACACGGGTTCGTGCCCCGGTCTGGGAAGATCCCACATGCCGCACAGCGGCTAGGCCCGTGAGCCATGGCTGCTGAGCCTGCGCGTCCGGAGCCTGTGCTCTGCAAGGGGAGAGGCCACAACAGTGAGAGGCCCGCCTACCGCAAAAAAAAAAAAAAAAAAAAAAAAAAAAAGCTCAGAGTACACAGAGCTACTCCTCCTCCAGATAACTGTGCTAGGTGCCAGGGAGATCAGTGACGATGGGAACTCAGCTCTCCAGAAAGATCTTACGTCTCCCTTCCTAGACAGTAAGCTCTGTAAGAGCAGGACTATGTTTGCATAGTGGCAGTCATACAGAAGATGCTCCGTAGATATTAGATTAATTAATAAGTATTGCCCAAGGTATGGTAACCAGTAAGTGGCAAAATTAGGAATACACCTTAGGTTAACTCAGTATATCATGTGCCTCATCTCCATTCAATTATTGGTCATATCCTTGGTTTGTCAATCCAAAATGAGTGCTTAAACATGGGGTAGAGAGCAAGCAGCATCCATCATAAGATAATAAGACTCTGCCTGTGTGCCACTCCATAATTTAAAGTCTTCTCATGACTATTATCTCATTTGAGCCAACCTAGGATAAATGCAGCACAGGTATGATTAATACTTATTTTTCAGCTGAAGAAACTGCCTCATGAAAGTGAGATAATTTGCTCAAAGTAACCTAAGAGTAAGGAACAGTCAGGATTCTGTCTGGGAAGGGCAAATATACTTTCTACTGGAACAAACTGCCCCTCTTGCTTAAAGGAATACTCCAGGTACACCAATAGGGGCCTAAGACCTTGTCTTTATCTCCCTGTCCAGATTCTGTTTCCTTCTATTAAAGTGAAATTCCACATCCCACTCTCTGAAGACCTCACACTTGGTCCATTTCCTTCATTGTAGCCTGAGGCCTCAATACAGACATATGGTCTTATGTTCAGCCAGGACATGGTGGTACAACTGTACTAATTGTTTACACACTGAAATACCGAATGGTAAATAGTGGTTGCCTAGAGCCCCTCTGAATGTTTCATGATCCAGCAACAATCAGGTTAATGCCTGGCAGAGTAGAGGACCTCCAGGTCTTACTCCTGCCTATTCTGATTGGTTGATAGCTGTGCCATATTGCTAAATATTCTGAATATCACCTCTACCCATGGCAACATCTTTACTGTTCTCTAACCTTTGGTTTAAAATTCTTGACTCTGATCTTAGCTTCACCTTGGAGATAGTGCCTCTCTATAATCTGTTCTCTTGTTTGTGTGTCCTGCTAGCCACACCCCACTTGCTTAGCTTGGCTTCTGGTTTTATTACTCGTCCTCTGCTATACATGATTAGCATTCCTCCACAAGGAATTTAAACTATAAAAAGCATTGATAACACCTGGGGGAGGCTAAGTAAAATCCACGTATGAAGTCTTTTAATATTAAATCTTTGAATTGTTTATGGATATAAAGAATTAGACTATGATCAACCAAAGTTTAAGTTGAAACATTATTCAGAAATAAGGTCAAAGAACACATGCAGAAGGGTAATGAAGCAACACTGATTACTTACCAAATATTACTAAACTAACAGCATGATTACTTTCAAATTTCCAGTCATTTTCAAACTAAGGAGTTGATACATACCGTCACTGGTTCTGACCAAAAAGAAAATAGAATATTTAAAACAGATGTACTGCTGTCAGTTTTGATTAGGGGGAAATGCATTGCTATTTTGTTAATATTTATATTTAAATCTAGACAATTAGCTTTTCAGCCATCAACAGGGGAAAAGATAGAGGCAGGATGCTCAATATCTTTGAATGGCAAATAAATAATCAACATATTCATTTAGAGCTGCTAGAGTCCATCAGAGACACAAAGAAATACGAGATAGTACTATGCTCAAGGAGCTTATCTGCCTGAAGAGATAAGGCTGTTATATTTGAAATGTTGATCCAACAAATACAGTGTAAATTTATGGCACAGGAAGTATATTGCATAGGAGTTCAGAAGTGAGAACACTGTGGGTACAGTGTTCACAGGAACAAGAGAGCTTTGAATCCAGTCTTGAAGGAAGAGGAAGATCTGAAGAGGCACAGAGGCTGACAGAGCATTTGAGACATGAACAAAAAGTAAAGGGCAGTGGGAATATGTCTGACACACTGGGGTGGTGGTGAACTGACCAGCTGAGTTGAAACCCAAGGCTTGCCTTGAGGTCAGCTGCAAAGATAAGTTGCCGAGGGCAGGGGTCTAGACCTGATCCTAGGGGGAAGCGAGGGAGGGGATTTATCAGCATCTTAGAAAGTAGAATAAAATTATAAATATGTTGCTTTGGTGGTAATAAAAAATTCAAGGAAACAGAGGCTAAAATTTGGAAAGCCAATTGAGAAAACTTAGGTATTTTTCCTAAAGCCGGGAGACACTGGTTAATTTAACCACATATCTCCACTAGAGGGCAGACAATTCAAAGGTTACACTGTGATGGAACTGGAGAAACTGCATCCACAGAAAACGAACACTAAGAGTAAATACCATACATGGTTGCTTAAAGACCATTTTCAGTGCCTTCAACCCTGGAAAGAGCCCTTAGCTAGCAGATAAATCTTTCACAGGTTAGCTTTATGTGGTATAAAATGTGTCTTAATTGCAAAATGGACTGGTGGAAAAGTTATACTTTGGGAATCTGGCTTGGCTGACGAGACACATGTGCTTATACATGACAAGCATACCTTGGAATGCCAACAGCAGCACTCATCACTGGCTAATTTACCTCAATCTTCCCCACCCATCTCAGGCACATCCTAACCACCACTCAAGACACAGCCTAACAATGTGTATACCACCTGGACCATGATTTCAATCTGGGTTCTCCTTTTGGTCAACTGGGGAGATGCTTGGTCCTAAGGGCTCATAACCCTTTAAAGTCAGAGTAAGGTGAGGCCACCAGACAGAGGTTCTTCTATGTGCATTTGTCTTAGTAGGCTGAGCAGCTGTCATATAGGGGTGTTGGTCCCTCAGGTCTCATTAACTGGGACACAGCATCAATATTAACATCTAAATAAAAGGACTGAGAATTCCATCACACATTTATATGCTAAAATAGATCTGCAAAGTACTATATAAACACTTTTTCTGTTTTTCTCTCTTACAAAATGTCTCTCATTAAAGGTGCAAGGGCAATTTTCTATTTAGTAGGATGACTTTCTGCCAGTAGCTGGAAGTTTGACCAATGCTGACCAGTGCTCATATGACAAGAATTTTCTTTTCCCCTGGAAAATGACAACATTTAGTTTCAGATATCCGGTACTTCAACTGCAGGTGAATTTTGCTATTCTAAAATTCTTACAGTATTTCCAACAAGCTAGGCCATCTTATCTCTTAGACTTTGCCATATTCTTCTCTCTGCCTGGTACACTTCATTCCGTCTTTGCTTGCCTACTTCTTTTACTCATCCTTCAGACTGTAGCTTAGGTGTCCCCTTCTCCAGAGGCTTTCCCTGATGCCTCTAGACTGAGGCATATTCCGAGAGTATCATTTTTTTTTTTTTTTTTTTGCAGTACGTGGGCCTCTTACTGTTGTGGCCTCTCCCGTTGCGGAGCACAGGCTCTGGATGCGCAGGACGTGCAGGCTCAGCGGCCATGGCTCACGGGCCCAGCCGCTCCGCGGCATCTGGGATCTTCCCGGACCGGGGCACGAACCCGCATCGCCTGCATCGGCAGGTGGACTCTCAACCACTGCGCCACCAGGAAAGCCCCCGAGAGCATCAATTTTACTTGATGCGAAGTAATATTTTTATAGTAACAGAGATACAGATACATAAATATGTGCATGAAATTTAAAGTAAATCATAAGAACTCAAATACATTTCAGCCTTGTAATAAGCTCCTTTAAACTTTATATATCCACACTGCCAGGGGTTCCGCATTCACACTGTGCTGCTGTTAGAGCAATTTCTGGTGGAAAGGTTTGAGGAGCACTGCAGAGGACTGCTGTATGTAACTTTGAAGTTAAGCTTGTGCCTAATATTGAAAAATGAAGATAGAAGTTAAATTTGGGGGGGGGTATGGTAGTTAATAAATAAGAAGAGAAGATTGGGTGCTTATGACTCCTTGGTCTAATCCCTAAGACTACAGGCACGTCATTAACTTTATTTGGCTTCCATAAACAAAAGACAAAAAAACAAAAGTTCAGAAAAAGCTGATTCAGCACTTAAACAAACAAACAAACAAACCCAAAGCCTCCAAACTTACTTGAAGTGAAACATAGGTATTGAAATGAAGGAAAAAATATGAAGTTATAAATCAGAGTACGATCTGATTCCTAATATAGGTTAGGCCTAGCTAGTTATCCTTGCTAACACACTGAACATCATAAAGAAACCAATTATTAAGTCTTCCACAGTTAAAACACTCCTTGCTTTTCTTTATTAATGGAAATAAATGACAGAGAAAAAATTGGCAACTTAATGCAGGAAGATTTTAATTACACTCACAGTCACCATTAACCTTGACAACCCACCAACTAACATGTAACAAGACAGCACCTCCCCCACTAATATTAGTCTAAGTAAAACTTCATGAATACCCTCATGAGAAAGGTAAAATCTTATGAGAAGCACACAATCATCTGAATTTCCCTCCAACGGTTGAAAATCAGCATCATGTGTTGTCAATTTATAGACTATCTAACCCACCTCAGAAGTGTCTCAGTTACTCCCTCTTTTAAGTATCTATTATTTTTCTTTAACTACGTCCACATGTCTCATTTTCTCCTGTAACCTCAATTTTACTTCCCTAAGGCTCCTTCCTATCTACTATTCCCTTCCATTTTGCACAAACCTCAAGTTCTCCCGTTGGTCTTCTTTTTACTTTTATATCTTGAGATAACTTAAGAAAATATTTATGCTCTAAACTTTGGGAAAATACTGATGCATTTCCCCCTGCCACCCTCTCACCAATTAACAGTCTAAGACAGAAGAAACTGTTATAACCAACTTTTCAATGCAATACTTTTCTTCTGCCATCCGCAAGGAGTTCAGAATACAACTCACCAGTGATGCTTAAGGTCATTAGAATCTGACAAGTAACTACAGGAAGCCTATAATGATATAGTCAGATTATTTTGCTAATTATCCTATGTTATCTATTAGTAATGTACTCTTTGATCTAGATTTTCCCCCTAAAACTGAATAGAACTAGGGAAGGGAGAAAAAAAGGTAAACAGTAAAAGGCAAGATGAGTATACAGTACCTGACAGGAAGCCCCCTCCCCTATTTATAGATTCTAACATAAGTAAGCTTAACTATGAAAGCATCTATCCTCATTTTCATTGGTTAAATATTTCTTCTTGAGAAACTAGTACAGACCCGATAGGGAGTTAGCTGAATGTGTAAATTCAAAGAACCAATAAAAGGCACCAATAATTCCATAAAAATGCAATTCCTGTAAGCAAAGGTTAAGTATAAAAAGGCATTCCACAGACAATATCCTGCTCAGTAAATACCTCTGAGCAACTACCAAGAAATATTTATTACTTGCCTAATTTCCTAGAACCATAACTTTCCTGATAAACAATGTCTTGAACACCCCATGAAAAGAATAACCAAGGCTACTAAGTGTTGGTAAAATGAAACATTACACACTGCTATTTCACATAACTTGAACAGAGTCAACTGAAACTACAGAATAAAATAGTAGCTATAAAGTGTGCTGTAGATTAAAAAAAAAAAAAACCTCTCAACCTAATAAAGTGAATTGAGATGGCAGACAAAATGCTTTCATGTCATGTTTTCAGTTTGATAAAAGAAGCAATCAAACAATCACATAAGCATAACTAAAACTGCAACTACCAATAGCTGGGAGATAAAATAGTACCACCGGTATTTACCACACATACACACTGGCAGCATGCCCCAGGTCCCAGAAATTATGCTGTGTGCAGTAAAAATCCTAACTCCCTTCTAGAAGTTATTCTTCAAAGCTTCCTTTCATTCCTCATCACTGGTTTACTGAATAAAACAAATTTAAATAAAACATTTCTACTGATTTTCTGATATAAGGCTGCCCTGGAGACTACCTCAACCAGAGGCCATTAATGTAGACTTTAGATTTCAAATTATAAGGAAGCCTATTGGAAAACCAGTAAGTAAGTAAGTAAATAAATAAATAAATAAATAAAATTTTTAAAAGGTTTTAATTTTTATGAAATTCAGTTTAGATTAAATTCAGCCCCTTGCCACCTCTCTTCCCAGGGGTCCTTGGACTGTGCAGCAATTTTTGCCTTTGTTACTTAGGGGAACCATCAACCATGAGAACTCCGGCACTTTCACTTTTCTCTTCTTCTGTACCACCTACAAGCATCTGAAAGAGTCCATTCAGAATTCCAAACCATTTCAAATTATTCTTAGCACCATGTCCCACGGAAATGCCTCAGTCAAAAACATATTACGCTCTGACTCTCTTTCATCAAAGACTTGGTTCCTGCTTCTTAGGAGGAAAAATCATGAAAAATCCTGAAGTCTCTGATCTTCCTCAACTGGGTATGAGCTCTCCTTTCCTAAAAGTCCTGTTCTTTCTTCTCGTATTTCTCTTCTTCCTTGAATTATAATTACATGTAATCACATCTTATCCTGATTTATTAAGAGTAAAGCACCTAATAGATACTCTATAAATATTTATTGAATGAGTGAGTCATTGGAACAAATAAATTATAAAAAAATGTTTCTAGGTAAGGAAAGAAAAAATGAGTAAACTGGACTTCAAAATAATGAAAAACCATGGAGGGGGAAAATTGTGATCCACTATATAGAAAAAAAGCATTGGAAAAACTAACCAGTCAACCAAGCCAATAATAACCAAAAGAATATCTAAATGTGTTATACCTAATAAGCCTTGGAATTCATGATGATAAGAGACTGGAAACAAGAGCTAAATAATAATCTGGGTCAAATTTGTAGCTAAGGGCAAAGGCCACACTTAATATAATCACAGAACCAGAATCACCGAGGCCCTTTTAAAAAACGCTGCTACTTCCCTGTACATTAGCCTAATCGTTCAGCATCTCCAGTGATATGTGACCTACCAGCTCAGTCACCTGAGACTGGCAACTAGTTAACATAAAGTGCTGCACTTCCTCAATCTCATTAAATTCAGCAAATTTTAAGTGGTATATATTTCTAGATACGAAAAGCTTTTGTTAAAATGATGTCATATAATCATTGAAGAAAAACTTCATATGAGCCAGGTACTCTTTTACTTTCCTCTCTACTGATCCTGGTTTCTTCCAATCCTCACTCCCATAAAAGCACATTTTAATGTACAATGTATAGCTCTTGGCTTTGCGAAAATCAACCTGGCTCTAATTCTGCCTGACGATCACAGTGGGATCTAGGCTGGCCATACTTATCACTAATAAAATGGGCTAATCTTGAATAGCTAATCACATTTGCAAAGTGATTGCAATCATATTGTGCTGTTATGTTGGTTTTAATGGTGAGCTGAAATTTCTGCTTACAGAATCAAAAGAGTTTGGGACATGAGTAAGCTTGATCTTTTTCTCTCAAAGGACTATTTCTATCAGGCTTCCTCTGAAACTTTTAAAAAGTGCCATAGAATCATTGTGAAAAAATTAAATACTTTAGTTCTACTCCACTGAAAACTAAAATGAAAAATATTTTCTATATAGATGAAATGCAGATTATAATTAATAAGATTTATGCATTATAAAAAATAAGCTGACTTGTTGGGAAGGTGAAGTTGCTTTAATCAAACAGACAAGTCTTTAAGACATTTTGTGTGATATATTAAAATAAGCAACAGTTTCATATTTTGAAAAGGGGCATTAGGAATGTTAACTTCATGACATTTTCATTAAAAAATGAAAAGAGGTGCATTTTGAACACATATGATTACAAAATCACAGTAGAGTTTCCAGAGCACTCTAAGCAGGTACTTTCCTCACCCTACTAAGAATCTGACACCTTGCATTGGGCCAGTGACTACATATGCCTTCCTCACATTCCTCAGGCTCTACCACCCCCATACTGGGCTGCCCCTCTGGCTTCCCACAGCTACTCCCTGCTTACCATACATACGGGCTCAAACAACCAGCTCCAGGGCACCTCCCTCATGTTGATGCCCCCTCACCTTGCTTGGGCTCCAATATCCCACCCACACTGGGCCTCAGTGCCCACCTGAAGATACCTACCATGCTTAGTCCTATCTAATGGCTTTTGGATTGAATTGTTAGAGAAGGAGAAGAAGGGTGTTTTATCTTTCAGTGCTTTGGTTATAAATACAAATAAAGACAACCACATTTATCTAACACATATTTATTCAACTTCAATTATATACGTACGAGGCACTATAATAGGTCCAGTGGGACTATGTAGCCCTCCAAGAGCTTCTCTTCTCTCTGAGGAACCCACAATATCTCTACTTATTACTCAGGATGTTTTCCAATCTCAAGTAATAAAAAAAAAATCCATCAAAAAGTGGCTTAAGGAACTTCCCTGGTGGCACAGTGGTTAAGAATCCCCCTGCCAGGGCTTCCCTGGTGGCGCAGTGGTTGAGCATCTGCCTGCCGATGCAGGGGACACAGGTTCGTGCCCCGGTCTGGGAAGATCCCACATGCCGCGGAGCGACTGGGACCGTGAGCCATGGCTGCTGAGCCTGTGCGTCTGGAGCCTGTGCTCCGCAATGGGAGAGGCCACAACAGTGAGAGGCCCGCGTACCGCAAAAAAAAAAAAAAAAAAGAATCCGCCTGCCAATGGAGGGGACATGGGTTCGAGCTCTGGTCCAGGAAGATCCCGCATGCCGCGGAGCAACAAAGCCCGTGTGCCACAACTACTGAGCCCGCGTGCCACAACTACTGAAGCCTGCACACCTAGAGCCCGTGCTCTGCAACAAGAGAAGCCATCGCAATGAGAAGCCCGTGCACCACAACGAAGAGTATTTCCCGCTCTCCGTAGCTAGAGAAAGCCCTCGCGCAGCAACGAAGACCCAACGCCGCCAAAAAAAAAAGAAAAAGAAAAAGGCTTAAACAATACAGAAAAGTATCATCTTGATTAATTCAGTAGTTGAACTTTATCAAGAATGAAATGTTCCTTATCTTTCTGCTCTGCCATCCTGATTGTTTCGGCACTGCTCTTAGGCTAATATGGTCCCAAGATTACTGCCACATTCAAGGTCCATCACATATATACCCAACATCTGTCAGCTGAAGAAAACAGCTCTTCCCTTGTGTCTCTTAAGTACAAGGAAAACTGTCCCAGTAGCTTCCTCCCCACATCTTCTCTCATCTGAACTGGATACATGCTCATTCTTAAGCCAACCTCCAGCAGGGGGATGGTACCCTCTGATTGGCTGTTATGTGAAACAACAAATAACCTTTATTTTTCTATTTAAGCCAGTTTCTGTTACTCTCAACCAAGATTCTTGACAAATATATTATGAACCACATTTTCCATTGTG
This sequence comes from Mesoplodon bidens, assembly GCF_964165515.1. Lineage (NCBI taxonomy): Eukaryota > Metazoa > Chordata > Mammalia > Artiodactyla > Ziphiidae > Mesoplodon > Mesoplodon bidens. Next base: position 15,619,194 of record NC_138179.1, read on the forward strand.
CACCAAGGAGAGGTAAGAGAAGAAAAAATTTTTATTTCCATTTTATTTATTTATTTGTTTCCAATTTTTTATTTCCACTTTACAGGTAGAAAAATTAAAGCACTGACAGGTTAAAATGACAGATCACTATTGTGCTTTGCCCATGAGAATATGTTGCCCCTCACGTAAGCTGGAAAGTCCAGCACAGATATTGAAGATTACAATAATTTACACACACAAATATATTTTTAAAGCAAAATGTTCCCTAAAATTTCAGTGAAAAAAATTTTATATATCTGCCTTTGAATTCCAGGACAGTGGAGGGAGGAGAAGACAGGATGTTTTGAACAAATGCCATCGCCTCAAAGAGACACGGTTAAAGCGGGTGTTCAGGTCCACAGAGCTCACTGCTGCCTGTATCACACACTCACTTTGCAGAGTGCAGGCACCTTCCTTGTGGTTGTCTGCCAAAGGCTCTATTAATTTCAACACTTCCATACTGATACTACATGGCTGCAAATCAGGCTTTTGTTCAATCTGTCCTTAAACCATTTCCTCCTACCTGTCTGGTTTCTTTATTTTCAGATAGCAAGGCCTGGTTACGGAGATGCTATCCTTGTCCTGGCCACATAAGAGAAATTCTCATGGGTAAGGCTAGAGTGTTTACATAGTGTCTGAGTTTTAAACACCCGTCATTATAGACTTTGTCCTGCCACATAATATGAAACAAGGCAACCATAATTTGGTCAGAGGTCACAGCCCTAAAAGCAGATTTAGTTCCCGTATGGTAAACCAAGAAACACTGCTGTTTGCTTCTAGCCTTGCAGCTTAATACTTAACTGCAGTAACTATGCACACTAAATATTTTAATAATCTCATTCTGCAGACACTAGTATTTCTAGATGGCATATTAAAAGATTTTTTCACTTGAATTATTTAGAAAATTTTAATATATAAAAATATATTCCAAACAAGTATCATTTAGATGGGCTACAATAACCTACAGCATTAAAATCTTAGTGGCTTAAAATAATAAGTTTCTCATTTATGCTATATGTCTGTCTTAGGTTGTTGGAGATTCTGTTCCATGTTACCCTCTCTCATCTGGAACATGACTAGTCACTATGGCAGGGAGAACTGAATATAATGAGTCATGCATCAGCCCTTCAGACTTAAAGGCATCCATCCATCTGGGAAGAGACAAAAGTCACATATTTCATTTGCTAAAGCAGTCATATGATCATGCCCAACTCCCAAAGAATTATAATCCTACCATTATCTGGAATAAGGAGGACCAGAAATATTGGCAAACACAAATGACTACTACAATAATAGATAAGGATACCGTATTATACAAGAAGCAATGTGAGTTAAGAAAAACAAAAAAGGTAGTGGTTCATGTAGCTGGTAAATCCAAGAGGGATTTAAAAAATGCAATGATGTTATTAGGTCTCTACTTTCTCCTCTCTCTTTGGACTCTGCTTGATTCCTATTCTTAGGCAGACTATCTCAATGTAGTAGTTAGATGACCACCAACCACACCAAGCATATATCATCCTCTTAATCAGATAGTCCAGAAAAAAGAACTTAAACTTTTTACTCCCAGCGTCCATATCTCTCTCAACATGACCCTGACTAGTCCAGCTTGGGTCATGTGCTACCCTGGATCAATCATGGTATCCAAGGAAAAGGGATACTTTGACCAGCCTGACATGGGTCTATGGGCATATGACCAATCCCAGTGGTAGAAAAGCAGGGCCAAGTGATTGTCAGCCCCACCAGAATCACATGGAATAGAGCAGATAAGCTCCCAAAATGAAAGCAGACCATACCAGAAATGTAGCAGCTATCTACCCAGAGAACTCTGTTATTTCATTTCCTACCTCATTCCCCTCAACTCTGATGACATGTGTGAGATTAAATTCTACAAACATAAACTCATGTGGTCTTGGTTCACACAGTACAAATTGTTGGTGATGTTGAGCCAGATCAGCTGTAAAAACACATTAGGGAACATATATAGGTAAATCCTGGGACAAAATTTCTTTATTTTGCATAAAATTCCTCCGAGTACAAACCCAAGCAATTAACAAGGAAATTTCATCTTACAGAACCAATGCAAGGGATGACTATTGAGAAACCCAAATGAATGATAACATGACAACACGATTACTAGGCTTACAAGTAAGAGGGTCAAAGAGTGACTTCCCAAGGTCAGAGACAACACGTAGTCATGCTAGATTTGAACCTAGCACTTCCCTTGGCGGAAGCAGAAGGTGAAATGGTAACAGGCATCAAACTACAAGCTTTACAGGGCAGTGCTTTCTGGTTTTGTTCACAGATGTACCTTAAGCAACTAGCATAGTGTATACTACATGCTAAGTGGTTGATGAAGAGGAGCAAGGATTAAGTTCCTTTTCCTATTTTAAATAATAGTCAACACATAAAATAAACTTGGTTTTCCTACACTGTCAGTTCAGGAAACAAATTTCTACAGGAATAAAATGTTCAGTTCCCAGGAAGTTCCAGGTAACACACACTATGACTTGGTACACTCCTCAATATAGCTTATTGAAGCTGGGCAGGAAAAACACAAAACAATGAAAGAAAAAGAAAAACAGACTGAATGAGTACATTAAAAAACCAACATAGCTATAGTGTCTATATGTGAACATTTTTTTAGATCAACATAAGCCCACACCACTTTAGGTTTTAGCAGTAATGCTACATAACACATTAGTTAATCATTTAAAAGAATGTAGTTACATATGGTAGAACCTCTGTTTATCTTCCTGCAACAGCTAGGGAAAGCCCTATTTTTGGCCAAGTCCTTCCTTACCCAACACTCTCTCCGCTGCCAGAACAATTTAGCTAATACTTTTAGGTCTTCCATTAGAGCACTGAGTGACAGAAAAGGCAGCTCTGCAGGTGGAGACATCATGTTAGACAAGAGAAAGAACAAAACACAAAGCTCACTTTTATTTTAAAAATGGAATTACCCACCATCTGTGAACCATCTCACCACAGGAAATCTCTGACAAATTCAGTAAGTAAACTTGATTGCAGGGAACTCTCATTGACTACATAAGAAACTTTTAATTTTTCCCTTGGTAGCACTTGGCAGCAAAACTCCCTTTAAAATTCTGCTCTCTTATATTCTCAAGACAGAAGACAAATTTAAACACAGAAGACTTTCCAGGCAGTCTGAATCCACTGCAAACTTTTAGAATAGATTCCCACCTACCCAAACTCCCCAGGACTCTTACATAAAAATGGCATGCTTTAGCCCCTCTCCCTAGTTCCACAAAACAAATCAAAGGCAGAAATGTATAATTTTAGAGGACAGGCTAACAATAACAAAAGTCAGGCAGTGAGAATTTCTATAAGCATGTGATGTGGCAAACTTTAAAGCAGAAGAAAAAACACATTTTCTGTGTACTAATTTCTTAGAAAACATTAAATTGGAAGATCCCAGTTTCCAGGCCTAGAATTACATCTCACTGAATGAAGAAATCAGTGGCATTTAAACCTTTTGTGAAGCTGGAACAATCTGTTTTGGAAAAGTAGTTTTAGAGTAGACATTATTAACATTTCAAATACAGTCAACAATTAACCTTGATCAACCTGAGGCTTTGCTCAGCAGCATAATTACAGACATTAGTTACCTAGTATTGCGGGAAACAAAGAGATACAGCCGTTTCCAAGCAACGACTACATTCTATTGATTTCCTGCAAGTGTTGGAAGCCTCTCAAAAGCCAGCTTCAAAGCAAAACCATAGCTAGGGTTAAAGCAAGCTACCATTCCTCAGCCTTCATTTCCATCTCCAAGTGACATTTGTGAAATTAAACCTTATACATGATGTTTCTCTACCAGCTGACTAGGCTAGATTCCTACAGTCCAGTGGTGGTGGCTAGACAAGCCCACATGTGACCTCTGGATGGAAAGCTACTCCATGGACCACCGAGAATGGGTGGTTCTCAGAGCAGCAGCTAAACCCTTCATGAGATTATTAGACTGTAACAGTGGCTAACATTTATTAGAGGCTTACAATGTGCCAGGCCTCAATCTAAGTGTTTTGCAGATATTATTTTATTCAATTTTTACAATTACCCCATGAGGCAGATATACTATTTATTATCTCCATTCTTTGGATGAAGAAATTGAGACTTAGAGAAGGAAAGTAAGTTATCCAGGGTCACACACTCTTCACCACCATACTGCCTTTCTGTCAACTTTCCTCTTATTAACAGCGCCATTGCCCGACGAATGAGTTAACCAAACCAAATCACAAAAAAAACACTGCCCCAACTGTCTATGGCATGCATGCATGCATAAATAAATACATACATACATACATACATACATAAATAAATAGATAGATAGATAGATAAATAAATAGATAGATAGATAGGAAGTCCATTCTTCATAGTAAAGCCAGGTAGATCTTTTTAAACGGTACCCTATTCATGCCCCCAGCTGAAAACTCTTCAATGGCTTTTTCTTGTCTGAGGAATAAAGACTAAGATTCTTAATTTAGTTTATAAGACTCAGTACCATCTGGCCTGTGCTGACCTCGCCAGCATCATCTTGGGTTATTTCCTCCCTTATTTTTATGTTCCAACCTCATTGACCTTTTTTTGGTTCCTTGAATAAGTTTCCTGACGTCTAAGTATTTTCTTCCCCATTCTCTCCACTCAACTTTTCTCTGGTTGACTCTGACTCATCTTTCAGAGCACTCAAAACACCAGTTCTCCAAGGAAGCCCTCCCTTGACCACTAACCTTAAGCAGGTCAGGTCCCGGCTTGCCATATTCTCATAGGATGGTGTGCTTTCCTCTTTTCAGAATCTATCACAATCAAAATTTTAAAATTCACTAACTAAATTAGGTGTTTAATGCCACCTTTCTCTACGAGAATGTAAATTTCCAAGGGAGGAACCAAGTTTGCTGTATGTACCACTATTTATCCCCAACAACCAGCACAGTGTCTAGCACACCAGACGTATCCTGTACATATTTGTTGAAACAATAACTAAGTGAAAGGTAACCATACACACAAAACATGGAAACTAAGGGCATGCCCTTAAGGCATAGGGGCCAGGCAGGGAAGTGTCACGATAGCCAGTGAAGGAAATACCAAGGCTAGTTCTGCTGCGCTTTTGGTGGTTTAAATAGCTCAGGATAGTGCAAAATAGTTCAAGATGGAGGCACGGTACCAGATCAGTGGAAACCAAGAATGGGGAAGAAAATGAAGCAGTAGTGCTTATGACTTAATGAGAGGTGGAGCTGATCACAAGAACTGGGCCTAGCTTTGCATGGTAGAATTTAAATTATTAGGACATAGCACCATCACACTGATTAATATTCCACTGGATTTTAATTTGTATTTACTTGCTATATGTAGCTCATAACAGGAAGGACCATAAATTCTGAGGGCTAGAATTGCTTAATACAATACTGGCTGCTCTGTAGCTCACCTTTAAGGCATCTAAAAATGGCTCCAGTGAGGGTCTGCTATATTAAAGAAGCTCCTTAAGGAGGAAAAAAGCAGTTAAGTAATAAAAAATTTAGAATTTTTGTTTACACACACACCCTCCCCCCAAAGATCACTGAACACTTCTACAGATATGACCTATACACTAATCAGTTCCTGAGTTCGGTACATATTTTGGATATTAACCCCTAATTGGACATATCATTTGCAAATATCGTCTCCCATTCAGTAGGCGGCCTTTTCATTTTGTTCATGGTTTCCTTCACTGTGCAAAAGCTTTTTAGTTTGATGTGGTCCCATTTGTTTATTTTTGGTTTTGTTGCTCAGGCCTGAGCAACAAAATTGCTAACACCAATTTCAAAGAGCATATTGCCTATGTTTTCTTCTAGGAGTTTCATGGTTTCAGGTCTTAGATTTAAGTCTTTAATCTATTTTGAGTTTATTTTTATATATGGTGTAAGAAAATTGTCTATTTCATCATTTTACATGTAGCTGCCTAGTGCTCCCAACACCACTTATTGAAGACATTGTTTTTCCCTATTGTATATTCTTGCCTCCTTTGTCATAGATTAATTGACCATATGTGCATCGGTTTATTTCTGGGCTCTCTATTCTGTTCCCTTGATCTATGTGTCTGTTTTTTTTGCGTGCCAGTATCATACTGTTTTGATTACTATAGCTTTGTAGTGTAGTTTGAAGTCAGGGTGCATGATACCTCCAGCTTTGTTGTTCTTTCTTAAGATTGCCTTGGCTATCTGGGGTTTTTTTTTTGTAGTTCCAAACTAATTTTAGGATTATTTGTTCCAGTTCTGTGAAAAATGCCATGGTATTTGGATAGGGATTGCATTGAATCTGAAAGTTTGCCATTTGTGAAAACGTGGATAGACCTAGAGGGTATTGTGCTAATAATAAGTGAAATAAGTCAGATAGAGAAAGACAAATACCATGTGATTTCACTTATATATAGACTCTGAAAAACAAAGCACATGAACAAATAAAACAGAAAAAGACTCATAGATACAGAGAACAAACTAGTGGTTGCCAGAGGGGAGGAGAGTTGGGAGAGGGGTGGAATAAGTGAAGAGGATTAAAAGGTACAAACTACCAGTTATAAAATAAGTCATGGGGATATAATGTACAGCACAGGGAATACAGTCAGTATAACTTTGTATAGTGCAGAATGTATAAAAATATTGAATCACTATGTTGTACACCTCAAACTAATATTCTATGTCAATATACTCGAATAAAAATTTTTATAATTTAAAAAAGGACAATATGATATATATTAAATAATCAGTCTCTACCTTACATCTGCTTCCCAGCCAACAAGTTCTTCTCCTTAAAGGCAATTGCTCTTTTTAATTTTTTTTTTTTTTTTTTTTGTGGTACACGGGCCTCTCTCACTGTTGTGGCCTCTCCCGCTGCAGAGCACAGGCTCCGGACGCGCAGGCTCAACGGCCATGGCTCATGGGCCTAGCCGCTCCACGGCATGTGGGATCCTCCCAGACTGGGGCACGAACCCGCACCCCCTGCATCAGCAGGCGGACTCTCAACCACTGCGCCACCAGGGAAGCCCTCTTTTTAATTTTTATGTATATTACCAGATATAATCTAAGTGTATTTAAGGATCTAAACATATTCTTTTCCATCTACTATTTTGTTTTGGGTTTTTTTTTTTTTTTTACACAAATGATACACACACTGCTTTGCATCTTGGTGGTGTTGTCTTGGTGTTGTCTTTTCACAATATTGGTTCATACGGAAACCGTTTGATGGACATCTAGGATATTTCTAATTTTTTTCTATTACAAATGATGTTGCAATGAATATCTCTGAATATATGAATTTTTACACATATAGGAATATTTCTGGAGGATAAGTTTCTACTAGTGAAATTTCTGAAGCAAATGTTATAGGCATTCAGAATTTTAACAGATATTTCTAAATTGTCCTCAGTAGCGGTTATTCTAATTTATACCCCACCAACAATAAATAGCAAAGCTGCTTCCCCTGTGACCCTGCCAACACAATGCAATTATCAAACTTTTTTGATCTTTGCCAATCTGAGAGGTAAAAAATGGTATTTGTTATGAGAACTACTGAATATCTTTTCATATGTTGAAGAGCCATTTGTATATCTTTTTCTGTGAAAGTCTGTTAATTTCTTTTGCACATCGTATTATGTTTCTGAGCTTTAAAAAAAATTATAGAACACATTAGGTATTTTAGAAATTAGATCTTTGTCATGTGTTGAAAATCTTTCTCCCAACATGTTGTTTGTCTTTGACTTTGTTTACAGGATCTTTTAATGTAGAATTTTTGACTTTATTTTAATTCATTAATGTTTTCTTTTATGATTTCTGAGTTTTGTGTCATATTTTTAAAAAGGCTTTCCTGCTCCAAGATTACAAAAAAAGTTTCTCTTGTATGTTCTAACTTGTAATATCAATTTTTTAAAATTTAATTCTCCGATCTATCTGTTATTTGTTTTGTCATAAGAGTGAGGTAGAGATGCAACTTAATTTTTCCATTTATTTACCTTTTCACTTAACATTTCATATATAATTTCTCATAGAACTATATATCAATAGTTTTCATGTTTTTCATTTTAATGGCTTCATTGAGTTAATATCACCATAGTTTACTTAACCATCTCCTCTCTCCTATTACTAAACATATTCACTAATATGTTAGTACATATACTTTTCTTTTAAAATGATTTCCTCAGAGGAAATTTTCAAGAATTAGATTTCTGGGTCAAAGACTTTGAACACTGTTATAACTTTTGACTAAACTGTCAAGATTGCAAGGATCTAGTCAATTTATAATCTTCACCAATACAATCATCAAGTAAGATGTATATATGAATATCACACACAAATCTTTTCCAAGCAGAAATTTACACTAGGCACTCTTTACATCTAAACAATTAGGCTTATAATCCAGAATCTAACAACTTGCATCACACTTCTACAGACTCTGACCAGCCTAAGAATTGTTGTTATTGGGACTTCCCTGGTGGCACAGTGGTTAAGAATCCGCCTGCCAATGTAGGGGACACGGGTTCGAGCCCTGGTCCAGGAAGATCCCACATGCCGCAGAGCAACTAAGCCCTTGTGCCACAACTACTGAGCCCACATGCTGCAACTACTGAAGGCTGTGTGCCTAGAGCCCGTGTTCCGCAACAAGAAAAGCCACTGCAATGAGAAGCCTGTGCACCGCAACGAAGAGTGGCTCCGCTCACTCCAACTAAAGAAAGCCCGCGCACAGCAACAAAGATCAATGCGGCCAAAAATTTAAAAAAAAAAAAAAAAAAAAGTCTTCTTTGGAGAAATGTCTATTCAGATCCTTTGCCCATTAAAAAAAGAAAATTAAAAAAAAAAAAGAATTGTTGTTATTTCCTGGGAGGAAAAAGAGCAAGTGAACAAATTCTTCTGGAGCAAAGGGCAATGCAGAGGCCTCTGCTGGAAAACCCTAAGACAGTAATTTGGCAAATCAAGCATTGCAATAGAGTCAGAAGAAGACTGCAGCATTTAAATTCAAGACTGCATTTCACTGTTCCTCTCTGTCCTTCCCCTTCCCAAGAGCAGTTCCCCTTCCTCCTACATTCTTTCCAAGCACCTTGAGGTTCTAGGCACCATCTAACACTTCTTAGTCAGTATCTTCCATGAGCAGTCTTCTGCTTGGTTCCTAGATCAGGGCCTTCAAATTAAGTTCAAGTAAGGACAGGAAATAGGATGTTGATCCAAAGTGGAACATCCACCCCAGCCCATGCATGTGAAGAGGGCATTTCCTCATGCAAATGTACCTAGCGCATTTACGGCAGAGATTTTCAGCTTCTTTGTGTATCTCCATCATTTGCTGAAATTCATATATTATTTGCCACCCTGTCTGCTCCCCCTTCTCTATGCTACCTCCTAGGGCTCTTTTTAAAGAAGTATTTTAGGAAGCAAGTTTCTTTTTAAAAAATTATCTTATTGTTATAATTTCTTTCTTTATGATGCTCTTCTGGAAATCTGGTACAGTGTCATGGTATGAATGCTGGTCAGACCAGAGAGGAGGGTCACAAACCTGGGGTAGATTCCAAGCACATGTCTAACAGGCAGCATGCATGGTGAGTAGAGCTTTCGGAATCACACTTGAATTTCACCACTTACTAGATATGATGCTAAGCAAACTCCTTAACTATCTTGAGCTAAAATATCACCACGTTAGAGAGGCTCTTCTTGATTATCCTTTATCTAAATGGCAATTCTGCCTTGTTATTCTTTATTATTATTTCCCCATTTGTATTTTTCATAGCACTATCACATTTTGTAACTGAATTCTTATTTGTTTTTTATTATGTGTCTTCCCCAATGGACTGTAAGTTCCACAAGTATAGGGTCTGACTTGTTCATCACTGGATACTCATTTCCCAGCACGGTGACTGCCAGAGAGTAGACTCAAGTAACCGTAGAATACATGAGCTCAGTTTTCTTATCTTTAAAACAGGGATAAATAACACTACGCACATCAGAGATGCAATATGAGATAATGAATGTAAAAACGTTTAGGACAGAGCCAGGTACATGGTTAGTGCTCAACAAATGTTAGCCATTATTTCATTTATAGTTCTCAGAAAGTCATGGCCTTTGAAATTATAACTCAACTTTCTTCATTGTAAAGTGAAAGGAAGAATTACTACCCCTTCCCTACCGCCAAAGCACACTGAGAGATTACAAAAACATAAACAAAATCCATTAGGAGGAACTCAGAAGACAGGGTCCATTGAGATTAAGAACTTGTTAAGTTTACAACTCTCCCATGACATCTGTCTTAATCAGGGCCATCCACTGCTCTCTCCAAGGTCAGCAGTTCTTGCCTAATAGCTCTGAAATCACGACTTCACCAGGACTTCACCCCCAGCACTGAGAAAACAGATTACCTGGGAGAGCAAACTACGGTTGAGAAAGACTGCTTGAGCGCAAAAGTGGCAGCACTCTAGAAATGCACAGAAAGAATGGAGAATCAATCCTTCTATAAAATACCCCAGTGATATATCCAATTTCCGGTGATAAACACTATCTTACCTCCTGAAACATGAAACTTGACTATTATTAAGCTACCTCCTCCTTCTCTACACTTCTAACAACAATGTGTCTCTAAAATATTCCAAATTCAGTCTTCAAATGCCCCCAAATCTGTAATCTTATAATTCCTCTCTAGGGAACTTCTATGAACCACTATTCTTAACTCTGGCTGCATGAAGAAACACCTAAGGAGCTTTGTAAAGAATAAAAATGTTGAGCTCATCCAAGACCCACTGAATTAGGAGCTTCCTAAAGTGAGATTTGAGTGTCTATATTTTTGAAAAGCTCCACAGATTATTCTGCTGCAAAGCTGGAGCTGAGACCCACTGTTCCATTTGCTCCTGATCTCCTCGCATGAGAATAACAATATTCTATTCAAGGGTAAAGGCAATCCAGCATAAGGTTAAGGGCTCAAGCAGGGAGTGTCAGGCAGACTTGGCCCTCAATATCAGCACTGTCACATACGTTAGACAAGTCTCTGTTTCCTCAGTTTTAAATGGGAAATACTAAAAGTACTTAACCTCAAAGACTTGGATTTAAGACTAAATTGTATGAAAATCACTTAACACATCTGGCAAATAGTAAGTGCTCAATAAATTATCTTGCTAACCTTCCAAAGGGTAAATTATTTCCAAACTATAATCTTTAAAAAAAAAGTCTGTACAATTTTATTAATGAAAAACCTACAAGTCCTGCCATCTCCTGTTTTGCTTGTTCTCCTAAACCAAAATTAGGGGAAAATATACCTGAGCAGGCCTGACCTCAGATCATGGAAGCAGAATAACTCAGCTAGTTACAGCTTTTATTTGGTTGATTTTATAAATTAGGCCAAGTTCTTGGTTTCTGCCTGCAATTGTTTAACTGCTACATTCTATATGTTCTTGTGCTAGATGTCTCAAAAATATGTCTCTGGTCAAAAGGAACAGAAATCAGACCAATACAAATCCAGCACAGGAAAGCAAGATGTGCAGGAAGCATCATTTTCAGATTCCTTTGTCCAAGGCACGACACTACATGCAACTTGTAAATCACTGTGCTAGGTGCTGTGGCAAATATAAAGATGCATAAGAAGACGTTTCTGGCCTTTCAGTAATCACTTTATGAATTTAAATAACATATTTTAGAAGTTGCCACAAGTTAGTCCTGCCACAGGCCAAATCAAGGATGGTGAGGAAAAGGAAAGACAGTCAGGATGCCCACTTTTTCCTCCTCCTTCCCCCCCAGAGCTAGACTATGAACTAAATTGTGCCCACAGACCACAGTGGCGTTGTCCTGACTCTGCTGAAGACATGATGACATCAGGGAATCCTATATCTGCCTCTGCTCTCAGCACAGGTAATGTGCCAGACCCATAAATTATCTCATTTAATTCTAACAACTCTATGAGACAGGTCCTATTGTTACCCCTGTTTTACAGATGGGGGAAGTAAGGCTTAGAGAAGTGGAGTCACACAGCCAGTGTGACTTACTATGAGCTGGGACTTTGACTCAGGCTGTTGGAACCTTGAACCTGAGCTCTTTAAATATTACATGATGCTGACCCCTGATTCTGGAGGTCAGAGAGGTCATCTAAAGGGCATAGCCTCATGCCCACATCAAAATCATATGGTCAAGAAGTCAGGAGAGTAGTTATCTCTGGGGGGTGATAGCCAGAGGGTGAGTAGTGACTGGAAGGAAGCAAGGAGGGGGTGTTGGAGGAAGGGGGAACTGGTGGAGGGGAGTAGTAATATTCCATTTCTTGATCTAGGTCCAGGTTACACAGTTTCTTGATGTGTGTTTGTGAAAACTTCAGTTTGTGAAAATTTACGATAAAAGTACAAAATTAGTGCACTTTTCTGTATGTATATTTTATTTTAATAAAGTTATAATACACAAAGTATAAAAGTGCTCTTTGATTCTTTTCTATGCCAGCTCCTAGCAGTGTTGACACAGGAAGGGTAAGTCTCAATAACCTCATGGAAAACTTTACCCTTCATTGACACAGGTTTACTGAGGATTTGACTTACCTAATTTCAGTATCTTGCTCCTCTTTTAACAGAAGCCTAGCCAAGGAATTTCACTGAATAAAAGTTAATTGCATTGTACCTGAGGTAGTAAATGCATACAGTCAACTCATTATTCTAATCAATCTCATATTTTATTCTCTCTTCATGTAAACAGATGTTACAAATGTTGCAGATTAGAGCTCTGATTTGGAGGCAAAAAAAATTAGCATAGCTAGAGATAAAACAGTGGTTCTGAACCCTTGATTCACATTAGAATAATCCTGGGAGCATTTAAAAAATACTAATACCTGGGTCCCACTCACAGAGATCCTGGTTTAACTGGACTGAGGTGAGACCCTGTTATTAAATTATTTTAAAAGGTCACCAGGTGATTCTAACGTGCAGCCATGATGAGAGCCACTGAGTTAAATTATAAAGCTAATTTTTAAAGTAGACTTTGTACTCAAGATTACTACAAACCTCATTTCTCTTCAAATAAATCGCTTAAGAGGGTAAGACTTCAAAAAAAGAAAAGTTGAAAACTGTTTCTCATTTGTTATTCTAGGATAAAATAGTCAAGCTATGCTTTATTCTGGAACAAAGAAAAATACTTTTAACATCACAGGAGGATTTCTACCAGTGTTACCATTTGGATCAGACTCCCTCTAAAGGAAAAAATAGGAATACTGTTCATGGTAAAACTATGTTTCTGCCACTAGCAACACTTTTAACCTTTTTTCCGACCAGATGCCCTAATCAGCAATCTCTTTACTATGCAGCAGAGGTGAGGCAGAAACAATTCAAATCATCCTGAACTCTGGTCAGACAGCTGTTCACTGTTGGCTAAATGGCCATTTGAAACTCGTAATAAAACCCACATCTCCTTAGCAACGAATTTTCCTTTTTAAATTCTTTTTACATTTGTGTGCATTGGCTAGTGAAATGGTGTCTCTGCAAGTGAGTCTGAAAAAAGAAATAAAAAACACTGTACAGAGAGCTGAAAGGGAGAGAGAGAGCTGAAAGGAAGAGGGTAAATACAAATCATCAGAAATGACCAGATGCACATGCTCGTTGGCCCACATACCATCACCACCTTCCATCCAACCAGCTGGTTATCATTGTATCTGTAGGTTCATCTACAAGCATCTTGCTTGTGCTTACAATCTCTAGAGATTTACAAAAGTAGATTTCCTGACAATAGCAGTTCTCCCCTTCTAAGTGTAGTTTTACTTTCTAAGCCAACAAATCATTCATTGTTTTGATCATTCCATACACCATATTCTAAAACTTAAAACACACAAGAAAAACAGGATGCTTCCAAAGAATCCTGAAGATTAAAGCTCCTTCTATCTTCAATCCATAGGTTGGCTACTCATTTGAACCAGGGCTTATCTTAATGCTAATAACTTTTTAAAATTCTTAAATCCTTCGTCTTGAACTTAGTATTAGCCACGTCATATATTCTCTCTCTCCCAAAGCCATTCTCCTACCCCACTACACATGAAAACCTCCACTGAAGTTGCCATCTATTCTGAGACACCTGTCCCGACCTAGAAGAGAATGCAAACCTAAAGTTTAAAAATGTAAAGTATTCTAAACCAAATAGTTTTTACATTTTAGATTTTCCTTTCTTTTCATCTGCCTTCTCCACATTCAATTCTAGAGGGTAGCTTTCCCTTTTTTTCTTTTTTTAATAACAGAAGGCTAATACCTCTCCCTTTCACTGGGCTATTCAAACATAAAATCTGTTTTGATTGCACAGAGGGAAAATGCATTCCCTACAAGGATATAATATCCAAGCAAAGGAGCGAAATAGACCATAAAAATGGTATGACCACCTATATCCATCCCTCTTCCTGCTTGGTAGGGTAGGGGTGGGGTCAGAAGAGCAGAGAAAGGAGAGAAAGAATTAAGTTGTATTCTTAGGAGACAAAGTAACACAACAAGCATTTTCCTGACCTACAGGGTAGGGAGGAAATAACCCTACAATGAATCCAGTTGTTTCTAGCTGAACCCCACAATCACCATAATGGGAATCCCAGCTCAGGCAGAGCTCTCTCTCCTTTAAGGCAGGATAGCAGTAGGTATGGGGATGGGAAATTTGAAGAGAACCCTCCGGAGTCTCAGTAGCTGCTGCAGCCACTAGTAACGGAACCTGCTCTAGTCACTGCCCACATTCTTTCTTTTCTGGAGACAAAGTGAAACTCCTGCGCTAGGGCCAGTGTCTTCCTCCTCTGTGACCTCTTCCAGTCACACGGTCACCCTGTTCTAGGGCAGGCAGTCCCTCTTCCCATTATGGAGGCCTCCAACAACCCTGTGCATAGCAGAGGGAGCAAATAGCTTCTTCTGCTTCTACACTTTATCTGGTTCCCTAGAGGCTGAGTGGGACTAGAGAAGGGGCAGGGGTCTCTCTACATTCCTCTCCTCTCTTCCGGGAAAGCCCCAGGAGATGTAAGGCAGCTAGCCCTCTTCCAGAGAGAGCCATCCCTTCTTTGCCTCCAGCCAAATTTCTTTCCACTCACCCACAGATTTCTCTTCTCCCCATGTACTGCATTTCCGTGAATACCCATAAAACTAATCTGTTGAAGAGTAGATTATACATTCTCCTAGAGTAATTTTAATTTCAGCTTTATTGGGGTAAAACTGACAAGTAAAATTGTAAGATATTTAAAGTGTACATCATGGCGATTTGACATATGAATACATTGTGAAATGATTCCCCCAACTGGTTAACTAACACGTCAGTCACCTCATATATTTATCTTTTTTTTTTTTTTGGTGAGAACATTTAAGTTCTGCTCTTTTAGCAATTTCAATTATAAAATACAATGTTAACTACAGCCACCATGTTTTACATTAGAGCCTCAGACCTTATTTACCTTATAGCTGGATGTTTGCTCTTAGGGTAGATTTGATATTTTAGGCCTAACCCCCAACGCCTTGGGCCTGGTAATTTGTACATGAGAGTCAATCAATGCTTGGTGAATGAATGAGTGCGTGCATAAGGGAAGGAATGAATATAGCTAACCAAAGTTCACATTTCTGTTATTCCAAGGTTTACTGAAAAAGTTCTTTATCTTCTACTCTTCATTACGACAGTTAACTTCTATTTCAAATAGTTATCAAGATCCTGTACCACTTCCTTTGAAAAAAATTCGAAGTGGCATTTCAGTCAGTTTGCTCTGCAAAAAATTCTGTTTTCAAGTTTAAGCCTTCAAATTGGGAAGGAGCTTTTCAATCTCCTTCGATGTGGGGGTGGGAATGGGAAGGTGAGAAAAGAAAAAAAAAGTATGGGAAACACTTCCTGAGCACACAAAACAGGAGGAAGATCCAGTACCTTTACAGGTAAAGCCAGCCAAGTACATGTAACCACTTTTGCCTCTTGAAGAAGAAAAGACAACAAACATGACTTAAATGAATGAAAGTTCTGGCAATAAAATCAAGCAATCCTGAGTAATCTGCAAATATATATACGCATCTAATTTTTTCTGAGAGAAAACTATTAAAACTAGAGTATTTTCCCCACGTGTCCAACTTCATAAAAATATTCTTTACGTGGACTGCCATGCACTGACTTCTGTAAGACAAAATCAGCCAAAACAATAAGCCAGTCCAAGTCTAGAAGACTCCACTGCAGACTGAACAGGATAAATCTTGTAAGGCACTATATATAAGGAGACTGGTACACATTCCATCATTGAAGATGCTGGCTGCTGATAATGAGCTCACTGATGGCTGTCAGCTGAGATCTGATGTCATGCTGCCTGCTGATAATGAGCTCACTGACGGCTGTCAGCTGAGACCTGATGTCAGCGCTGCCCCTGATTATCACACAACGTTGGACAAAAAATATAACATTTCCACCCTCAGTCTGTCATCTGCAAAATGTTGATAATAAATGAGTGTTCATATGAATTCATCAGTTAATGTTTTCAAGTACTAGGGAAGTGAGCACCACTCCAGCTATTAGTGAGTCACAATAACTGACTTCATGCCATTTCAGACTCTTCGTCAATGCTGAACGAAGTGCAACCAGATAAGTCAACATAACAGTTGAATGAGGTCTTAAAATAGTGATCACCTTCACTGTGCCATGAAGGTGAAGTAAAGACAGTTTAAAAGCAGGTAGTACTATGGTGATATACTTGAGAGGCACAGCTTCATTGAGAGAGAGTTTCCACTGATGAAACTTCAGCGATATTTATAGAATACCTACTGTGCACAATAAGCATTCTGGAATAGACAGAACTCAGATTTTATCATCAAGGTCTGTAGAACCTAGTTTTAGCCACGGCTAGCAAAGGCAGTTATCCTATTGGAAGCGATACGTAGTTAATTTAAGTCATTCTCTAACTTCAGCCTGATTCTGTGGGTAATTTGCAATAATTAAGCAACTCTGCTGGAGGTCAGATGAGATCAATACAATTTATAACACCTCATGAAATGTAGTGAGATAGTTCTACATTTGAGATGATCTGGCTGACTCTGTAGTCTAGGATTTATAACATTTCTTTGGCTTAACATTATCAACAGCCAGGATATGTTAGGTCTTTGTATGTGGGGAATAAAGGTCCAGGGGCAGCACCAATACCAAGCAGTTGTCACAGGGAAAAGACCATTAAAAAAAATGTGAAAAAACCACAAAAACAATCATATTCCTTAGTGAAGGAGACTCAAGGTTTCAGGGTGCAACATTTATCTACTTTGAGAGATATGCTTTGAATGGAGATTATTACACATACAAATATACCATACTATTTATACATACACTCATTCCAAGTCACTTATTTGCCTTCCCAGGCTATTTGGCTGAGTGAAGCCAAATAGATAAAATAATAGGCATTATCTCAGATGCATTTAAGAGCCAAATTTACTCAAAAAGCTCTCACTTAAATCACCAAAGGCTGTATAAAGACAAATACCTACGTACATTGGAATCACTAAAGATTTCTGATTCTTCACGTTCACAGCAAAGTAATGCTGCGGATTCACTGTCTTCCAAATGAGAGCTCTGTAATACAAACAAGATCATTTCAGAGATCCAGATAACAGGGTCGTAAGCATAAGGGAAAAGGCCAGCAGAAATCACTGTGTCAGTGTTAGCCCATATGTGAGAAGGTGCAATTCTGATTAGTAACAGCTGTTTTGAAGAGAATAAAGCCAACAAGGTGATTGGTTAGGAAAATTGAGGAATATTTGAGTAGCAGAAGCATTTTCCGTGGTTTCCAATTTGGGCAATGGGATGTCCTTTTTCTGTAAAGGTGGTGCTACTAAACCTTCAGAGTATGTACTCTGGACTTTTTCCAGAATGGGGTAGGTTTGTGTTCACTTACCCTCATATTCAAAGGTATATATTTGATGACTGTTTGGAGACAGGCTTTAGAATGTAATAGCACATGATTAAGGGATCTAACTACTAGCCTGGCCTCGTTAGCCCTCTGCTAACAAGTGTTTATAAGAAGAGCCAAAAAACATGCCCTACCCAAGTCCTACTGACAGATGCCAGAAAACAATTTAAAACATTTCTTCCACTCTCCAATCTCTTTTTCAAAATCTGTCTAGAAGACAGATAAGAAAAGTGAGACAAAGGAGTGAAACAATGAGCTGGTAACACAAGAGTATTTTTCCCTTATGACTAACAGCAACACAAAAAAAGAGAAGAGAATAAGCTCCAACTCTGACCCATTAAGTTCCTTCAAATGTTTGCTGTTTGGGTAACAGCTGCTGGAAACTGAGTTATTCCTACATAGAGATATATAAACTTATGTCATCAAAACTTCACACTACCATATGATCCACCAAACCCACTTCTGGGTATAAATCCAAAGGAAATGAAATCAGGATCTCGAAGAGACATCTGCACTCCCATGTGCACTGCAGCATTATTCACAATAACCAAGATATGGAAACAACCCAAATGTCTATTGACAGACAGATGGGTAAAGAAAATGTGGTATATACCTACAATGGGATATTATTCAGTCTTAAAAAAGGAGGAAATCCTGCCATATGTGACAACATGGATGAGCCTGGAGGACATTATGAGCAGTGAAATAGGCCAGTCACAGAAGGACAAATATGCATGATTCCACATATTTGAGGTATCTAAAATAATCCAACTCACAGTAACACAGAGTAGAATGGTAGTTGCCAGGGGTTTGAGGGGAAGGAGGAAAAGGGGAGTTGTTTAAAGGGTATAAAGTTTCAGTTATGCAAATGATTATGTTTTAGAAATCTGCTGCACAACATGGGGCCTACTGTTAACAATACTGTGCATTAAAATTCTTTGTTAAGAGGGTAGATCTCATGTTAAATGTTCTTACCGCAAAAGAAACAACTAACAAAACCCCTAAGGGGCACAAGGAAACTTTTGGAGGTAATAGATATGTTTATTACCTTGATTTTAATGATGGCTTCATGGGTGTACGCATTTGTCCAAACTCATCAAACTGTATGCATTAACTACGTCAAGTTTTTTGTTTATCAATTACATCTCAATAAAGCTATTAAACAAAACTTCTCACTACCGGTGGCTGAAACTTAATCATATACAACTACTTTATGGCTATCATGGTTGACTCATATTTTGTATTTTCAAAACTGAGACTGTGTTTCATTCAACTCACAGAATACCTGCAGAGACTGAGTTGTAGAGTGCAAATAAACAAAGTAAAGTTCAGAGCTCCTACTTCTCCTAACTGCCTTCTCCTGGTTAACTTCCTTCTTACTTTTTTCCTACCCTGATCCTTTGCCTACTTTTGGTTTTTGTCCTTACAACCCAGTCTCATATTCCATTTCTCCTCCCTCTTCCTCTTTCAGAAAATAAACAGAAACAACTAAATATTTAAAATCATTTTTAGGTTCTGCAAATGCAGTCTCTTTATTCCTTACTCCCCTGCATTTTGGAGGAGGAAAAAATAAGAATATTTACTCTCCTTTGTCTTTTCAAAAAGAAAAAAATCAGTCTACAAAATATGTGAATACTTCTAATATTACAAAAGCTAAAGGCTTAATAAATAACAAACAAAATACCTGAAGGAATAAGGTAGAGATCAAAGCTGCTTTCAATTCTCCCAAATTCCCATATCACAACAAAATGATAACATAGATAATATTAAGCATATCAAAAATGGCTTCTCACTGTCAAGGTGTACACAAACTGAAAAAAGTACACAGTAATTAATCCAAATTACACTAGTTAAGATTTTTAAGTTTTCACTCTTGTATATACTTCAGCATGTTTACATGAGCTCTTTCAAAATGACCTTTCAAGAAAGAGGTTCTTTTATATAAAATGGAATATTACTCGTCCATAAAAGAGAATGAAATTCTGCCATTTGCAACAACATGGATAGACCTGGAGTGTATTATGCTTAGTAAAATAAGTCAGACAGAGAAAGACAAATATGGTATGTAATCACTTATATGTGGAGTCTAAAAAATAAAACAAATGCATATAACAAAACAGGAACAGACTCACAGATATAGAAAACAAACTAGTAGATACCAGTGGAGGAAGGGAAGGAGGAGGAGCAAGATAGGGGTATGGGATTAAGAGATACAAACTACTATGTATAAAGTAGATAAGCAACAA
Source organism: Mesoplodon bidens (assembly GCF_964165515.1). NCBI lineage: Eukaryota > Metazoa > Chordata > Mammalia > Artiodactyla > Ziphiidae > Mesoplodon > Mesoplodon bidens. The sequence goes on from NC_138179.1 coordinate 15,639,320, forward strand.
GGATATACTGTGCAACATAGGGAAATTATAGCCATTATTTTGTAATAACTTTAAAGGGAGTAAAATCTATAAAAATACTGAATCACTACGCTGTACATCTGAAGCTAATATAATATTGTAAATCAACTATATTTCAATTGAAAAAAGAGGTCCTATAATGACACTTGCATTCCTAAAGTTATTTTAAGACTTTACTGCATACTTATTAATTGAAATTCAATTCATTAAGATACAGGTATCAATTTAAGTGTGCTGGTAGCATTAAAAATAATTGGTTCCTGGAACAAGTATTTACCTGCAATCAACATATTTAATTCTAAATTAAATCCTAAGAATCCTAAAGGAAGACAAAGAATATTTTGATTTCTTTCCTCTGCTTTCTGAGGTACTTGGTAATTCCAATTCCTGAGTTGTTTCTGGGTTCTGCAGATTGAACTGTCTTGCTTATGACTATTCATAGAAGGAACTTTCACATATTGAGTTATGGGGAAGTCATTCTAGCTTGTACATGATTTAACTTGAATTTTATGCTTACTTTATAAGCCTTTTGTGGCCTATCAAACATACATTGTACATCTGCTTTAATCACTTAAAAAAAAGGTGCATTTACCAGAAGTAAGGAATGTCCGTGTTAAAAAAAAAGATTAAATGCCTCCCTTCCTGCGATGCCAATGCTGGTACTCCTTCGATGATAAAAGTTCCTTCCCAGGTGACAAGGCCATATTGATTTGCTGTGTACATGCTGATCTGGTGTTTGTTTGTTTTTTAAACCTTGAAGAAATATATCTCTGACTTGTCTGATGTTCTTTGTTCTGACAAGATATAAAACTGTGTTGAAAACCATGCTCCTCCAGAGCAGTTCCTCAGGGTTATCTGAGAGGCTGTCTCTTGGGCTATAGTCCTCAGTTTGGTTCAAATAAAACTCTTTTTTATTCCTATTATAGACTGTTTATTGATTATTTTTGTTGACATTATAAAGGATTCATTCTAAGAATGAATGCTTAGGAACTCTATTAATATAATTTAGCATGTAATTAAGAAAAAAATAAATGATTATCTAATAGATAGTAAAAGATACTGATAAAATTAACAGTCATTTTTAGTTTCAAACATTTTTAGTAAGCTAGGAACAAAAGATGTTTCCTTAAACTCACTCCCTAGGTGAGTTTAGTTTATATGTAGTACTTCTCAGGTTGGTAGGCCCTTGCCTCAACCTGGTCTTGCCTGAATTTCATGTTGTACAAAATCCTCCAGTGTTTCTTCTAACATGAGGACAGTGATCATGCCTAGTTTGTAGTGCAGATATCAATTCTCTTTTCCCTTCTTTCTCTTCCTTTTTTTCCCTCCCTCCTTCCTTTTTAAATAACCCTTTGACCATTTTTAGTAGGAATTTTTAAGACAATAAAGTCAAACTAATATTCTTGGATTGGAAGTACCAAGCCCAAATCTTAACTAAACTAAATTGAGTTCATATCCTGGTTCTGCCACTTACTAGTCATGTGGTGTTGAACACATTACTTAATCTCTCTGAGCTCAATTTCCTCATCCATAAAAATGGGCACAACAATAGCATCTATCTAATAGGGTCACTGGAAAAATTGTATGAGAGATAATATAAGAAAAACACTTAGCATAACTTAGCTACTCATGTTGGTAATACTATAATAATAATATTACTATAATAATAATAATCTCCATCCTAAATGTTAAAGACTTACACATTTGGGCTAAATTCTCTTTCAAAGAAAATTTTGCCATCTAGGGAAATTTTGCTTCTATAAAATTATAAGTGTTTCACTTCTAAATCAAGACAATTTTGTATTCCCTACATAACCCTAAAGTATTGAGCTCACAATGAGTCATTCATCACCATTTACTGTATCCCTACTGTGTACTAAGCACTTCACCTGGTCCTGGATTAGCTATAGTAAAACTCCAAACAAAAAGGGAAAGATAACTGAACAGGTTCCAAAAAGACTTTTTACTTTGTATGGAGATGCAAAAACCACAAAGATAAGAATATGGCTCTGTGGAAATATGCCCCTTTGGTCAAGTATCATTTGGAGAAAAACAGGGGCTAAGATTGTTGGTTAGGAAAACACATCCGTATATAACAAGAAGTTTCAATCCAGAACAGCTTCTGAGCAACAATTATAGTAATAAAATGTTGCAATCTTTATATGGAACTTATGATGTAAAGTCTCATGTACTATGGAGGATGTTTTGAAGAGTGTTAAAATCTAACTTGTGCAGTTACCTAACAATTTGCAAGCAGAAGTCTTAAAAAATAATCCCAAAAGAGTCAAAACCTATTCCTGCTGTTGTCTCTTTCATTCTATTTTTGTTACGGCTTATGTGATTTTAAAAAGTAGAAAACATTAATTATTATTACATTTCTATCCTTCCTTTTTTCCTGCATCTTTTCTCCCCCCAACTCTTTTAGGGGTTCTAATTAAGTGAAGAATCGCAGTTGTTCCTTCTTTTCTCTTTCTTTTGGCTGCGCTGGGTCTTCGTTGCTGCGTGCAGGCTTTCTCTAGTTGTGGAGAGCAGGGGCTACTCTTCGTTGTGCTGCGTGGGCTTCTCATTATGGTGCCTTCTCTTGTTGCGGAGCACAGGCTCTAGGCACACAGGTTTCAGTAGTTGCAGCATGTGGGCTCAGTAGTTGTGGCTCATGGGCTCTAGAGTGCAGGCTCAGTAGTTGCAGTGTGGCTTAGTTGCTCCGCAGCATGTGGGATCTTCCCGGACCAGGGCTCAAACCCATGTCTCCTGCATTGGCAGGCGGATTCTTAACCACTGTGCCACCAGGGAAGTCCCTGCAGTTGTTCTTAAAGAACTAGAGACTTTGAAAATATACTTTGGACATCAAACAATAAAATACATGTGTACCCTAAAGCCTGATGACCACTTTCGGACTAAGAGCTTTTAACCTTTAAAGGTCAAGACAAGAAGTAGATCTTATGTATCCTGACACTTACGTGTAACTGGATTGAACAAAGCAATTTCATAGCCTAAGGATGACCCAGCTGAGAAAACTCTCTGTAGTCCCTAACCCCAAGTTACACATTTAAAACCATTCTTTCTTTTAAAAAAATTACATTCCCATGACTTATCTATTTTAGAAGTTTGCACCTTTTGACACCCTCACCTATTCTGCCCACTCCCTGCCTCCGGCAACTACCAACCTGTTGTCTGTATCTGCGAACTTAGTAAAAAACATTATTTCAATATGTACGTGGTAAACAAGATTCAGAAGGTGTCAGAGAGTATTTATTTTCCTCCCATCACTGTCCCCCACACCTCCTAGTTCTCTAAAACCCCATTCCCAGAAGTAGTCACTATGCTAAGTTTCTTGGGATATCTTTTCAGAGATATACTGTACACATACAAGCATTACATGTGTATATATCCTTTCTCTAAAATATACAATGGAAACACACTGCACCTATTTTTCTGTCGCTGCCTTTTTAACTAATCTTTGTTTAAAATTTTTTTAATTGTGGTAAAATAACATAAAATTTACCATCTTAAACATTTTCAAGTGTAGAGTTCATTAGTGTTAAGCATATTCACGTTGTTGTTCAACCAATCTCTGGAACTTTTTCATCTTGCAAAACTAAAACTCTACACCCATTAAAAAAAATTCTTCATTTCCTTAGAAGAAGTAAAACTGTCACTGTTTGCAGATGACATGATACTATATATAAAGAATTCTAAAGATGCCACCAGAAAACTACTAGAGCTAATCAATGAATTTGGTAAAGCTGCAGGATACAAAATTAACGCACAGAAATCTCTTGCATTCCTATACACTAATGATGAAAAATCTGAAAGAGAAATTAAGGAAACACTCCCATTTACCATTACAACAAAAAGAATAAAATATCTAGGAATAAACCTACCTAGGGAGACAAAAGACCTGTATGCAGAAAACTATAAGACACTGTTGAAAGAAATTAAAGATGATACCAACAGATGGAGAAATATACCATGTTCTTGGATTTTAAGAATCAATATTGTGAAAATGACTATACTACACAAAGCAATCTACAGATTCAATGCAACCCCTATCAAATTACCAATGGCACTTTTTACAGAACTAGAACAAAAAATCTTCAAATTTGTATGGAGACACAAAAGACCCCGAATAGCCAAAGCATGTTGAAGGAAAAAAACGGAGCTGGAGGAATCAGACTCCCTGACTTCAGACTATACTACAAAGCTACAGTAATCAAGACAATATGGTACTGGCACAAAAACAGAAACATAGATCAATGGAACAGGATAGAAAACCTAGAGATAAACCCACGCACCTATGGTCAACTAATCTATGACAAAGGAGGCAAGGATATACAATGGACAAAAGACAGTCTCTTCAATAAGTGGTGCTGGGAAAACTGGACAGCTACATGTAAAAGAATGAAATTAGAACACTCCCTAACACCATACACAAAAATAAACTCAAAATGGATTAGAGACCTAAATGTAAGACTGGACACTATAAAACTCTTAGAGGAAAACACAGGCAGAACACTCTTTGACATAAATCACAGCAAGATCTTTTTTGATGCACCTCCTAGAGTAATGGAAATGAAAACAAAAATAAACAAATGGGACCTAATGAAACTTATAACTTTTGCAAAGCAAAGGAAACTACAAACAAGATGAAAAGACAACCCTCAGAATGGGAAAAAATATTTGCAAACGAATCAACGGACAAAGGATTAACCTCCAAAATATATAAACAGCTCATGCAGCTCAATATTAAAAACACAAACAACCCAATTAAAAAATGGGCAGGGCTTCCCTGGTGGCGCAGTGGTTGAGAGTCCGCCTGCTGATGCAGGGGACACGGGTTTGTGCCCCAGTCTGGGAAGATCCCACATGCCGCGGAGCGGCTGGGCCCATGAGCCATGGCCGCTGCGCCTGCGCGTCCGGAGCCTGTGCTCCACAACGGGAGAGGCCACAACAGTGAGAGGCCCGCATACCACACACAAAAAAATAATAATAAAAATTAAAACCGGCAGAAGACCTAAATATACATTTCTCCAAAGAGGACATACAGATGGCCGAGAAGCACATGAAAAGCTGCTCAACATCACTAATTATTAGAGAAATGCAAATCAAAACTACAATGAGGTATCACCTCACACCAGTTAGAATGGGCATCATCAGAAAATCTACAAACAACAAATGCTGGAGAGGGTGTGGAGAAAAGGGAACCCCCTCTTGCACTGTTGGTGGGAATGTAAATTGATACAGCCACCTTGGAGAACAGTATGGAGGTTGCTTAAAAAACTAAAAATAGAATTACCATATGACTCAGCAATCCCACTACTGGGCATATACCCTGAGAAAACCATAATTCAAAAAGAGTCATTCACCCCAATGTTCACTGCAGCACTATTTACAATAGCCAGGTCATGGAAGCAACCTAAATGCCCATCAACAGACGAATGGATAAAAAAGATGTGGTACATATATACAACAGAATATTACTCAGCCATAAAACGGAACGAAACTGGGTCATTTGTAGAGACGTGGATGAATCTAGAAACTGTCATACAGAGTGAAGTAAGTCAGAAAGAGAAAAACAAATATTACATATTAACACATATATGTGGAACCTAGAAAAATGGTACAGATGAACCGGTTTGCAGGGCAGAAATTGAGACACAGATGTAGAGAACGTATGGACACCAAGGGGGAAAGTGGTGGTGGTGGTGGTGGTGGTGGTGGGATGAGTTGGGAGACTGGGATTGACATGTATACACTGATGTGTAGAAAATGGATGACTAATAAGAACCTGCTGTATAAAAAAATAAAATTAAGTTAAAAAAATAAAATGAAATTTAAAAAAAATTAACAACAACAAAATTCTTCATTTCTCCCTCATTAGCCCCTGGTAACCATTATTCTACTTCCTGTTTCTATGAGTTTGATAACTCTAGATGTCTCATATAAGTAGAATCATATAGTATTTGTCTTTTTGTGACTGGCTTATTTCACTTAGCATAATGTCCTCAGTGGTCATACACGCTGTAGCATGTATCAGAATTTCCTTCCCATTTATTTATTTATTTATTTATTTTTGGCTGTGTTGGGTCTTTGTTGCTGCGTGTGGGCTTTCTCTAGTTGCGGCAAGCAGGGGCTACTCTTTGTTGCGGTGCACAGGCTTCTCATTGTGGTGGCTTCTCTTGTTGCAAGGCATGGGCTCTAGGCGCGTGGGCTTCCGTAGCTGCGGCATGTGGGCTCAGTAGTTGTGGCGTGTGGGCTCTAGGGCACGTGTGCTTCAGCAGTCGTGGCTCGTGGGCTCTAGAGTGCAGGCTCAGTAGTTGTGGCACACGGGCTTAGTTGCTCCACGGCATGTGGGATCTTCCCGGACCAGGGATTGAACCCATGTTCCCTGCACTGGCAGGCGGATTCTTAACCACCGAGCCATCAGGGAAGTCCTTCCTTCCCTTTTAAGGCTGAATAATATTCCACTGTATGTATATACCACATTTTGTTTATCCACTCATCCATCAATGGACATTTACTTCATGATTTTTGATCACTGCATGATATCCCATTGTATACATATTCCACAATACAGTTCATCAGTCTCCTATTGGTAGATTCAGGTTACTTGTATTTGTTTTCTCATTTGCTATATTGAATTATCACAAACTTGATGGTTTAAACAACATAAATTTATTATCTTACAGTTCTGGAGCTCAGAAGTACTAAAATTAAAGTGGTGGCAGACCCATGTTCCTTCTGGAGCCTCTAGCAGAGTATTATGAGCTGAACTGTGGTCCCCCCCCAACCCCAAATTTATATGTTTAAGTCCTAATCCCTAGTATCTCATAGTGTGACTGCATCTGGAGATGAGGTAATTAAACTAAAATGAGGTTATTAGGGTGGGACTTCATCCAGTATGACTGATACCCTTATAAGAGAAGATCAGGACACAGATACACACAGAGGAAAGATCATGTGAAGACATAGGGAGAAGAAAGACATCTACAAGCTAAGAAGAGAGGTCTCAGAAAAAAATCAACCCTGCCAACACCTTCATCTCTGACTTCTAGCCTCCAGAACTGTAAGAAATAAATTTCTGTTGTTTAGGCCACCAGTCTACAGTACTTGTTATGGCAGCCCTAGCAAACTAATACAGAGAGAATACATTTCCTTGCCTCTTCCAGCATCTAGAGGCCACCTGAATTTCTTGGCTTGTGGCCCCCTTCCTCCATCTTTAAAGTTAGCAAAAGTGGGTTGAGTTGTTCTCGTATCAGTACGACCTCTTCTCTGTCTCCATCTTTGACTTTTAAAGATCCTTATAATGACACTATCCCCTACTCAGATAATCCAGGATAATCTGCCTATTTTAAAGTCATCTGATTAACAACCTGAATTCCATCCAACCTTAATTTCCCCTTTACCATGTAACATAATATATTCACAGGTTCACGGATGAGGACTCTATTGGGGGAGCCATTATTCTTCTTCCTACCACAGAATCTTCTTTTCTGCAAGTTTTACTGGGGAAAACAATTGTGTTTTAGAACCCAACTCACACCAGTACAGTGGGAAGCACAAAATTAAGGGACCAAGCAACGCTAGAGCTATATATTTTACACTTAAAGAGGATCCTAAAAACTTAGTAGCGGGGCTTCCCTGGTGGCACAGTGGTTGAGAATCTGTCTGCTAATGCAGGGGACACGGGTTTGAGCCCTGGTCTGGGAAGATCCCACATGCCGCGGAGCAACTAGGCCCGTGAGCCACAGCTACTAAGCCTGCGCGTCTAGAGCCTGTGCTCCGCAACAAGAGAGGCCGCGATAGAGGCCTGCGCACCGCGATGAAGAGTGGCCCCCCACTTGCCACAACTAGAGAAAGCCCTCGCACAGAAACAAAGACCCAACACAGCAAAAATAAATTAATAAACTCCTACCCCCAACATCTTAAAAAAAAAAAAAACTTAGTAGCAACAGCAGGATGTTTGAAATAGCTTTTTCCAGATGATGAATTGGATTTGATCCAACCACAGTATTTTACACAGGCCTCTTTATAATCAATGGTACAGATCTGCAAGATAATTGGTTAGTATTAAGGGTATAATCTATGGCCAGTAGTAATTAGAGTGGGTCAACTTGACAGATTAAATCAGAACGAACTGGTGATTCCTTCTTCTAAGCATCCATAGTTCCCTGCACATACATTTTCTAATGCTTACCTCACACTGCCATAATTATTTCTATATACATATTGTTTCTCTCTCTAGACAGTGAGCTTCTCAAGTTGTATCTCTATAGTCTGCCACAGAGTAAGCATTCACTAAATGTTCAATGAATGAGTAAGTGACAGCATTAGTTGTTACAATTCTTCCTTGTTGCCAATAACAATAGCGCAAATTAAGATGAGTTATAATCTTTGTGTATAGTTTTGGTTAAGAGACCAATAGTCTTCACTACCCTAAACACATGATGTTTGTCCATTAATTAGTCATAGTAGCAACAGCTCCTATTGAAGAGCCAATTGTTACATGAGACACTGCCTCCCCTGGGCTCCAAGTCAACGTGGAGGCCTTAAGCCAAAAGAGCATCTTCATTTCTCAGAGCTACTTAGCAGCTTGGCTTGTCAGTGGCTGAGACTGTCCAGGTATTCATGCCACAGGACTCCCTGACTCTGGCTTGCAGTTAGTCCATTTCATCTGCAAAGGTACTGCTGCTCTGTATGTAATTCACAGCTCTTTTATGGTAAGCATCACAGGCTTGTTTCTCTGCTCACTTCTCCTTTCAGAAGGAATACAATCTCTCAATCTAAATTTCAGCCATCCTTCAAAGCACCTCTCAAATCCCAGAATTTCAGGAAGCTTCAAAATGATGACTTCAGCCTCACTGGCCTTGGCAGGGGTTAGCCATCAACAGCCTGCTTTCATATGGCCAGCAAGCTAAGAATGGTTTTCACATTTTTAAATGGTTATTTTGTTTTGTTTTCTAAAGAAAAGGCAAAGAAGAATATGCAACACAGACCATTTAAGGCTGGCAGAGCCTAAAATATTTACTGTCAGGCTTTTAACAGAAAAAGTTTGTCAATCCCTGGCCTAGAGCATACAATTTAACTCAGGCTAATGAGAATACTGCCTAGAACTGTCTCTAATCTTTGTACGGATCATAGTTTTATCTCCCTGCGGTTTTATTGAGATATAACTGACATATAACATTGTATTAGTTTAAGGTATACAACATAATGATTTGACATATGGATATTTTGTAGATTTAGAGGTTTTGCTTTTAATTCTTTGAATATTCACTTATGATAGTATTTCAGATCCTATACAAATGCCACATTACTTGTACCAGCAAATTCACACCCTCACACAGAGATAATCTGAAAATATTTTTTAAAAAGCCCACCAAATCCCATGATCTCCATGAGGTTTGGTTTCTTTTCTCTTCTCTTTTTCTGATATAACCATCTTTCCTACAAGGGCATGTTTCTGAAATAGGAGAAAAATTCCTATTTTGGAAGAAGCAGTGATTCTCAAAGTGTGGCACCCAGTCCACCAGGCGCGGCCTCACTTGTGAACTGGTTAGAAATGCAAATTTTTAGGCTCCATTCTAAATCTATCAAATTAGGAAATCTGGGGTTAGGGCCTAGAAATGTGTTTTTAACAAGCCCTCCAAGTGATTCTGATGTACATTAAATATATTAACTATAAGTTAAAGTTTGAGAGCCACTGGACTAAAGTATTTGCATCTGTAGATAGCACATATATCACTGCTTTAGAACCAGAATGATGGAATCGTATCACTCCAAAACTAACTCCTGATAGCAAAACCAACAAAAGGAAAGTAGTGAGTAACGAAAAGTGGCCAGTGAGATATAAAAGCAGTTATTCATATGCACAGGTTATTCAATTTATATAAAGGGGCACCACCTGTATTTAATGAATACGTATATAAGGTAACTAAGCTAGGTACCATGATGGATTCTGAAAAGTAATCATCCACAGAAGTAAGAACAAATTAATAAACGAGTAATAAGTCCATAAACACAGAGAAAAGTAAAGAAGCTGGTGGTAGATGCTCAACCTTCGCTGAAAGCCCACAAGAAGAATGAGAGTAAAATAGCTGCTGCACGGACTTCCCTGGTGGTGCAGTGGTTAAGAATCCGCCTTTCAATGCAGGAAACACGGGTTCGAGCCCTGGTCCAGGAAGATAGCACATGCCCCAGAGCGACTAAGCCCGTGAGCCACAACTACTGAGCCTGAGCTCTAGAGCCCATGAGCCACAACTACTGAGCCCACGTGCCACAACTACTGAAGCCCGTGTGCTTAGAGCCCATGCTCCACAACAAGAGAAGCCCCTGCAATGAGAAGCCTGCACACTGCAACGAAGAGCAGCCCCCGCTCGCTGCAACTAGAGAAAGCCTGTGCGCAGCAACAAAGACCCAACGCAGCCATAAATAAATAAATAAATAAATTTAAAAAAATAGCTGCTGCAACTCAGAACTTCAAGATCTGGAATCTCAAGATACAAAAGAAAAAAGAAAACTTCTGGATTTATGTCTCTGGTTGATAATTAAGTGGCTCAAAATTGGTATGTAATCTACAGAGAGATGGGTTTGTCTCAATTTAGGCAAACCAAATATTCTATTATTTTCCATTTTCGGTTAGGCTTCTGCTATTAACTAGTTAGCTGCTTACTTCCCTCCTGTTCTGTGTAGGAGTTTAAAAAAAAAAACAATTCTGTCAAGTTCATGAGCTGAGAGCAAGCTAGCAAAACAAGGAGGTACAGAAAGCTTAACTCCACATCTGCTGAAAGCATACAATTCTTGTTGACCCCATTTATTTGTAAATCATCCTACATATTGTCTTATGGCCTTTAACGCCTTAGAATTCTAATTATTTCCCACCTCAGACCAATGTATGAGAGCTATCTGTGGTTTAAACACAACCATTAATCACCCCCAACTCCCCCCTCCCCCCCCCACACATACACACACACACAAACACACAAACACCTTTAAAACTTTTTTGTGTAGCTTGATTTGGAACCTGGGCTATGAAAGTGAATTAGGTTTTAGAGATGCTAATGTGTATGCCATGTAATATGACCACTGTATGCTTCTGTAGAGTGTGCAGAGAGGTGAAGCTCTTTATTCCTTTGGGGAACACAGGTTTGAAGAGCAAAGAGAAGGCTATTTTAGAGAAAGTAGGAGAATTCAGGAAACAAGAGGAATCTGAAGAAGACACTGAGTAAGAAAGGAGAGAAAAGCCTCCCTTGGACAATTGTCTGGGGATGTGTGCCAGGAAAGAAAGATTGCTGTTACTGAGATAGAATCATGAGACATTACCAAGTCAGGTTTCAGACGATTGTGAAAAGAACAGTTTTTTACTGAGAACCGAGGATTAGGCCTATTTTCCAGTAAGTAAAGAGCTTGATTCCTTCTGCAATAAATAAGAGAACTAAAAGATTTAGCTCTAGTACTGGAGGAGGAATCTAGGTTGATCAGCAAGGAAGGCTAGAGATACCTAAAATTAAGAACTAACAGGCTGAACTGGGAGTAAAGTGAGTGATGGTTTTGTACTTGTAATTAATTTCCTATATAAATTCTGACCACAAGATCTCTTCACACAGCATAAAGGTCATTTTTGCATTTTAATTGATAAACTGGACTATGATGAGAGAAGCTGCCCAGAAGGAGCTTAAAGGTTGTAAACCTCAGGTTATAATCTTTCAAAGAAATTCTCTCTGGAGAAATAGTTACACCAACAGTTCAAACTATCCAAGGGGAACCTCACCTGAATACCATTCCAGAGCTCTCCTTTCCTGATCCAAACTCTCAACATGCGTTAAAAAAATCACATTCAGCTTTGGGTATGGCAGAGGTAGGGCCTACCCCTCAAGATCCTTGAATTCATAAAGCTATTTAAAGGGGAGAGAAGCCCAATTACAAAATCTGTCCTAGTCTTTTTCTCCTTAGTCACCCATATTTCAGGGGCTGACACCATAGTGAGATTGCCAAGCTCCTTGGGGAAAACTCATGCAGGTCAGAGACAAAGTGATCACATAAAATTCAGTTTCCACCAGAGAATTCTGAGAAGGATCCCTATCAAATACTGGTTATGGGCCTGTGAAATCCTCCCCACTCCCCTCAGTGAGGAGAAAAAAAGATGGACCTTTCAGCCTCTCTCATCCTGCATCATAAAAAATAATCTGGAAAAGTGGGACTTTGGACTTCGTGGAGGGCTAATAGCCCAGAGCTGACTACAAGTTGAGCAACGTAAGGAAACGAGCAAAGAGATGAGAGTGGAAGTGTCTCAAGAGATTCCAGACATAAAACAGCAATGCCCCAGAGAGAGAGGAGCAAGAGAACCTGGAGAGAAGAACCCATAAAAGAGGGCACTTCTCTAAGTTTAGTTTCCACTTTAGGAAAAGGATTTTAGAGATCAATTCAGAAATTGCTTCAAGGGCCAGAGATTCTAGGGCAATGGTCAATACCAAGGGGGTCTTATCTCCTAAACCACAATTGGAAGACATCATAAGAGCCATTGTGAGAAACTCCCAAAAGCTGAAGTGGTCTATGGGCTCCAGCAGCAAAGCAGTGTCTCCTACAACCAAGAATGCTGGTTGCCCCAAATCCAAGCCAATCATGCTTTAAAAAGGAGATTGCTGGTGAGTCAAAGCTCAAATTTGAGGTAGGGCTCCAGTACCAGTCACAGGGCTGTCCCCTTGCAGTGTTCCTTAATTCAGTTGGGTTGGCTTCTAAGGTCTCAGAGTCCCATCTCCAGAGTATTTCCAATGGGGCCATGGCAGCTTTCCAGGTGCTGTGTGTCCTTATGGAGGCCAAAGGGAAACACCTTGGGTTCCTAAGCTTCAGGCCAAAGGGAAGAGCCAGGACAAGGATTTTGCACCAACTGACAGAAGCAAGGATACTAGACTAGAGACTCAAAGGAGGAGAATATCAAGGACGAATGAAGGATTGGGGAACTCACAAGGGAAGAGTTACCCTGCCTAGGCCAGGGCATTAGAGACCCTTGTGAACAAGACCCGCTGATTACTGCCACAGGAGGAAGTTCCTCTGAAAAGAAACTTGCTGAAAAGGATGACTTGCTTTTGAGAGTGGCTTTTTCTCAAGAACAGAGGCAAAATGCAGGAAGGTCCCCTGTAGAAATCAAAGTCCATGTCAATCTCTGCACAGAGCCCAGGGCCAGTTGAAACCAGAGCTCTTTACATGAGCAGCAGGGATAGATACTAAAGCACAGGAATTTATGATAGCCACTATCCTGATCCTAGAGAAAAACTGGAGCTTATGCATGGACTTCTTATATGGGACATCAGTCAGCACAATGAAGAACTCCAGGCCCATGCAGGGACCCTGAGCAAAGCAAAGTGAAAAGTGCCATGTCTCACAGACATCAGTCAGGTTCTGACAGCCAGAGGTGTCTGAGCCTGGTCAGGATTGTCAGAAATATGGATATTCCAGCAGAAAATCACCTCCCAGGAGGATAACTTCTCTGAAGGAAAATGTTCATTCCATGTAGAGAAAGATCTTACATCTCATGTTAACATATCCTCCAAAGATGATGGTCTCTGTTTCTCATAACCAAGGAATTTCTTTCCAAATACACTAGTTTCTTCTAACTGGAGAAACAAAACAAAACAAAAACCTGAGAAGCCTTAGACTTGGGAACTGTCCTAAGCCCACTTTGTTATTCTCACTATTCCCACTGTCTAGATGGAGAACAAATATTTGTATGAGAACACTGGTATTCTTGGTTGGTATTTAAACCACGTGCATCTTAGAAAATTACTGTTTAAAATACAATAATTTACTATCACCCCTTTGCCACCATAAAATAATTCCATTAGAAAGGGGACCAGCCCATCAGGAAATGCAACAGAAACTTACACCCTCCAGAAACTTTAAATCTGGACCATATTTTCCGTAATTCCTCAAATCAATGTTAATTAGCTTATGTGGATTTGTCAAAGGAAGGTGGTTAGAAAGATTCAAAGTAAAAAAGCACCCTGTTATAGTGTTACACTCCCATTGGGAGTTAAAAAAACAAAAATCTCCACTACCAAAAACTCAACTTTTAGGTCCATTCTGAGTAGAAATCAGACTAAAAAATGTCACAGAATAAAACTTCCTCTGATTAAAAGTCTCTAATTTCAAATTTCTGAAGCAACATCCTTTCTTCTCTAATCCTCAAATAACTGCAAACTGAGATAAATGGATAGACCCCTCTCATGTTCTGAAGTTCTGAATTGTCTGCTTAAAAGATAAGAAACAGTTTTATATTTTGATAAAAAGGTCACTTGTGGTTAGGGTTCATAAAACTCCCTTCTCTGAGGACCGTTCATAATTTACATCCAGCCAAGTAATACCACTCAGGATACCCAGTTTCCTCAATTCCAAACAATCAATGAAGAAAGAAACTTTTAAATTTTCTTACTGAAACAATTTTTCAGGTTTCTGTGTATGTTTTAGCATTAGTTTGAGTACAAATTTCCTTAGCTAGTTATTTCCCACTTATTCCTAAATCTATAATGGGCCTCATAATTTTGTGAACAAGTAGAGAAGCATTGTCATTTCCAACACTACAGAATCTTACAAAGGAAGTAAGCACTTCCTTTGAAATTTTGAAAGTTTTGGTGTGTTTAGGGGGAAAGTATAGTTATACTTACTGTCCCACTTGACCAAAGGACAGCTGGGGATCTCAAGAAGCAAACATTATATTCATGTTCTCCCAGCAAGCCCCTTGGCAACAAACCACAGTCTGTAAGTCTTCCCAAAACACAGTAATAAACCAGCTTCTATTCATTTTTTTTCAAACTGCAGGCTGAGAGACCCATGAGCAGCTTGTGAAATCAATTTAGTGGTTCGTAGCAACATACTTTGTTTTTTTTAAAACTAACTAGAATAGAAAATATCAGAGTACACTGCATGAAGGAAAAGGAAGAACTGTTTCATGAAACTTGTTTTAGATATGTATACAAAAACACCTACACAAGCATACCAGGTCATAATGTAAAATGTATTTATTACTGTGAATCTCAGTCATAAGAATTTGAAAGCTACTCCTTTCCAGGGGTCCCCAACCCCCAGGCTGTGGTAGCATCCTCGGCCTGTGAGGAACCCGCCGCACAGCAGGAGGTGAGCCGCGGGCCAGCAAGCGAAGCATTATCTGCTGCTCCCCATTACCACCTGAACCATACCCCCACACTCCATCCGTGGAAAAACTGTCTTCCACGAAACTTGCCCCTGGTGCCAAAAAGACTGGGGACTGCTGCTCTAGACTATAAGTTGCATGAGGAAAAAGATCAAGTGTACCTAATTCATTCATTCTATATACCCAGCAACTACACATAATGCCTGGCATTTATAATAAGCACTCAATAAGTATTTGTTGGCTGACTGTTCAATATGCAGTCTTACATTATTAATACTGTGGTCCATAAATCAAAATTTGGACTGAATCTAAGTAGTTAGACAATATCTTTTATGAGGCACTAAGAAAATAACATTTGATTAGTAAATTTAACAATTTCTCCCTTGCTTGCCCTCTGATTGATGGGCTAAACAAATGGTAGATCCCAGCAGGAAATGAGAGAAGGCAAGGTCTTGGGAACTGACAAACTAAATGATTACCCTTAGGATATATCAGACCAGCATGGTTTATGATCTTCCTATGTACATATTCTGACATAATATGCACAAACTTGTACAGCGAGAAAAGCACAGAATTTAGAATTAGTTAGACATAATGACAACTAACGACTAAATGACCTTGGGCAAATAGTTTTAACTTCCCTGAGCCTAATTTCCTCAACTGGGAAAGCAAGTTGTGACAACTATAAATGGTTACCAAAATATAGGTGTAACTTCTACAAGAACATACAGGAGAAAATCTCTGCAGCACTGGGTTAGGCAAAGATTTCTTAACGACAGAAAAAGCACTATCCGTAAAGGAAAAAGTTTGTAAAAACTATGCTCTTTGAAAGACACACTTAAGAAAACAAAAAGTAATCTACAGACTGGGGAGAAATACATGCAAAATATGTCTGACAAAGTGCTTGTAAACACAATATATAAAGACAAATATCTTAATAAAAAATAGGCAAAATATTTGAACAGACCCTTCACCAAGAAAAGATACAGACTGCAAATAAGCACATGAAAAGATGCCAGCCAAGTGTACCATTTATTGATGGGAAAATAAAGAAATAGATAAAGTACAGATCATGATACGTAACATTAAAGAATGAAAAGAATCCTTTCTGAATTTTTGCCCAGATTATAAACTACTAATATAGTTTATATTACAATATTGAGGGCAAGGACAATGTCTTCAAAGACTAGGAACTAAATGAATGTTTATACCTAGTGTATTGTGAATGAGTTTAAAATCATGATGCTATTTAAAATGTCGATCATTAATTTTTTTTAAACTGCAAAGCAGTATTTAGGATGGTAGCAAGTTGAGTAAGTGAACTTTCTTAGAATTTTGTAATTGCCTTGAACTATCTGTGGTAACAAGGAAGTAATTTAAAGTGCTGAATTAGAGTTATTGGCCACCACTGAAAAGTAATCATTACTGAAAGTAATCATTTAGTATTTTCATTGCCTTTTTTACTTACATAAAGAAAAATATTTCAAAGCTATCTCATTTAGTGATACAGATCAGAATCTCTGGTCAGTTAACTATGACCTCTGTTCCTTTCCAGGTTTGGTTTTTAAGGTTGAACCCTTGGGTCACATTCTAGCTTTATACCTATTGAAAATAAAACTATACCTTCCCTTTGGCCCAGCAGCTCTATTTCTAGAAATTTATTATAATTATGTGAAATGACATTTTTCTAATGTTATTCACTGCAGCATTTATTATAAAAACAAAAGCCTGGAGACTGGAAATTAAAGTACGTCTATGCAATGGAATACTATCTAGAAATAATAAAAACAAGGGAGCTTTTTATGTACTAATATGGAGCATTTCTAAGCTAGACTAAGTGAAAAAAAGCAAGGTACAGAATATTGTAGATGGTATGGTACCATTAGTATAAAAAAGGGGAAAGGCACGCACACACACACACACACACACTTGCTTGTCTATACATAGAGTACTTTTAGAGACACAGAAAATTAATAACATTAGTTGTATGTGAAGAAGAGGAGTGAATGGCTGGGGGACAGAAGTAGGAAGACTCTTCACTATATACCCTTTCATAACTTCTTGAATTCTGAATCTTTTTTTTTTTTTTTTTTTGCGGTACGCGGGCCTATCACCGCTGTGGCTTCTCCCGTTGCTGAGCACAGGCTCCGGACGCGCAGGCTCAGAGGCCATGGCTCACGGGCCCAGCCGCTCCGCGGCATGTGGGATCTAACTGGACCGGGGCACGAACCCACGTCTCCTGCATCAGCAGGCGGACTCAAAACCACTGCGCCACCATGGAAGCCCTTGAATTGAATCTTATGAATACATTATCTAGTTTAAAAAATTAAAAAATAAACTTAAAAATCAAATAATAATAATGAAAGAATTTAGTCTTTCAGCAGTAAGCAAGTCCAAGAAAAAAAAAAACAGATTTGACTAAACTCTGACATTTGAATGAAGATACTGACAACTGTCACAGAGGCACCCATCTGGGCCTGTGTGAGTTCCTTTGGAGACCTGAAATACTGATACAATAAACCCAAAACCTGTACGTGGCATCATTCAGACACTGATTCATCAAATTCCTACTGGAATTACCACTCTTTCATCATCCATTTGATTAAAAAAATAGTTTTAAAGTTTCTTTTCATTACCTGTAATTTTTACCTCAATACAATATGAAGAAGCAGGCTTTCTTACAATGGATATAAGACAAATGAAGTCTGGGTATCTTCAAAGGTCAAAATAGAATCTTCCATGGGTGAACTCTAATTGTACACAGAGTCTTCTAAATAGGACAGCATCATAGGGTGGCAACTAAAGGAGTATCAAGACTTACTGAAGTTGTGAGATTCCCTTAAGCATTTCTAAAACTTCTCACATGAGAAGGAAGGGAAGTAATATATGGAATTTTAGGAATGAAACTCTGGCTAACAGGGTTATGGGGCATCTGAGAAGTCACGGGATAGGTCTGACTTTCTCAGAGGGGAGGCTGCATTTTTTTTTAAAATTTCCATCATCTGCTATTAAAATTAGTTCTGCACAAATGTTTGCAGATGCAGAGCAGCTGGCAGTCTTGCTGCATTTTGCTCATTGGTAGATCATAAGCAAGTCAATGAAGAAGGACTGTTGAATTTTCCATCTGTGTTCCAGTGTTTTCAGAGAACTGTCAAATTTATGTTCTGGGACACTGGATTCACAATGTTAATATCCTATTGAACACTGGCTAGAGCTTGAAAGTTTACATCTAGTCTCTGAAGATAATAAGATTTGAAAACATACTCTCTTGCAGCCATTTGTAAGCAAATCCTTTTTATACCCATGTGGAATAAATGTATATTATCCTATCTACATTAGTGCTTTCTGATGCATTTGATTTTTTTTAAAAAATCAGAACATAAACATGTCCTACTTCATTAGCTAGTCAAAAATGCAAAATAAAACAAGATACAATTTTCATCCTTCAGACTGGCAAAGATAAGAGACTATAAATGTTTCCAAAGCTATTAAGGAAAAGAGAAAGAGGAACTCTCACATACCAATGGCTGTGAGTATAAAATAGTAAAATTTTTCTGAAAAGTAATCTGATATTGTATCAAAAAAATCTTGAAGATGTTCATTATCTTTGGCTGAGGAAATTCCAGAATTTATTTTAAAGAAATAATCTGAGATGTATATAAAGATTTACGTAAAAAAATTAAAAATTAAAAAACCAGAAATAAAGTCACAGATGTAGAAAACAATCTTATGGCTACTGGGGGGAAGCGGGGGAGGGATAAATTGGGAGATTGGGATTGACATATACACACTACTGTATATAAAATAGATAAGTAATAAGGACCTACTGTATAGCACAGAGAACTCTACTCAATACTCTGTAATGACATATATGGGAAAAGAATCTAAAAAAGAGTGGATACACGTACATGTATAACTGATTCACTTCACTATAAAGCAGAAAGTAACACAACATTGTAAATCAACTATACTCCAATAAAAATTTTTTTGAAAAGATTTATGTACAAAATATTCCCTATAGAATTAACACACATTGCAACTCAAATATCCAACAACAGGTAAATAGTTAAATTATAGCACATTGAAATGAATACCTTAGTAAAACACAGGGAGACTCTTATTTCAGCCAAATCCTTTAATAAGTCTGATTCTTTTTTTTTTTTTTTTTTTTTTTTTTTTGCAGTACGCGGCCTCTCACTGTTGTGGCCTCTCCCGTTGCAGAGCACAGGCTCCGGATGCGCAGGCTCAGCGGCCATGGCGCACGGGCCCAGCCGCTCCGCAGCATGTGGGATCTTCCCGGACCGGGGCACAAACCCGTATCCCCTGAATCGGCAGGCGGACTCTCAACCACTGCACCACCATGGAAGCCCTGATTCATTTTTTAAAAACAGAAAAACAGTGATGAAAAGCAGTGGTCCATTAGACATGCTTGCTTTCTGGTTTTCAAAGGGATAGAAGGATAAAACAATTTCTTTTGAATTATGTACATGTTTGTCTTAGACTAATTCCAGCTCTGATTCTAGAAAACTGAGAGTTTAGAGATATACGTTTGTTTTAGCATCTCACAAAAGGAATTGGTGACTATTAGTACCCACAGTACAACATTAGCATGAAGACTTGGTTCCCATCCAGGAAACAATACAATAGCAACAATAAAAATCAGTGTGTATTCCTATGCCTAGAGCCTACACTAAAAAAAGAAAAGCCAAAGCTCCCTCTCCCAGCAAAAAAGTTTAATAATATTTACATAAGGTTAGGTGGGTATAGGAACAACTAGAGATAGTGCTCTCTTAACATGGTGATATGGAGCACAGGAGGGCCCCTGCCTACTTCTCTAGTTTTTTTTATTCTGTCTCACAGCACGTTGATCTAGAAACACTGGCCTTCCTTCGAATTCTCAAATATGCCAAACTCTCTCCACCTCAGGGCCTTTGAACAAGCTATTCTCTTTGCTTACACTACTCTTTTCCTTATTTTCTTATGGCAGGCCCCTCCTCACTAAGTATGACTTCTTCAGGGAGGCCTTTCTTTTTTTTTTTTTTTGCGGTACGTGGGCCTCTCACTGTTGTGGCCTCTCCCGTTGTGGAGCACAGGCTCCGGATGCTCAGGCTCACCGGCCATGGCTCACGGGCCTAGCTGCTCCACGGCATGTGGGATCTTCCCAGACCGGGGCATGAACCCGTGTCCCCTGCATTGGCAGGCGGACTCTCAACCACTGCGCCACCGGGGAAGCCCTAGGGAGGCCTTTCTTAATCTCCAATTTAAGCACTGCTCCCTGTTGTTTCAGTCAGAGAACCATCACAATTTGTAATTACAAGTTTGCATACATGCTTAATTCTATCTTCACTACTATATAGAATAAGCTTCATGAGAGAAGGAACTATGTCTGCTTTATTCATCAATGCATACATAATTGCCTAGAACAGTATGTGCTTATTGCCTAGCACAGTATGTGACACATAGTAGTGTTCAATATATATTTTTAGAATTAGTAAATCAATGAATGAAGATATTTTAAAAGCAATTGGAGAAATGTATGAAAACAATGAGAAGATCAAGAATATCTGGGCGGCAAATACTACCATACTACCTGTTTGGTAGTATGGCAGTATTTAAAATTTCTTCCAGATTTCTACTATAGTAGATATTCCATATTAAATAATGCATTACTAGTCATAAGTATCAGTGAAGGCATATGGAAAATATGAGATAAAAATCTAGCCATATCCTACTAAATACATTACACTATGATTGTAACTAGTAAACTCTAATGGTGCAATATGATACTCATGATCTCAAATTATTAATTATCTACATAATTAAGAATAGGCATAAGTTACATAAATTATGAATAGGCAGAAAAATAAGCTCAAAGCAGCAAGTGAACAACTGAAAAAGTCTGGTTCAAGACTCGTTGATTTTCTGATGTGAATCATAGGAAATCTTTAAAAACATAGCATTTGGTGTTGTTATTTTTCATAATTATACAAATTAGTGACTAAATTACATTAATTTCCTCTAAATATCATGCCTGTACATTTTATTTTTAAAAATGTGTCCAGGTGTATATTGTTTTAAAATTCCATGGTGAAAAGTCTAAGAACTAAAATATGATGACCATATTTTCCAGACAAAAAATCAGAATGTATGTTGACAAATATTTTAAAACAAGAGTATCAAAAATCTTAAGTATCATCATCTCCATATTACAGATAAGAGTACAGGGACTCAGTCAAGTAATTTATCCAAGATGTAAATAAGAGATAGAATCAGTATTCAAACTAGGTTTTTCTTACTCAGAGGCTCATGCTATTTCCACTTTGCTACAATGCTTTCTGCTGTTCATTTTTTCATTTACTCCAATATTAATTGAGTATCTACTAGATGCTACTGTGATTAAGTAGATATAAGAAAGGAAACTATAACTTGTCCTTGAAGCTCGAGAATATTTCCAGAATCAAAATAAACCTAATGGCGGGGGGGGGGGGGGAGCGGGGGGGAGGGAAGGAGGGAGGGGGAGAGAGGGAGGTTCCTTGAAACAAAGAGGGATCAACTGTCTGTCTTCTTCTTTGTTAGATCTGCTCAAACAGCATGTGACATCCATTTGAGGCCTCTGGCCCATCAGAAAGTCATCAAAACAAGATGCATTGTTTCCAAGTCTCAGCTAAGGCTCATGAAAATTAAGCTGGTAAAAGCAATGCCATAAATATAATGTTGAAATTTAAAATTTTGACACCTAAAGATGTAAGAGAATTAGAATGTTAGAAAGACGAAGGCTGTTTTTAAAAACTTAATGTTATAAAATAATTTGTTAAGAGTCAAATAAAAAAATAAAATGCAAACCAAGTACAAGGCCACACTTAATATAGTTATGCACATGCTGCTAGGAAAAAAAAGACTTCTAGGGCTTCCCTGGTGGCACAGTGGTTAAGAATCTGCCTGCCAATGCAGGGGACATGGGTTCGATCCCCAGTCCGGGAAGATCCCACATGCCGCGGAGCAACTAAGCCCGTGTGCCATAACTACTGAGCCTGCGCTCTAAAGCCTGCATGTCACAACTACTGAAGCCCGTGCACCTAGAGCCCGTGCTCCGCAATGGGAGAAGCCACCGCAATGAGAGGCCTGCACACCACAACGAAGAGTAGCCCCCGCCTGCTGCAACTAGAGAAAGCCCTCGCCCAGCAACGAAGACCCAACACAGCCAAAAATAAATAAATCAAATAAATAAAAATTTTTTAAAAGTCTTCTAGTCATTCCTTCATTCATCTATCAGTCCATTATCTATCTCACCAGCTGGCCATCAAACATCACTGAGTGCCTATTACATGGGACACTCTGCTGAATGGTACATAAGGATGAATCAAATGTGGATTGCACTCTTAAGTAGTCTTCAGTACGAGAAGGAAAAAATAATTACAAGGTAGAAAGGAAAGCTTACTTTCTGCTTAAGGATTAGGGAGGGCTTTGTGGAGGAGGAGTGTTTAAACTAGACCTTGACACACAGAAAAGATGTGGACATATGGAAACATGAGGAGAGTGTACTTGTGTATTCTGACTGGGTGGAGGCAGCAGGTTGAATACCATAAGGAGGTTAAATGGAATCCAGGCTTCATCCTGGAGTCCATGATTTTGCTATTAACTCAGCCCACTTAGCTCATAATGTTGAGATACTTCCCACTTCTAAACTATAAAATGGAGCTAATACTATCCTCCTCCTTGCCTTGGATTTTGTGAGGAGTAATTAATACTTACAAAGGAGTAATATTCTCAGAGGAAGCTTCTTTTCCTGAATTTTAAAAGACAGAAAATCATTTTACACATTACATTTTCTTTCCTAGTTTCTCCTTAATAAGTTTTGCATCAGCCATAGTTAGTTTCTCTAGCCAAGCCAATCTAATAAATAAACCTAAGATAATTCCTCAAAGTATCACAGAATTCTCTGTCTTCCTTGGATCTGTGTCTTAACCCTTATTAGGCTAACAACAGAAGTAAGACAGAGCAACTGCCTAGGAGGGGTAATAGTGAGATAGAAAATACACTCAGGTGAATTAGTTTGCTGCCATCAGAATATAAGCTTCTTAACATAAAAGAAAGTAATTCTCAGAAACTGGAAGGGTTGTTACAGATGGATTTAGTTCAACTTACACAGATGAGGGAACTAAAGCTGAGGGAGATCTAATGACCTGCCCAAGGTTGTCCAGCTAGTTAACGGCAGACCTAGGACTTCCATTTCTGGTCCAGCATTCTTTCCTTTAAACCAGGGTCGAAAACCAGGACTTGCAGGAAGAATCCTGCCTACAGAATTGTTCAGTATAGCCCCCATGGTATTTTTTTTTATTAATCTGAATTTTTAAACAGGAGACACACAGAGATTTGTCACAGACTCCATCTATTCCCTAAGTCTTAGATAGTCCCAATTCACATATTCATGCTACCTGCCTGGCTCTGGCAGAATGAATTCTGACCAATTTTCTCCGTGCTGCCTTCTCTAACAGTACACACTAAATTTAATCAAGGAAGTTAATTCCCTACCGTCCCAAATCTCAAATGCCAAGTTTTTTTTCTTTTCCCTAGTAATATTACCTCATATTTGAACAATACTTTGATATAAATTATATTCTTTGTGTAGGACATTTTATGAAAACTCAGAGATAAGTGATATGCTCAAGGTTACAAAGCTAACTAGTAACAGAGCTAGGGCTAGACCCGAGGATTCAGTTCAGAGGTCTTTTTTTTTTTCCTTCCAGTTTTATTCACATATATACAGTACTGTATAAGTTTAAGGTGTACAGCATGATGATTTGACTTACATACCTCATGAAACAGTTTCCCAATAAGTTCAGTAAACATCCACCATCTCATATAGAAACAAAATTAAGGAAATAGAAATGTTTGTGTGATGAGAACTCCTAGGCTTTACTCTCTTAACAATTTTCATATGTAACATACAGCAGTGTTAATTATATTTATCATGTTGTACATTACATCCCTAGTACTTATTTAACTTATAACTGGAAGTTTGTGGTACCTTTTGACTGCTTTCATCCAATTCCCCTTCTCCCCACTCTCTGCCTCTGGTAACCACAAATCTTACCTCTTTTCCTGTGAGTTTGTTTGTATGTTTTTGAAGTAGAGTTGATCTATGACACTATGTCAGTTCCTGTTATACAAGATAGTGACTTTTTTCTATACATTTCAAAATGATCACCATGTTGAGTCTATGCTATGTCACCATACAAAGATATTACTTAGTTATTGACTATATTCCCCACACTGTACATTTCATACCTGTGACTCATTTATTTTGCAACTGGAAGTTTGCACCTCTTAATCTCCCTCACCTATTCCTAACCTATTTCTTTCTTCCCCCATCCCCCTCTCCTCCGGTAACCACCTTTTTGTTCTTTGTATCTATAACTGTTTTGTTATGTTTGTTCATTTGTTTGTTTTTTAGATTCCACCTGTAAGTGAAACCATACAGTATTTGTCTTTCTGTCTGACTTATTTCACTTAGCATAATACTCTCTAGGTCCACCCATGTTGCAGCAAATGGCAAGATTTCATTATTTTTTATGGATGAGAAATATTCCATTGTATATATATTCCACATCTCCTTTATCCATTCATCTACTGATGGGTTGCTTCCATATCTTGTCTACTGTAAATAATGCTGCAATGAATACAGGGGCGCATGTATCTTTTTGAATTAGTGTTTTTGTTTTCTTTGGATAAATACCCAGGAGTGGAATTGCTGGATCCTATGGTAGTTCTATTTTTAATTTTCTGAGGAATCTTCATACTGTTTTCCACAGTGGCTGCACCAATTTACATTCCCACCAACAACGCACAAGGGTTCCCTTTTCTCCACAGCCTTGCCAACACCTGTTAAATGTTGTCTTTTTGATAACAGCCATTCTGACAGGTGTGAGGTGATATCTCATTGTGATTTTGATTTGCATTTCCCTGATGATTAGTAATGTTGAACATCTCTTCATGTGCCTGTTGGACATCTGTATGTCTTCTTCGGAAAAATGTCTATTCAGATCTGTCCATTTTTTTTAATCGAGTTGTTTGGGTTTTTGACATTGAGTTGTATGAGCTCTTACATATTTTAGATATTAACCCCTTATCAGATATATCATTTGCAAATATCTTCTCCCATTCAGTAAGTGGCCTTTTTATTTTGTTGATAGCTTCCTTCACTGTGCAAAAGCTTTTTAGTTTGATGTAGTCCCTTTTGTTTATTTTTGCTTTGTTTTCCCCTGCCCAAGGAGACATATCCAAAAAAAATATTACCAAGACCAATGTCAAAGAGAGTATGCCTATGTTTTCTTCTCAAAGTTTTATGGTTTCAGGTCCTATATTTAAATCTTTAATCCATTTTGAATTTATTTTTGTGCATGGTATGAGTAGTCCAGTTTGATTATTTTGCATGTAGCTGTTTTTTCCCAACACCATTTATTGAAAAGGCTGTCTTTTCCCCATTGTATATTCTTGCCTCCTTTGTTGTAGATTAATTGCCCGTGTAAGTGTGGGTTCATTTCTGGGCTCGATGTTCTGTTCCATTGATCTGTGTCTGTTTTCGATTACTGTAGCTTTATAGTATAGTTTTAAATCAGGGAGCATGATACTTGCAGGCTTGTTCTTCTTTCTCAAGATTGTTTTGGTTATTCCTGGTCTGTGTCTTCATACAGATTTTATAATTATTTGTTCTAGATCTGTTAAAAATGCCCACTGCTTTTCTGATAGGGATTGCACTAAATCTGTAGATTACCTTGAGTAGTATGGTAGTAAGATATACTGTGTTCATGAATTGGAAGAATTAATATTGTTTAAATGGCCATACTACCCCAGGCAATGTACAGGTTCAACACAATGCCTATCAAAGTACCAATGGCATTTTTCACCAGAACTAGAATAATTCTAAAATTTGTAAGGAAACACAGAAGGGGCCTTTCTATTAAGCCTTGAGCCCACAGGACCAAACAGCATATCCCACAACAATTCATCTATAGCTCAATTCCTTCTTTTCACAAAAATATTTATATCAAACTAAAAGTGAACATATTTTACTCAAGAGTATATTTCACACTAGGTTTAGGGGGTCTAAAAAATAGAGAGCAGTATCTATGTGCCCATTATATATTCCAGGTTGTAATTAATGTCTTCAAATACAAATGTATAATCAATTAACACAAATGGAATGTAAGAGGAACGAAGTGTTAAATGGCTAAAGATTAAAAAAAAAACAAAAAAACCTTAAAGACTAGAAACTAGAATTTAATACACTGCCAACATCTACACATATGTGAAGTACTAAAGATATCCCAAACCTTAGCTACAGTAGCTATAAGTTTATTGTCAACTGGCCACCAAAAAATAGTAGGATGGTTTTTAAATGAAAAACAGAAATTAAATCCTTATATTAAACGGAATTAGGGAATTGTAAACCATCTGTAGCAGCCACTTTCCCAATTTTTTGTTAATAACAAAATAATTATGTAAAGTACACCTGGGAGATGAAATCAGAACTTGAAAATTCCCTAAAAACTATAAAATGAACTCAAACTTTTAAAGGCTTCAAGGAGAAAAAAAACATTAAACATATCCATTGAGAAACAGACTGCAAAACTGGCTTCTTAAGATGTATAGGAAGTAGTTTGGTTATCGAATTCAATGGCTAGAGGATTCTAGGACATACAATAGGTTGGTACATAGCTATCAACTTTGTCACCTGAATAGCTATACAATGACAAGTTTCTTAACTTTTCCTAAAATGAGAATATAATTTTTAATTTTTGGAAAATGATGTTTGGGGCACACTCACTGTCGTTACTGGTAGAAGTGCAAACTAATAACTTTTCTGGAAAGTAATGTGGCACACTTACCAAAATTCTGTTTTTAAAAATAAATTTATTTATCTATTATTTATTTTTGGCTGCGTTGGGTCTTTGTTGCTGTGTGCGGGCTTTCTTTAGTTGTGGCGAGCAGGGGCTACTCTTGTTGCAGCGCGTGGGCTTCTCATTGCAGTGGCTTCTCTTGTTGCAGAGCACAGGCTCCAGTAGTTGCAGCACACAGGCTCAGCAGTTGTGGCTCACGAGCTCTAGAGTGCAGGCACAGTAGTTGTGGCACACGGGCCTAGCTGCTCCACGGCATGTGGGATCCTCCCGGACCAGGGCGCGAACCCATGTCCCCTGCATTGGCAGGTGGATTCTCAACCACTGGGCCACCAGGGAAGTCCCACCAAAATTCTTTAAGAAGTTCTTTGCCTTTTTTCTAGTAAATTTATCTTGCCATGCCATTTTTCTTTCCTCCTACTATCATCACCATCAAATGAATACAACAAATTTGAATCATCAAGGATTTATAACTGAACAAGCCAGGATTTTTTCCCCCCTCATAATATACTCAATGTAACATTCTACTCTCACATAGGACTTTACAATACTTGCGTTTTGTTTTGTTTTGTTTTTGGGGTTTTTTTTTTTTTTTTTTTTTTTTTTTTTTGCGTTACGCGGGCCTCTCACTGTTGTGGCCTCTCCCGTTGCCAAGCACAGGCTCCGGACGCGCAGGCTCAGCGGCCATGGCTCACGGGCCCAGCCTTCCCGCGGCACGTGGGATCCTCCCGGACGGCACGAACCCGTGTCCCCTGCATCGGCAGGCGGACTCCCAATCACCGCGCCACCAGGGAAGCCCCGACAATACTTGCTTTTTAATAAACATGCTCCAAGCTGGAAGTCTACCAAGTTATCATTAATGACAATTTTTTTCTTAATGGCCAAATTAAATTCTTTTGCCTAGTGACAAGTTGAATTCTTGTATAACAAAAGGCACCTATTAAAAACAGTTTGGTACTAATTTTTAGAGTTAGTAAGTTCAAGGAATGTAAACCCTGAATGATGAGTACCTTTTATATTTTAGGCTATAGGCCTGTAATTCAAACATTCTCCAAATCCTATATGAGTTGCCTTTTTTTTTTTTTTTTTTTTTTTTTCTTTTTGCGGTATGCGGGCCTCTCACTGTTGTGGCCTCTCCCGTTGCGGAGCACAGGCTCCGGACGCGCAGGCCCAGAGGCCATGGCTCACGGGCCCAGCCGCTCCGCGGCATATGGGATCCTCCCAGACCGGGGCACGAACCCGTATCCCCTGCATCGGCAGGCGGACTCTCAACCACTGCGCCACCAGGGAGGCCCAATGAGTTGCCTTTTTTTGGGGTGTCCAGTATGTGTTGAATGACTGTAAAAAGAAAGGAAGAATATAAAAAGAAAGAGAATACACATTTTCCTACCACGTTTCAGAAAGGTTTTTGCTAATCTGTACAGAAGTCAAGGCAACAGATTAGTATTAACCTAATTATATATGACATACTATATTATCTAAATATTGTATTCGTAGGAATTTTTATCTATGTACAGACAGATTGATAAAACCACAAATAAGATATATTTTAAGTTCTAATGGGAGTAAAAGAATGAGAAATGTCATCCTATATAGTAAGATTCAACCATAAGAGGAAATATATATTTAAATCACAGAAGATGAGGTAGCTCTTTTCCTGGTCCAGACTAACTCCTTATTCAGGGTTCTGGATGCCCCCCACTTCCCCTGAGACTTGTACCCCATCAACTATCCCCTCCCTCACTTTTATCTTCTATATTTTCCCCTGCTCACAACACTTTGGCTCATTTCCCTCAATATCTAAACATTTTCATACTTTATGAGATAAGTATGAGATAAACAAAACAAGACGTATCTTCATCTGATCCTACCATTCTTTTTCTCCTTGCATTCACAGCAGCACTTCTGGAAAGGAGTATTTTATATTCACTGTTTCCACTTGATCAATTTCCTCTTCTACCTACTACAATCAGGTTTCTCTGTCCCACCTCTCCAATGAAACTACTCTAGCCAAAGTCACTGGCGGTCTCCATTCAGAGCACTTTTCTTGGTCTTACTGGATTTCTCAGCTGCATTTGACAGAATTGGACCATTCACTCCTTCCTAAAACTCTCTTTTGGCATCTGTGATACCACTCTCTACTGGTCGTCCACAAACTACTTTCCAGTTGTTCCTTCTCAGTCTCTGTCAGATATTTATTTTCTACTTTTACCCCTTAAACATGAGGGCCCGCAGGATTCTGCCCTTGGTATCTATCTCCATGGGCATTCCTTCAGTGATCTCATCTCTCTGAGTTTCAACAAAAGTCTACAAACTAATTACTTCCAAATTTTCATTGCCAGTCCTCTTGGATATCCTACTGCCTAGTGGGAACATATCTGCTTAGATGTTCTACAGGATTACACACTCAACATGTCTACAACTGAACTCATCTTCTTCCCACAGAAATTTTACTTCTTGTACCTTTGTTAACGGAATCCGTCACCTACTCAGCTTAACCAAGCTGAAAATCTTCAAGAGTCAACTTAGGCTTCTTCTACCTCACCTCTCACAATCCATCATCAAGCCCCTACACCGCTTTACTTTTTATATTTTTCTCTAATCTGTCTCATCCTTTCTATCCCAACCACAACTGCCTTAGTCTGGGCCTTTGTGTTTAGTTCTAGGACTTGGCTACTGCAACGATCTACTCTAAGTCGCAGTTCTGACTTTGCTTCTGTGAATAAAGACCTTTATGTTCTTCATTGCCAAAAGCAGCGTTTCCTGTGTCAGAGTTACCTAAGGATGCTTATAAAAATGCATATTCCTAGGCCAATCTGCAATTTTACATGCTTCCCAAGTGACTGTGATACAATCTAAAGCTTGAGAAATAAAGGCTAAAGTTTAAGTCCAAAATTCTTACCAAGGCACACAAGGCCCTGCAGGACTTGGCTCTTGTCTACTTAGCTCTCTAAGCTAGCATCTCCTTCTCTCTCCCATCAAGTGCTTTATTATCTAGAGTACTGAAATTTTCTGCACTTATCTCCATGTCTTTGGCTTCCATGCCTTTGTTGTTCTTCCCCTTTCTTCATCAAGCCTTACTCAACCTTTATGGAATTACGAAAGAAGGTCCACCACGGAACTGCCTTTATTCTACCAAGCTGACACTTAGCTCCCAAATCCTATTAACCAAAGACTGAGTTTTGCTGTCATGGTATCACAGAAAGATATCTGGTCTTTGTCCCTGGTTCCAGGCACAGAGCCTAAAACCCTTGTGATTTCCTGAGTGGCAAGGGCAATGGGAGCATCTTTTGTTCTAATGAGGTGACTCTTACTGGGCCTCTAAATAGCTTCAGGATGGGAACTAGTGGCGAGAAAGACCAAGCCTTAATTAGAAGCTTGGAAATTTCAGCCCTACCCCCCAAACACTAGGAAGAGGAGAGGGGATGGAGACTGAGTTAATCATCAGTAGCCAATGATTTAATCAATCATGCTTAGGTGATGAAATCTCCATAAAAACCCCCTAAACGACAGGGTTCAGAGAGCTTTCAGGTTGGTGAACACATCAAGGTGCTGGGAGGGTGAAACACCTGGAGAGGTCATGGAAGCTCCATGCCCCTTCCCCCACAGCTTGCCCTATGCATCTCTTCCTTTTGCCTATTTCTGAGTTGTATCCTTTACAATAAACCAGTAACAGCAAGTAAGGTGCTTTCCTGAGTTCTATGAGTCATTCTAGCAAATTACTGAACCTGAGGAGAGGGGTTGTGGGAATCCCTGACTTTGTAGCCAAGTTGGACAGACATGTGAATAATCTGGGGACCTGATACTTGAGATTGGTGTCTGAAGTAAGGACAGTCCTGTGAGACTAAGCCCTTAAACTTCTGGAATCTGATACTAACTCTGGGTAGTTAGTGTCAGAATTGAATTGACACCTAGCTAGTGTCCTCAGAGAATCAGAGAGTTGGTTGGTGTCAGGAGGAAAAACAATTCTCACTTGTCTTTAGAAGCATATGCATTCTCTGAAGGAGATGGAACTTATGATTAAGAAAATAAGTAAAATTATTATCATTCTCCATCTTTAAGAATCTACTGCAAAAAAAAAAAAAAAAAGGCATCTCACACTCTAATACAACCATAAACAACCAAGGAAGACTCTCTGGGAATTTCCAGTGACCATATTTTCAAAAACAATCCATGAAGTACCCCCACTTGACCTGTTAAAATTGCTGATAGGAAACTAGAATTCATTAAGAGGAAATGTAACAATGTCTTTCAAATTACTGAAGTGGATTAAGTCTAATTCTACAGCTTCCTGAAGAAGAAAGCCCATGATTATATATGGGTTACTACCACCCTCCAAACTTAAACTCACATCAGTAAATGTTAGATTTGATTAAGAGTAATTTTCACAAAAACTTAAATATCATGATTCAAGTGAATTTTTAAAAGAGGTTTCAACCTTCATCAGAGGGCCTCTTTGTTTTCTCTTTAGAAAACTGCTTCTGTTTTAAAAATGTGTTGTTCACTGTGAAAGAAAAATGTTAAAAATATAAAAGCATATAGAACACATCAAGTATTAAAAACTACCCATGATTCTACCATCCAGAGAGATTCAATGTTTTTATGTACTACCTTCTAGTTACACACATATAAAAGTATTTTATTGGCGGCTTCCCTGGTGGTCCAGTGGTTAAGAATCTGACTTCCAGTGCAGGGGACGTGGGTTCGATCCCTGGTCAGGGAACTAAGATCCCACATGCCTCCGGGCAACTAAGTCCGCACGCTGCAACTACTGAGCCTGTGCAACACGCCTTAACTAGAGAGAAGTCCGTGCACCACAAGTAGAGAGAAGCCCAGGCGCAGCAGCGAAGAGCCCACACGCCACAATGAAAAGATCTCCCGTGCCACAACTAAGACCCGACGCAGCCAAAAATAAATTAATTTTTAAAAAGTGTTTTACTAAGTAAAAATGATTCCACACTGTAGAAGTGTTTTCAAATATGCTTATTTATTTATTTATTTTTGCGGTACGCGGGCCTCTCACTGTTGTGGCCCCTCCCGTTGCGGAGCACAGGCTCCGGACACGCAGGTTCAGCAGCTATGGCTCACGGGCCCGGCCGCTCCGCGGCATGTGGGATCTTCCCGGACCATGGCACGAACCCGTGTCCCCTGCATCGGCAGGCGGACTCTCAACCACTGCACCACCAGGGAACCCCAAATATGCTTTTTTAAATCAAAATTTCCTATCACCATAATTTTTAAAATTAGGTTTATTTTAAATTAAACAAATGAGACAAGAATACACTGTTTAAAAAATTTCAACTACACTTTAGAAAAAGTCCAACTTTCCCTTTAGAAAAAGCCCAGGCTCAGTCTCCTCCCAAGTTAAGTGCACCTATTAGCCAGATTTTTATTTTTTTATTATTTTTAAAATATTTATTTAGGCTGCCTGGGTCTTAGTTGTGGCATGCAGGATCTTTGTTGCGGCATACAAACTCTTAGTTGCATCATGCAAACTCTTAGTTGTGGCATGCATGCAGGATCTATTTCCCTGCGACCAGGGATGGAACCCGGGCCCCCTACATTGGGATCATGGAGTCTTACCCACTGGACCACGAGGGAAGTCCCTAGCCAGATTTTTAGATATGTGTACGTGTGTATGTTTATACAACAGAAATGTTTTATTTTACATAAGTAGTATTATATTGTATTTACTGTTCTGTAATTTGCTTTCTTTATTCAGTGTTATTTGGAAGATCTTTCCCTGTTAGTACACATAGATTTATCCTATTCTTTTTTTTTTTGCAGTACACGGGCCTCTCACTGTTGTGGCCTCTCCCGTTGCGGAGCACAGGCTCCGGACGCACGGGCTCAGCGGCCATGGCTCACGGGCCCAGCCGCTCCGTGGCATGTGGGATCTTCCTGGACCGGGGCACGAACCCATGTCCCCTGCATCGGCAGGCAGACTCTCAACCACTGCGCCACCAGGGAAGCCCTATCCCATTCTTTTTAAGCACTACCTAGTGTTCCTGAGTTTAAGCATTCCCCTATGAATGAATATTTAGGTTTTTTGGTTTTATTTTGTCTTGTTTTGCTATTACAGATAATGCTACAACAGTCATTCTTGCAGCTCATGCTTGTATTACATGTAAGAATGTTTTTCCTAGGGTAGATAACAAGAAAGGGAACTGCTGAGTCATAAGGTACAAGTATTTTAAATTTTAACAGATACTACATCAAATTGCCTGCCAAAGTAGCTGTACCAAATTATATGTCCACAGTTTATGACAATACTTCTTTCTCTATCCCCTCATCATACCAGATATTATCACATTAAATATTTTTGCTAACACAATGGGTGAAAATTTTTATCTTATTTTTAAATTTCTCTAATTACTAATGAACATATTTCTCTAATTACTAATGAACATATTTTCTTATGAGTCATTTTTATTCCCTCTTCTATGAATTTGTTTTTTACTATTAGGTATATTTTGTATTATTTTTAGGAGTTCTTTATGTATCAGGAGTACAAAGCATTTGCTATATATATTATGAATACTTCTCAATTATTGCTTGTTTTCTAATGTAATTATTGTGTCTTATTTTAGTAAAATTTATATTTTGATATAGTCAAATTTATTAATCTTTTTTTTAGGGCTTTGTGTTTTGTCACCTACTTAAGATTTTTTTCTTTCTCAAGGAAACATAAACATACTTTCCTATATTTTTCCTCTAATAACTTTATATATTTAAAAATGTTTAGGCCTGTAATCCATCTAGGATTTATTTTTGAGTTTGATCTAATGTGGAGCTCTAATTTTACTTTTTTCCATTTGGAAAGCTAATTACCAACTCCAGTTGTCATTCTTCCTATCACCACTGATTTGAAACATTATTTCTGTCATGTAGTAAATCCCTATATATACACATTGACCTGTATCTGTTCCATTAATTTATACTGCTTTAGTAATGGTTTATAATATATTTTGCTCTCTGCTAGGGCACATCTCTCACTCTCTTATTTAAAAGTATCTTGCTATTCTTGAGCATGTCTCTTCCACATGATTTTTAGAATCAAGTTCTAACGGAAAGCCTGTTGGGATTCTGACTGGGATTGCATTGAAGCTGTAAATTAATCGGGGTAGAAATGGCACCTCTGAAATATTAAGTCTTCTCTTCAAGGAACATGCACAGATCTCTACTTACTCAGGTTTTCTTTTATATCCTTCAGTAGGGTTCATACAGGTCTTACAGATTTCTTGTCAAAATGCTGCCATGCACAGTGGGCACTCTATAAGTGGTAGCTACTATTATTACTAAGGGTTTATTGGTTACAGTATACTAAAAATAACCAAGGAAGCATATTCTAGAAACCACTGTCAGTTTCCCAGGACAAAACTAAATCTGGATCCTAAATTATCCTTCAACCCCCATCTCCCTTCCTATTCTTACCTCTATTCATACCAAAAGGTCCATTTTTAAGAATTATTTTAAAAACAAGTTTTTAAAAATCTGATTTTAGTCAGTAATATATTAACTCATTAGAGAATATATTTCAGCCTTGAACAGTCTCTGGGAAGATCCTTAATAGAACACTAAGACCAACTAAAAATACATATCCAAAACATAGCATGTAAATCACATTTCCTGTGCAGGAGCAGAGGTTTCTACTCCAAGGATCCACAGGGCAGTTAACAGAATTATCTCTCAGCCTGTTCTGAACGCCTGCCAATAATTACCATAAAATCCAAGGAAGAAAACCCAATTAAAGTACTCGTTCAAATTATATTTCATGGTTCCAAAGACACTTTACCAAGAGTATATAGTATCTTTGAATGCTAAAACTGAACAGGACCATAGAACTTCAACTCTTATTTCTTACATGAGAAAACTAGGGTCAGACAGATGAAGAGACTGGCTAGGGTCACAGAGTTAAATGGTAGCAAAGCCAGATGAATGGCTCTCCTACCACGCCAGTGTTTTCTTCCAGGTCATGCAGCTTGTGTTACTTTGGGGCCACCTGTTTTACTTACTTATTTATTTATTTAATAAAGTTATTTATTTATTTTTGGCTGTGTTGGGTCTTCATTGCTGCACGCAGGCTTTTTCCAGTTGTGGCGAGTGGGGGCTACTCTTCGTTGTGGTGAAGTGGCTTCTCTTGTTGCAGAGCACGAGCTCTAGGCGCATGGTCTTCAGTAGTTGTGGCTCACGGGCTCTAGAGCGCAGGCTCAGTAGTTGTGGTGCACAGGCTTAGCTGCTCCGCGGCATGTGGGATCTTCCCGGACCAGGGCTCAAACCCCTGTCCCCTGCATTGGCAGGCAGATTCTTAACCACTGTGCCACCAGGGAAGTCCCGGGGAGACCTGTTTTATTTGATAATATTCCTATGGACGATATTTTGGTAACAATACCCAGGATTAGTAATTAATTAATGTTATAAAAGCAAACTGTTACCATAGAATACATTTAATAGCATAAAAAAATGTCTGGGAGCACATGTGGGGATCTTTTACATTTGGGATATTATCATTATGTAACTGTTTAATGAGGATTAATGGGGGATAAGATTGAGTATTAGAAGGAAAAAAAACCCCATAAAACCCCAGGGTACTTCAGGTATGTTTCCTAGATCCTCTTTCCTAGACCCACCAAAAATGACATATGGAATTCAAGATTAGAGTTTAAGACAGGAAGGATAAAGCAGGCCAATCTTCAGCAGGAGCTGTTAAGACAGTGGGATCTGAAGTCAGACTACCTGGATTCTAATCCTGTTCTACCCCTTATCGGTTCCTAAATTTTCTCATCTGTTAAATGGAGATGATAAGAGCACCTATCCTCAGAAGGGTGCTGGGATCAGACCTACAAAGAGCTCAGAACAGTGCCTGGCAGAGAGTAAATGCTCAGGAAATGTTGGTTATTCTTATTTCTGTCTCTTTGGAGAGAAGAAACTTTCTGGTCATCACAGAACAGGGAATAGACCTATTTTTAAATGGTCTTCTGCACTGGAAGTTAGGGGATGCTATTGCTCAATATTAATTTTAGGAAAGAAAGAAAGAATTTTCAGCTTTGTAATTTTTTTTTTTTGCGGTACGTGGGCCTCTCACTGTTGTGGCCTCTCCCGTTGCGGAGCACAGGCTCCGGATGCGCAGGCTCAGCGGCCATGGCTCACGGGCCCAGCTGCTCCGCGGCATATGGGATCCTCCCGGACCGGGGCACGAACCCGTATCCCCTGCATCGGCAGGCGGACTCTCAACCACTGCGCCACCAGGGAGGCCCAGCTTTGTAATTTTTAAAAAATTAATTAATTTATTTATTTTTTGGCTGCGCTGGGTCTTCGTTGCTGCCCGTGGGCTTTCTCTAGTTGTGGCGAGTGGGGGCTACTCTTTGTTGCGGTGCACGGGCTTCTCATTTCGGTGGCTTCTCTTGTTGTGGAGCACTGGCTCTAGGCATGCAGGCTTCAGTAGTTGTGGCACGCAGGCTCAGTAGTTGTGGCTCACGGGCTCTAGAGCACAGGTTCAGTAGTGGTGCATGGGCTTAGTTGTTCCACAGCATGTGGGATCTTCCCAGGCAGGGTCTCGAACCCGTGTCCCCTGCATTGGCAGGTGGATTCTTAACCACTGCGCCACCAGGGAAGTCCAATATAGTGGAATATTATTCTGCTATAAAAAGGAGTGAAATACTGATACAGGCCACAATATGGATGAAGCTTGAAAATATTATGGTAAGTGAAAGAAGCCAGTCACAAAAGACAACATATTGTATGATTCCATACATATGAAAGTTCAGAATAGGGAAATCTATAGACAGAAAGTTGATTACTGATTGCTTAGGGTTCAGGAGAAATAGGATGGTGATAACCAAAGGGTAAGAGGTTTCTTTCTGAGGTGATAAAAATGTTTAAAAAATTGACTGTGGTGATAGGTACACAAATCAGTGACTATACCAAAAACCACTGAACACTTTAAATATGTTAACTGAATAGTATGAATTCTATGTCAATAAAGTTGTTAAAAAATAATAAGTCTGAAAAACATTTTAAAAGATCATCCCGGGAATTCCCTGGTGGTCCAGTGGTTAGGACTCCGCGCTTTCACTGCCGAGGGCCTGTGTTTGATCCCTGGTCGGGGAACTAAGATCCCAAAAGCAGTGTGGCCAAAACAATAAAATAAAGTATAATAATAATAATAAAATGGATAACTTAAAAAATATATATATATATATCATCCAATGAAAAGCACCTGGACGCATACTCATCTGATTTAGGTTCTAACCATGGATACTTTTGCCAACATTCAGTGGAAGAACCAGGACAGGTCAGACTTAATCACAGGCTGGATCCCCTGCACCAGTAGTTTTCATATGTTTAGTGCCTATCGGAATCACCCAAGAGCCTGTTAACAATACACAGTCCTGAACTCCATCAAGAGAGATTTGGTAGGACAGAGATGAAGCCCATGACTCTGCTTTGCTATGTACCCACATGTGTCTAGTGCAGATGGATAGCAAACACATTTAATACAAACACTTCCCTGTACTGTGCTATCTGG
The DNA here is from genome assembly GCF_964165515.1 of Mesoplodon bidens. Taxonomy (NCBI): domain Eukaryota; kingdom Metazoa; phylum Chordata; class Mammalia; order Artiodactyla; family Ziphiidae; genus Mesoplodon; species Mesoplodon bidens. The sequence goes on from NC_138179.1 coordinate 15,676,905, forward strand.
ATGAAACCCATCAGATTTAATCTATATTTCTAAATAAATTCTAAAATGCTGAACATATACCCTAGTTAACAGAAAAAGGGGAAAAAATAGCCTCCAAACTTTTGAAAAGTAGTCCAGAGGTAACTGCATAATTTCCAGATTTCTCATTTGAACAAAAGGGCTAGCTAACTCTAGAGAAAGAACCATAAATAGCCATAAAAGCACAGAGCAGGACTACATCCTTATATAATGACCCACTTAAATCAAAAGGCCTCAGTATAGACCACACCACAAATACCTGGTACTACTAACTGGAGAATATTTACTCTTGCACATTTTAATGGTTATAATTCAGAACCTTATGTCCTGTCATCCCATTACTTTACTAGACTCTAGTTAAAAACTATCTTTAAACTGAAGAGATTTTGTATGAACAATATATAGTTTCTTAAAATGAAAGAATGGCTTTTGGAATTTAAAAAAGAGAAATGAAGTACTAGTAGACATTTTCAATAGAAAATATATATAAATAAAAAACTTCTAGAAGTTCCTTACTTGGTATTTCATCTGGAAAATGTAGAAATTCCAAAGCAACTCCCTTCCACCACCTCACCTAAAAAAAGGGGGATTCTAAGTACAGAAGAGAGACGTCCCAAAGCTTATGAACTCCATCCCTTGGGGGTGGGGCGCAACATGCTTTCTAGACCTTCAGTTTATTTACTCTTGCTTCCTATTCAAACCTGATCAGCTTATTTCCTGGTTTTCTAGTTGGAAGCAGATTGGAAGCAGCAAATTAGAAGTAAAGAACTACTAGAAGACACAATGACAGTAGAAAGTGACAGCCAACTCTGTGACAATAAGGAAGAAGACTCAGTAAGACTATAAAAAGTAGACATAGAGGGCTTCCCTGGTGGCGCGGTGGTTGAGAGTCCGCCTGCCGATGCAGGGGACACGGGTTCGTGCCCCAGTCCGGGAAGACCCCACATGCCGCGGAGCGGCTAGGCCCGTGAGCCACGGCCACTGAGCCTGCGCGTCCGGAGCCTGTGCTCTGCAACGGGAGAGGCCACAACAGTGAAAGGCCCGCATACCGCAAAAAAAAAAAAAAAAAAAGGTTCACTTTTAGTGCTTCACTCATCCCATGCCTTAGTCCTCCACTTATCTCACCTTATACATTCACCGTAAGTGACCTCATTTACCCTCACGGTTTCAACCCAGCTCTAAAGTCGACAAGTGACTCTGACACTTGCTAACTTGTGCAACCACAGATCTTGGTTTCATAATCTATAAAATGGGAATAATGATAACTAATTCATAAGGACTAAATGCATGATGTATATAAAGTATTTACCACAATGCATTCACACATTTACACCTTTAAGCAGAAGCTCAGTAAATGGTCACAATCATTTTCTCTGTCTCCAGCCTAGATCTTCTTGCTGAGCAGCAGATGGATTTATCCAACTTGGGACTTTCCCTCCGTTGTTTCATATATACCTTAAACTCAAGATACTCACCTCCCACCCTACCATCTAAACTGACCCCTGAACATCCTAGTTGGGTGAACAGCACTACTCTCTCCACCCAGCTGCCCAAACCTGAAACACTGAAGCCATACTCTAGACTCTTCCTTTTCAATTACCATCCTTCCCTCTGCCTACCAATTTAGGAACTAAGTAGACTTGGCTTCCCTCCAATACATTTTCTGATGGCTAACTTTCAAAAGCACGACATCGGATCACATCACTCCTCCTCTTAAAATTCTTCAATATTTCCTCATGGTTTTCAGGATAACATTCAACCTGCTAATGTATTGCAGAAGCTTCTTCATAAGATGTCCTCTTTAGTTTCATCTCTCTCCATGCCCCATCCTGACATACACTCCCCATTCCAAACAAATCAAACCATGTGCATTTCTACAAATGATCATACTGTCATGTGTTTGCACATCCTAGCTTGTCCATAAAGTCAATTCAACCCTACTCCTACCCACTTTATTGAGGGTTAATTCCAAATGGTCTTTTTCATGAGTTTATTTGTTATCTCATTCTTATCCTTTCAATTTTCTCTGTAACAAATATAAAACACAGCCTATAAATTTAAATATCCATCCTCAACCTATTTAATGCTATGAAATACAAGCAATCCATCCAATATGCTTAGGTAAAATTATCAGCCCCAGAATTGTCTTATTTTAGTAATGCGGAAATCTATAATTAAATGAGGTCAACATTTCTTCACTGACATATATTTATTACATATTTATTACATTCTGACACTAAGAGGGTTACAAAAAAGAGCAAGAAAAGTTCCTTACCTCAGTCTAATGAGAGAGGCTGACGCTTAAACAAATAACCCCAATATACTGCTATAAGTATATGTAGTTGTATAAAATTTCTATGAGAAAACAAAGGAAGAAATGACTAACTTATGTGAGGTGGTTTCAAAAGAATATTAATGGGAACAAATTCCAAATAAAATATTTTCCCTCTTAGTAAACACTCACCCAATAAATAACAAGATAAATTCCAGTTCTATCATAGAGTGGCCATATGTTCCAGTTTGCACTTCCTAGTTAACATCTGCCACGCAGTGAAATGACCACTAGCACCCCTTTCATTCCCATTATCATCCTGGTTTGGAATAAACTATAAGGTCACTTTATCTATCATCCATTTCCTGTTCCCCTAAAACCAATCTCAATAATTTGGTTTTTTGCTCTGAAGGTTATTCCTATCATTTAACATCTTTAACATTTTGAGGGGGCAAAAAAAGTATCTAATTTTAACGACTCTGTCTCTGAGATGGATCAGCTCAAAATATTCTTCAGTTTTACTACCTCTTTCTCCCTCTCTCCCCCTCACATTTGCTGTGAAAGGAGACTGTCTTCTTTAGCCTTAGGTGGGGAGAGGCATCTAGGAGAGTTAGGAAACAGTGGACGAACTCTATGTTAAATTTACATGTTGAATACTTTTTGAGAATATCTCTTAAGGTAAAAATAGGGAATTCAATTTAAGCCTCCAAAAAAATAAACTAATGAAAGTTTATTTTTTAACCAGCACAATGAATGTTCTTTTTAAATGGTCATCTTAAGAGGTTCTATGATATCCCACTATTGGAAATACTTTCGGAATATCTGCTTGGATATACTGTTTAAGCCAGTTCATGACTCACAAAAATTTATCTCACTAACTTATAGACAGGCCTATCTTCATTTCCTTCCTTTTACTAAAATTATTAATTTTGTAAATAGGACTTTAGAGTCCACTTCTCTGTTATGCATCTCCCTGCCAAATCCCTTAAACAGTCTTTCGATGTGCCAATTGCCCCAGGGTTATGTACCAACTCTTGTCCCACAACTTTGAAGGCAGGGCCTGATTATTTTAAACATTCTTATACCCTTAGGGCCTGAAATATGAAAGACACTCAACTAAGCTGTTTTAGATTGGTTAATTAATATTCATCAGATATGGATACGAGTTATTTTTGGCTATTTCCAAAAATCAAATTCACCTTCAAAGGAAGATTTGCTACCTTTGGAGATACTTAAAAGAACTGAAGGCAATGCCAAAAAAGGAGCTCCAAAGATACTAAGCAAAGTTGCAACATTTGCACAAGTACATTGTCCACTTCCCTTGGGGACTAGACAACGGTCTTTTGAATGTATAAGCTAATCTTATTACTCAAATCCTGGAACTCCTTAACTGAAATCTTCCAAATAAATAAAGAAAAAACTTAAAGTCCAGAGCCAAATTGGCTACTCTTCATCAACATCTGCCTTAAACGTTTTCTTGCTTTTAAAAACTCTCTAATTCTCTCCAAGATAAGACTAGCAATCAGAGTCAAAGTGCATCAACCCTGCGAAAACCTTAATTACGTTTCAATCCTTTCCCTAAGTTTTTCATCAAGAGTTTCTTCAAACCTCTCTTAGCTTTAGAAGATTTATTAAAAACTATACTCTTCCTTATTGTAAAAATGACTTACGTTTCAATACAACTTCTCTTATAGGAAATTTAAAACGTCTCCAAATCTCTGTAAGTAGGAAATAAATGTCTAAGTATCTTTCCAGTTATCCATACTTCTCCCCCTTTTACTAGCAAACAGTATTTCCCGGTATCATGGCAATACCTGCACAGCTATAAAGATACAAAAATCAAGTCTCCATTAGACCTAGTTCCATAACCACAGTAAGATTAAAAAAAAAAAAACACCATAAAATAAGACTCAGTAGCTGAATTTAATTAACTCTAAATGGATAAATCATCCAATTGAAAATGAATGGGTCTCAAAGGACATTAGGAGAAAAATAATCACAGATAAGAGAGACTGTTACATATTTGAAATCTTAAAAGTATAAGCTAATTATAACTCATATATTGTAAATGCCACACAAATTCTCGTGGTCATATAGCAGTGATATTTAATGATTCTTACTATTAACCTTCTGGAACCAGGTACCTACCTGTACACAGATTCCTGAGAATTCCCAATATGAGTTAAATTCTATGGGAAAATTGTCAGTATCTGTTATTACTAGTTCTCATATTGAGCAAAGAAACACCCACCCCATTACTAACATACTACATCACTACATGAGTCACTTTAAAACAAGATTTTCCTCCTTCGTTTAAAAACAAGACAACTCTATACCAAGCAATGAGGGATAAGGTACAAATTGAGGCAACTTTACTTCCAGTAGAATATACCTGACAGCACTTGAACAAGAGCATATTATTGATCTTAGAGTTTTACTTTCTATCATGGTTATTCTTACTTTTAAATTCTGGATCCTCAAGAAAAACATTCAGAGGTTGCATCCTTGCCCATAGTAACCTGCAAAATAAGTACTTCCTCTGAGAAAAGCAGGGTCTATTTGTCTTCCTACATGGCAATTTCTTAAGCTATATTTATGCCTTACTCTTTATATGATTAATTATATTTGAAGCACCACAATCTGACCCAAGCAACTGAAGTCCCAAAGTATTTTAAGCAACAACTGCATGTTATTCAGAGAGTAAGTGTACAAAGATTATGATATCATTATATACATAATAAGTACTTTTTGTCAGTGGTATAAGATCTTGTCAGACGTATGTGTCAATGCTGTAATACAGATCATCTATAACTGTTTATGGTTCAGTGTAGCTTTACTTGAATACGATTAACATCCTTGATGACTGACTTCCCAGATGAATTTTATCATTAGGGCTTCCTGACATCTTGCATTCCACTTAATATCACTTTGTCTTTTAAAAACCTTTACATCATAAATTTAAAAGCAAGCAAAAATTTTTTTGCATTAGGGCTTCCCTGGTGGCGCAGTGGTTGCGAGTCCGCCTACCGATGCAGGGGACACGGGTTCGTGCCCCAGTCTGGGAGGATCCCACATGCCGTGGAGCGGCTGGGCCCGTGAGCCATGGCTGCTGAGCCTGCACGTCCGGAGCCTGTGCTCCGCAACGGGAGGGGCCACAACAGTGAGAGGCCCGTGTACTGCAAAAAAAAAAAAAAAAAAAAAAAAATTTTTTTTGCATTAAAAAAATCAAAATATTCTTCTGTGTAAATGACATACATCCAACTTGAACAACAAAAAAGAAAAAATTAGCATATTTTGGGGGATCATGTTAATTTTGGCTTATAAATTTGGAGGCAGTAATGTTAGAGTTTTCCCTTGAAATACAATTCATAACCCTCATCTTAACCCCTAAAATAGTGACATTATTCCCTTGGCTACACTCATCTGTTATAAATTTTGGCTGGTGTGGCAGGAAAAAAGAATCATCACTGGTCCATGCTGCATATCAGGAGTCAAGCTGAGCCCTGGACAACTTCAATTCCTTCATCCTTAAACAGCACATGTTATACCTATGCTAACAGCAACAGCTACCATTTATTGAAGGCTTAAAAGGGCTAGGTTCTATGCTAAGCATCTCACAAATAATAACTCTCGAGTTGCATCAAATATGCATTTAATTTATGCTAATTTGATTACATGTGCTCATAAGAGAATAAATATGAATGAAAATATAAGTTATGTTATAGCTCACATGACTTTACATGCCATTACATTCAACAAGTTCATGCAGGGGCTTCTCTGGTGGCCCAGTGGTTGAGAATCTGCCTGCCAATGCAGGGGACACGGGTTAGATCCCTTGTCCGGGAAGATCTCACATGCTGCAGAGCAACTAAGCCCGAGTGCCACGACTACTGAGCCCACATGTCACAACTACTGAAGCTCACGTGCCTAGAGCACGCGCACCGCAACAAGAGAAGTCACTGCAATGAGAAGCCCGCGCACCACAACGAAGAGTAGACCCTGCTCGCCGCAACTAGAGAAAGCCCATGTGCAGCAACGAAGACCCAACGCAGCCAAAAATAAATTAATTAATTAATTTTAAAAAAAGTGCATGCAACAAAATGAGCATGAGATGGGAGAAACTGTTTCCCCTCAGACAGTCTCAGTTACAGAGTTGTATGCCCAAACCATGAATATTGCTCTTTATGGGTGATTTAAGAGATGTTTTTCAAGGGTAATTTTGACTATAATTAGATTTTTTCCTATATGTTAACTTTCAAACCATGCTAAGGTGGGACTTCACTGTATCTCATTTGGTCTTCATAAAGAATCTGTGAAATAAGTACAAATATTAACCTCATTTTACAGAAGAATTAACAAGCAGAGAGATTGTGCAACTTGCTTGGCAGAGATAGGATCCAACTTAGGTCTTTCTGATTCCACAGCCTCTGCACTTAACCACTATCTATACTGCAATATTATATGCCCATTTTCCAGATGAAGAATGAGAGGCACAGAAAGATTAAGCAAACTTGTCCAATATTACACTGCTAACAAGTCTTCATACCAGGACTTAAATACAAGCTTTCTTTTTTTTTTTAATTTATTTATTTATTTATTTTTGGCTGCTTTGGGTCTTTGTTGCTGCACGTGGGCTTTCTCTAGTTGCAGCGAGCAGGGGCTACTCTTCGTTGCGGTGCGCGGGCTTCTCATTGTGGTGGCTTCTCTTGTTGCAGAGCATGGGCTCTAGGCACGCGGGCTTCAGTAGTTGTGGCACATGGGCTCAGTAGTTGTGGCTCTCGGGCTCTAGAATGCAGGCTCAGTAGCCATGGCACTCGGGCTTAGCTGCTCTGTGGCATGTGGGATCTTCCCGGACCAGGGCTCCAACCCATGTCCCCTGCATTGGCAGGCGGATTCTTAACCACTGCGCTACCAGGGGAAGTCCCAAATGCAAGCTTTCTAATTTCAACACTCTTTCTGCATTATGAAAAGATACCTCTTTTCCACTAGGCTACCCTGGAAACCTAATAAAATAACTAACTGATAGAAGCCAGAACAAGTAGTAGAGTACTAAACTAAGGCAGGGCGGGGGGGGGGACTGTGATAATGTGTCCACAAACTAGTGGCCCACACAATAAATCTGTGCCACGGATGTGTTCTGTTTAGCTCTCAAGATACATTTCTTTAAATTGCATTAGTTGTTATGATAGATAAAGTTTGACAATAGACATTCCAAACGTCCTTCTCCCTTGCTGCCACTCAATGATTATGATGGAAAGTCATATAACTGCACTTCCCAGGCTCTCTTGCAGCTAGAGATAACCATGTGACCTACGTTCTGGCCAGAGACTTAAAGAGAAGTCGGCTAGGAATGGGGTTGGTTTCCAGGAAAACTTTTGCTTTCCTAATTAAAAGTAAAGCTAACTGCTGGCACTGTACCTTTCACCCCTTCCTGCATCAAACATGGATGTACTGCCTGGAGCTACAACAGACATCTTTTATGTGGAGACGAGTATAAAAATGGGAATCCAACATACTATCAATGGTAGAACATAAAGACATAAAGAGCTTGGATCCTTATGGTATTGTTAAGCTGCTGAATGAGTTAGTCCTGAACTATATATCTTTGGATTTCCTGCTAGACAAGCCAAAAGTATTCTTATGTTTTAAACGGTCTTTTGTTACTTGTAGCCAAAATATCATTCCCAGAAAATTCAGTTGCCAACATTTAAAAATCAAGAGATTTCAGTAACAGTCTGCATTACTAGTGTTTCTTGAAATAGAAGACTTTTCCCACAACACTGGGTCTGCACTCTCACTTGGTCACAACTGGCAGCCCCTGACAATACAGCTTAAAGTCTCCAACTTGCCACAAGCCTCATTTGGCTAAGTTCATTAATTTTGGTCACCTGCATAATCCCACCACCACATTTAAATGTGTGACCTTCTGTATTATACCTCTCAGTAGGTCTAGCCTAGAACCCAGGTGCCTACTTGAATGCCTAGCATTGCAGAAAACCTCCAATCAATTCCTACTAAAGATGTCGTACAGAGCTTTTACTATAGCAAAAACTCTCCTGAAACTGCCCAAAAGATGAGTTATTCTGAACTTTATCACTAGAACCAAACTAGAAACTATTTAACAGTAGTTAGAATAGTCAATTTTCTAGTTCTGGAACTCTGCGAAACCCTAGGAAGCAATATTTATGAATAAACCCCAAGATTTCAACAGTCATCAAAGGTCCAAGAAACCTGCTGGATCTGTTCCATAGAAGTAGCAAGGAAATATAAAAATCACTGCATCCAAATTCCTCAAACAAGAGACTGGGTTGTGATTCAGTAATCTTAACAATAAGGTGAGCTTGCACTACCACTGTACATTACTGGTAAAAGGTTTAGGGTTCTGATGTCCAAAACTATTAAGCCAGAATTTTACAAAAACTCAAATGTCACAGGTGAGGGATGATGTTGGGGGACATTTCAAAAAGGCTGTCATTTAGGATAGCTAAATAATGGAGACTTTCACTAGAAGCAGTTTCAAAAAATGACACACATCTCAACTGACAGAAGACTATTCCTTGTCAATTCTTTGGACAAATAATATAAAAGAATGGCTGAATTATTTTAAATATCACTCATGCGTGTCACTGAGCATTACACTTTGGACTCATATGCTTAGTGCAAAAGGTCACTGCATCTTTATCTAAAAAGAATTTTAATAGCTTTAAGGGTAGCTGTAGATAACCACAAACTACAGTTTTCACTATCTTCAAGTGCACTTCATTACATATCACTTCATTACCATTACAGAGATGGTTGTGCTAATTTCAATCCAGGGTGTACAACTTCTCATAAAGTGACCCATGTGAAAGTAATACATATTTGACACAATTCAGTAAAGACCCAAATATATCACCTATAATAAATTCACTTTGGAAGCCAAGCTTCCAAATCATATAATCCTATTAATCTTTAAAAATTAAATACTATTATGTAATAATGCGCAAAAAGCAAAGAATTAAATCTACTTAACATTAGTAATCACTAGCAGCTACCTAACACTATGCTATAGTCCTAGACATTGTGCTAAGCTTTCATTTAGTTATTTCATGAAAGCCAACATAAATCCTGTAATATAAGGAAACTGAAGCTTAGAAAGGTGATTTTCCCAAGGTCTACACCTAGTAAGTGGGAGAGCTGGGATTTTAACTCCAGAATCTGGCTCTAGAACTTAAAGTCAATTTAACCACTATGCTACGATACAGCCTACTTCCTTAAGAACAAGAATTTAAGACAGAAAATCATTATTAAGTTAGCCAGAGAGGGAAACTGTCCTTTGAGGTCTGGATTTGGCAGGGAAGAAAAGTATACTCAGGGCCAGTGTACAGAATACTTTTCTTCTGAGGAATATAATCAAGAAAGTTTTAGCAGCATTAAAAAAATTTCATTATTCCAACATCACTGTCACATTGGCTACTGATCTTGAAGAAATTCTGCTCTCAATCTGCAGAATGGCGTTTCAGAAAGTCAATAATAAATCAAGTGAAGTGGGCAAAAAGGAAAATGAGAAAAGAGAACTTCCTAATTTTAGGGAGGCGTCAAGAGATAATTATCTTATAAGGTATTTTCTCAACTATTGACCCATACATTTTCAAATAACACTTTTGTATATTCAAATATCTTCCAAAGGCAACTGTCCATTTCAATAATTTCTTTCCTTGTCTTTGAATTAGGACCACATGTGATCCCATTCTACACTATAAGGTTTCAGTTTGGAGTCCACACAACTATTGCAGAAAAGTTATTTCTAATTAGAGAATCACTATTACAGTTATTTCAGAAATGTGAGCCACAAATAGAATACAAAATTTTAAAGTACAAAATCAAATGGGAGATTTCAGCCTATAAAAAGAAAGAATAGGGCTTCCCTGGTGGCGCAGTGGTTGAGAGTCCGCCTGCCGATGCAGGGGACACGGGTTCGTGCCCCGGTCTGGGAAGATCCCACATGCCGCAGAGCGGCTAGGCCCGTGAGCCATGGCTGCTGAGCCTGCGCATCCGGAGCCTGTGCTCTGCAAGGGGAGAGGCCACAACAGTGAGAGGCCCGCCTACCGCAAAAAAAAAAAAAAAAAAAAAAAAAAAAAAGAAAGAATAAAACACAGAACCTCAATCATCCAATTTTCTAGATCACACGTTCAAGATAAGGCCAACTTGTTTTAAAAAGTACACTGTACTAGAAGCTTAAATGATATAAAGTCTTATGCACAGTAGGAACTTAATAAATGTTTGCAAGTGGATGCTATTCAATAAAGTGAAAAAAAATCTATGGAAAAAAACAGAACAAAACAAAAACATAAGCCTGGGACCTGTTAAAACACTATCTTCCTCTAAGTGCCATGAATCACTTGAAAAGACAACTGGAAACAAACCAAAGACTAATTTGGTGAGTAATACCTCTCTTTCTAACTTTCCATGTACTGGCGTTCTAAACAAGCTCATGAAACAGAGGGGTTCAAATCATCCTTGGGCCTTTAAACTTTTTCACTTTGCGCCACAACTATAGTCTTCTATAAGACAATTTTAAGAACACAAGAAGACTTCTCATGGTTTTGTTTAATAAAATTTTCTTTTTTTAGTCTTATAGATTAAAATCCTACAAAAAATGGTGCTTAAATGGAAATCTCCTAAGCATATGTTCTTTCTCCTAAGAGCCCTATATTTAATTTTCAAGATTCTATATCTCACAAGAATGTTTTGTAGGCAAGTGGAGGAGTTCCTGGATTTTTCAGCCACACCTTGCCTAACTAGACTTCCTTTACAGCCTGCACAATTTCCTTTGAAGTTTAATTGGAAACCACAGAATCAGCATAAAAATGCTGAGTTGAGAAAGCTGAAGCTTGTATAGACAGATCAAAGGGGCAAATCAAAATATTGTGCTTATAGAAATCTTAATGCAATTTTTTTCAGTACTCTCTCTAAGAAGAAATAGGTTGTTTCTATTTTCTGACAGGTTCAATAATAAAAACTGTAATCAAAGTGCAACCAAAGTCTGAACCAAAGCTCTCTTGTTATATCATACGTGAGTTCATCCAGTTGCTTTAGAAATGCATCTTCAAAAAGGTGCATTCAATTTCTACTGTCAACTGCTTGGTATAGCTGGATTAGACAGATCATTCTTCTCACCTATTGTTTCCTTATACAAAGATATATTTAAACCCATAAATACATTCAGTGTCCTCAGAGTCTCCATATTTTAAAAATATCTATTTACAATAGCCAGGACATGGAAGCGACCTAAGTGACCATCAACAGATGAATGGATAAAGAAGATATGGCACATGTATACAATGGAATATTAGCCATAAAAAGAAGCGAAATTGAGTTATTTGTAGTGAGGTGGATGGACCTAGAGTCTGTCACACAGAGTGAAGTAATTCAGAAAGAGAAAAACAAATACCGTATGCTAACACATATATTTGGAATCTAAAAAACAACAACAAAAAATGGTCATGAAGAACCTAGGGGCAAGACAGGAGTAAAGACGCAGACCTACTAGAGAATGGACTTGAGGAAACGGGGAGGGGGAAGGGTAAGCTGGGACAAAGTGAGAGTGGCATGGACATATATACACTACCAAGTGTAAAATAGATAGCTAGTGGGAAGCAGCCGCATAGCACAGGGAGATCAGCTTGGTGTTTTGTGACCACCTAGAGGGGTGGGATAGGGAGGGTGGGAGGGAGGGAGATGCAAGAGGGAGGAGATATGGGGATATATGTATATGCATAACTGATTCACTTTGTTATAAAGCAGACTAACACACCATTGTAAAGCAATTATACTCCAATAAAGATGTTAAAAAAATCTGTCAATTTCTGTTCTATTTTGCTACATGATTCATAACCTCGATCATTAAAAACACCAACATATTCAGTCTATGATACAAACTAAGGTGACCACTTGCAGTGGCTACCATATAGCCAAACATTCAACAGATTAATATGCTGCTGGACTTGCCTGGTGGCACAGTGGTTAAGAATCCGCCTGCCAATGCAGGGGACACGGGTTTGAGCCCTGGTCTGGGAAGATCCCACATGCTGCGGAACAACTAAGCCCGTGCGCTACAACTACTGAGCCTGTGCTCTAGAGCCTGCGAGCCACAACTACTGAGCCCACGTGCCACAACTACTGAAGCCCGCACGCCTAGAGCCCATGCTCTGCAACGAGAAGCCACGAGAAGCCACCGCAGTGAGAAGCCCGTGCACCACAACGAAGAGTAGCCCTGCTCACCGCTACTAGAGAAAGCCCGCATGCAGCAACATAGACCCAGTGCAGCCAAAAATAAAATAAATAAATTTTTTTAAAAATGCTGCTAAGCATGCCCTAGAAAACTGATAAGCTCTCAAGTGAAAAAAATTTTGAGGGCTTCCCTGGTGGCGCAGTGGTTGAGAGTCCGCCTGCCGATGCAGGGGACACGGGTTCGTGCCCCGGTCTGGGAGGATCCCACATGCCGCGGAGCGGCTGGGCCCGTGAGCCATGGCTGCTGGGCCTGCGCTTCCGGAACCTGTGCTCTGCAACGGGGGAGGCCACAACAGTGAGAGGCCCGCGTACCACAAAAAAAAAAAAAAAAAAAAAAAAAAAAAAAAAAAATTGAAAGATTACAGTTACATTATTATTCTGTATGGTGCTCCAGGGTCATTACAAAATCAAACACAACATACTTTGTCATGGAGATTGGCATCTAGAACTGAGATTCCCCAATTTTTAAAATATAGCTATTATTGAGTTAAAAAAATACAAAAGAAAGAAAAAAGGTAAAGAGAAACTAACCCTTGAAATAGGCTATTCATTTGAATTATACTGCCATAAAACAAATATCCTCCCCACCAAATTTGTGTTATAACGAAAAATTGCTTAATAACCAAACAGCAACTCTAAATCACCATCATTATAAAAATGACTAATACTTCATAAGTGCATGCTTATTTGGTGCCAGGCATAATGCTAAGGCATTCTCTCATTTAATGCTTATTTCTGTGAAAGAAGTACTATTATTACCCCTATTTTACAGATGGGCAAATTGAAGCATAGAACAGTTAAGTGAGTTGTCTAAGTCTAGTAAGTTGTAAAGGCAGGGTTCAGATTCAGGCAGGCTGTTTCCAGACCTTACACTCTTTACCACTATGCTAGACTGCTTCATGTTGCTACAGGCATTTCTGAAGGCCTAAGAAGAGAGAAATGAAAATACTTTTAGGGATTCCCCACTCCCATGTGATTTATATTAGAATCATTGGCAAATACTATTTTTATTCTAAACCACAATCACTTTCTTAAACCCCGAAGAATCAAAGAGCTTCCCTAATAGACTAAAATAATGTGTTATAGTTGCTAACCTGTGGTTTACTTTAATTCCTGCCTGAGACGTGCTAAATATCATAAATGTGAAAAAAGGGCTCTCCTAAATTGTTGCTCTTTTTATAAAACTGTCTGAAGCAACAACTGGAAAATCATTGCTCTAATAATTAACTTGCACAGAAATGTCTTCCCTTAAAGTTCAAAAAATATAATTTCATATATTCACCTATATGAAGCAGTAAAAAAGAGGTGGTTGTTTTTCTTTAAGTGGGGGAAGGTATAGAGGTGGGAGGGGAAGAACAGGCAAGGGGCAAGGTAATATCTACAAACACACATTTTGCAAAGATAGAAGCTTCAGTATCTGGCTACCATGCCTTAGACAACAATATCTTACAATAATCACCCTGTAGAGAAAACTGGCTTCTAATTGTGAATAGAGCTGAAAGAGATTAATATTTAGAATAAACATATCTTTCATTTTCTTAGCTGCAAAAACCTTTTGCTCCTCCAACTTTTCCAATTGATCTGTTAAACACTCCCTGTCCAGCATGTCCTACAGAATTGGTATCTTCTTCCGATGTTCACACTTGGTTTGTGCCTCTCCTGTTGCCCTCACCATACTAGGGTTTGTTTTGTTTTAATTCATGCTTAGCTTATAGCTGCCTTCCCCTACTAGACTTTTAAATTCTAAGGCAAGGATAATGCCTTATATCATCCCATATTGCTTGAGAAGGTTCTCAACAAACTTCTGCTGAACTGAGTTTATCAAGTACCAAGGCATAAGCAGCAAAATGACTCAAATTGCAGTGACTTAAACTAAAGGAGGACAAACAGGAAGCGAAATGGTCCAAAAAAAAAAAAAAAAAGAAGAAGAAGAAGAAATCAAACAGCACCTAGACACTGAGACTAATTCTAACACCTAGAAGGTAATTTAGTCTAGTAGTTGGTCTCTGAGTGTGACAACCAAAGTTTAAATCCCGGCTCTGCCACTCCTAGCTGGGGGAGTCTAGACACCTCTCTGAAAAATCAGTTTCTTCATCTGTAAAATGGGAACAATTATAGTACTTCTTCAAATCATTGTTGTGATGCCTGTTACTGCTGAATCCAGTGTCTACAGCACAGCAAACACTTGAAAAATGGTAGCTATGCAGTTATACTTTAAGGTTTCTTGCTTATGTCACAAATTTTAACAAATTCACTTTAAAGGAAAGCCAAAGTAAGGGCACATGTGCTACAGTTCAAAAGAAGTTATCTTTGCTTTTCCAGCCCCATTTTCTGCACTTTACACAGCATCAACACTGTACTGCTTGTGGTTTCCAGCACACACGTGCCATTTCTGGCCCTGTGCCTTAAGTTCATGCTTAGAAGTACCTGCCTCCCTCCTGCTACTCACCCTCTAATTGCTGGTCAACTCCACTCACTCGTTAAGGCTCAACTCAGAAGTCCTTGCTGGCCTTCTTTCTCTTCCTCAAGGCTTATACATCAATTGTGATTACTACACTGTAATATAAATACCAATCGTTCCACTATACTCTAAGCTTCCTGAGGCCAGGGACTAACTGGCTGCTGGATCCCCAATCCTGGCATGACTAAGTAAAGAAACAGATACCTTCAGAATCAAGTATAGCACAGGATACAAAAAGGTGCTAAATTACCTTTAAAAAAAATGAATCAAACAGCTCCAAAAAATCTAGGCTGTAACACAGTACATTACTTCTGCCCATTTCTTTCTAAGCATATCCTCTCCCACCAAGTAAGTGAAATTATTTCACTTTCAGAAAATCAAGGGAACCATGGGACTTTCATTACATTTCAGAGCCAAGATCACCTCACCTGACTTTCTCTTGACAAACAGGAAAATGAGGGGCACTGTGAACAGCAGCTATACTGATCAGCTGCACAAGAAAATGCAGGGCAGTTTGTAAATGTATCTGAAAAAGACATGGTGCTGAGAACCAGAGTAAGAGAATGGATTGCATTACCTGCACAAAACAGCACTCAGTACCTATTTGCTGATTAACAAGATTCCTTAGGTCTCACCTCCCATGTACACCTGACCTCTGGCATTTTTCAAATTGGGTAGAGTTGTATCAATAGTCAAACTGCTTGATTTTTTTTTGAAATAGTTTCCCTACTATAGCTAGGTTTCTTGAATGAATGAACAAATAAATGAAACACATGGACATGAGAATGCCTACTATGAGCTAGGCACTGTGTAGCCAACACGACAGCTGGTATTTAATGGAAAAACTGCAAAGCTCTAAGCTGCTGGAACCTGGAATGATATGCAATGGTGATACACAGGAAGGCAGTGTGGGCTCTGCATGGTGCCTTTTTCAGACAGGGCATAATCTAGAATCTGCTCCCTCTCACTAAAGCCAGATAGAAAGGACAAGAGACTTGAAGACACATTTTAAGTACCAAAGAACTGCTCTTCCTCTGGACTTTCCAGACACCAGTCAAAATTTAAAATCTAAGCTAGTTTAAGTTTATTTTCTGCCCACACAACTTTTTTTTTTAATATATACATTTATTTATTTATTTTTGGCTGCATTGGGTCTTCGTTGCTGCGCACAGGCTTTCTCTAGTTGCAGCGAGCAGGGCCTACTCTTCATTGCAGTACGCGGGCTTCTCGCTGCAGTGGCTTCTCTTGTTGCGGAGCACAGGCTCTAGGTGCACGGGCTTCAGTAGTTGTGGCTCACAGGCTGTAGAGTGCAGGCTCAGTAGTTATGGTGCCTAGGCTTAGTGGCTCCACAGCATGTGGGATCTTCCCGGACCAGGGATCGAACCCGCATCCCCTGCGCTGGCAGGCATACTCCTAACCACTGCACCAGCAAGGAAGTCCCTGTCCACATGATTTAATAAATACTAAATAACACGTGCTAACCTAACTAAACTCCTGTGGGAAGAGCAATGGAACTTCACTGGAACACACTCCAGCTTATACCCTAATGTAGTATTTCCCAGAGGTGGAATTAGAAAAAAGGAGTGATTGTTTCATAAAATGAACTGGGACAAGTTAACTATTTGGAACAAAATTAATATTTACCTCACACCATGCAGTAAAATTAGGTATAAATATAATCTGTAAAACAACTTAAGAAAATATCAGTGAATATTTCTCTACTCTATTGGTGGAACATTGGACTAAGTAGAAAAACCATGGAAACACACATACACAGACTTTGACATGAGAGCATTAAAATTTTTTAATGTCTGTACATCAAAATGAATAAAAAACAAATAAAGCAGAATGGCAACGGAAAACCAAGGCAAAATGTGCAACACGACAGAAACAGGTTAACATTATAAATCCATAAAGAATATTTACAAATCAGTATGGCAAAAATAACTCCACGAAGAAAGCTGGGCTAATCATATGAATGACTTAAAAAACAGGGACGATAAAATAAATAATGGTAAGTATTTGAAAAATGTTTAACCTCTGACTTAAAAAAAAAAAAGGCAACTCAAAACAATAATAAAATACTAGTGTTGAAGAGAGTTCTGGGGTCAGACACCAGGCCTATAATCTTGGGCAATTCATTTTACTTCCTTGAGCCTCAATTTTCTTTGTAAATTAGAGATAATAATACCTAAACCGGGGCTTCCCTGGTGGCGCAGTGGTTGAGAGTCCGCCTGCCGATGCAGGGGACGCGGGTTCGTGTCCCGGTCCGGGAGGATCCCACATGCCACGGAGCGGCTGGGCCCGTGAGCCATGGCCGCTGAGCCTGCACGTCCGGAGCCTGTGCTCCGCAACGGGAGAGGCCACACAGTGAGAGGCCCGCATACCACACACACAAAAAAAAATACCTAAACCACAGGAGTGATGTAAAAATTAAACAATATAATGCACATAAGGTACTTAGCACAGTGTTTGGCACACAGTCAATGTTCAGTAAACAAGAGCTCTTATTATGATAAAGAAAACAAATGATGACAATATTCAGGGCTGATGAGGGTACAATGAAGCAGACATTTTTATACACAGCTTGTCAACAAAATTTGATTCAACTTTTATGGAGGACAATTTAGCAATATTTATCAAAAGTCTTAAGGGTAGGGACTTCCCTGGTGGAGCAGGGGTTAAGAATCCGCCTGCCAATGCAGGGGACACGGGTTCAAGCCCTGGTCCAGGAAGATCCCACATGCCGCGGAGCAACTAAGCCCATGTGCCACGACTACTGAGCCTGTGCGCCACAACTACTGAAGTCCAGGTGCTCTCGGGCCCGTGCTCCGCAACAGAGAAGCCACCGCAATGAGAAGCCCACAACAAAAAGTGGCCCCCGCTCGCCCCAACTAGAGAAAGCCCACGCACAGCAACAAAGACCCAATGCAGCCAATAAATAAATAAATAAATAAAACATTTTAAAAGTCTTAAGGGTGGCCACATTCTTTGGGCTTCTAGAAACAAATCAGTGCTTAAAAACAATGGAAGAGGGCTTTCCTGGTGGCGCAGTGGTTGAGAGTCCGCCTGCCGATGCAGGGAACACGGGTTCGTGCCCCGGTCCGGGCAGATCCCACATGCCGCGGAGCGGCTGGGCCCATGAGCCATGGTTGCTGAGCCTGCGCGTCCGGAGCCTGTGCTCCGCAATGGGAGAGGCCACAACAGTGAGAGGCCCGCGTACCGCAAAACAAAAAACAAAACAAAATAAATAAACAATGGAAGAACTCAAAATGGAAAAAATTGCTAAATATGACTATATCCATCGATCCATCCATTGATCCACAGTCCAATATTTTTGACCCTGGTGATATAAAAATATGTAAATAGACCCAGTCCCTGGCTTAAAGGTTAGTTGGGGAGATAAGCAATCAAACAGTCAAGTACAATAGAGAGATAAGAGCCACGACGGGTAAGTATAGGGTGCTATGTTGCGCACAGAAGGAGCACCTACCATAGTCTGGGAGTGGAGTCAGGGAAGCTTCCCAGAAGAAGTGACATTTAAGCTGAGACCTGAAGGATGAGCAGGAATTAGTCAGGTAAAGAGATGAAGGGAAGGTGTTCCAGGAAAAGGGAACAGCATGTGCAAAAGCCTAGAGATCAAAGGGAGCATGGCATGTCAGCGTGACTGAGCAGTGTGCAAGGCAGGGACTTGGGAAGAGACAAGGCTGAAGAGGTAAGCAAGGCTGCGTTAGTAAGAGTCTTGCTAGCAAAACTCTGGAGTGTAGACTTTATTCTAAGGGCAATACAAACATTAAAAAGCAAACAGTTTTAATAAATAAAGGGGTAATATTCATAACATATCAAGAGAATACACAGATTGAAAAGAATACATAGCTCATAAGATAGAAATACAGGATTATAGTGAAGGTGGAACAACTCTGTAAGTTTATTAAAAATTACTGAATTGAACACTTATTAAAACAGGTTTATTTTAGGGCCTGTAGTCTATACTTCAATAAAATTATCTTTTTAAAAAGTTAACAAAAATGCCTAATAAACATCTAAAAAATATTTAACTTGTCTAATAATAAAATACATATCAAACCAACTAGGTACTACTGTTTATCCTCAAAAATTACCAATGATTAACAATAAAATGAGAATAAGGCTAAGTGTTAATAAGGCTAAGAGAAATGAGCATTCTTACACTATGTTGGTTGGAATAAACGTTAACTGGGAACAACCGTCCTAGGAAGTATAACTATGTAACAGGAATCTTAAAGTTGTATATACTCTGTGATCCAGTAATTGTGTTTCTTGAAATCTTAATAAATGTTCCAAAATGCAGTCAAATATTTATGCACAATGATGGTCACTGCAATGTAATTTATAATAGAAAAAAAAGTTAGAAAAAAACTGAGATATTCACCAATAATGGAGTGGTTAGAATGAGTTATAACTACTCAATGCAGCCATTTAAGTGATTTGGCAATATATCTATGATATATATAAAACTTTTTAAAAAAGCATACAAAATTATACATATAGCAGCATTTCAGCTATGTAAAAATACACGATCTGCTGTATGGCACATATCTTTTATTCTCTTTTCTGTGCTTTTCCATATTTTCCAAATTTCCTACAACTGGCATGTATTATTTCTACAGTTCAAGAAAGTTTCTAAAGCTGTCTTCAAAAAAATTAAAAAGCATCACTTTTAAGTATATACTTTATATAAATCAATTTCATATTTGCTATGGCTTTATTTTCTCTGCTTAGAGAGAGAGGTGTGGTCATATCTGAATATATATAATTGAATAATATCTATTTATCCCACATCCCCATTCATTTATATATATATATATATGAATTGCCCAATTAATTAAAATGTGCATCTTTTTTTTAACATCTTTATTGGAGTATAATTGCTTTACAATGTTGTGTTAGTTTCTGCTTTATAACAAAGTGAATCAGTTATACATATACATATGTTCCCATATCTCTTCCCTCTTGCATCTCCCTCCCTCCCACCCTACCTATCCCACCCCTCTAGGTGGTCACAAACCACCGAGCTGATCTCCCTGTGCTATGCGGCTGCTTCCCATTAGCCATCTATTTTACATTTGGTAGTGTATATATGTCCATGCCACCCTCTCACTTTGTCACAGCTTACCCTTCCCCCTCCCCATATCCTCAATATCAAGACTTTGGTGAAACTTGGATGGATCTCTATCTGAAAACACACTTCACTCAATCCCGACTGCTTAAACCAAGACAAAACAAGATTATGCCTTCTTAACGATGATTTGGGGTCATCACTATAACCATATAATAGTTGCTCTGAAGGAGTACTGGGTCTTAAAGGGGTATTTGTCCTTACATTAAGTAGTCCCTAACTGCTAAATTGTTTCCTTGGGTCAGCTATTTATAGGTTTTCTTCCTCCTCCCTTGCTGTAAAACCATTCAACTATTATTTTCCAGAACTTTAAGGAGCCTGCCTTTAGCAGCACCTGCCCCTTTCCATTCCTATTTTACTGCTGGTAATCTTCTATGAGTATGGAAACTAAATATTCAAGTTTATAAGATTTCTATGTAAACCAAGAGATAATAGGCTTCAAATAAGGGTATCACCGAAAAATGATTTGTACAAGACTTGGATGATTCTGTTCTAGACAGTCAAGACAGAAAGTCAAAACAGACAATATATAAATGAACTCAAAAGACAGTGTGAGTTCTTGATTGCATCTCAAGTCTTGATTCCTTTTCTCTATTGGCAGTCAAGTTCTCAGGATCAGAAACTAATATGCTGTCTCTCTTATCACTCACTCCATGGACCAGGAGCCAAGGAACTTAGTTCTACTGCAGGATCTTATACCAACCAGTTTTGCAATCTTCAGCAAGCCTTTTAACCTTGGTATTTGTCCTGCGTAACTTATGAGGCTATTCTAGAATTAAATTAGACCATGAACACAAAACATTCTGAAAAGCATAAAGCACTTTTACAAAAGTAAAAGATTTTTGTGGTATTTCACTGTATTTATATAACCCTGGACCAATATAGGTATCCATTCAGAAAATTCATACCAGAAAGATAGAAGGTAAGAGATAATTCTTAAATCGCCCCCAATTACTTAGAAACATCTAGAACAATATATTCCAAGAGTTGGCATCTCTGATTCCTCCTCCCCTATATCCAATCAATCCCAGGTCCTTTGTGTCTTCTCCACAGTCCCTTGCATCTGTCCTTTTCCTTCCCTTCTTTCACATTCCCAGTTCATGCCTTTATTATCTCACACCTGGGCTACTGTAACAGCCTCTAACCTGCTCCACACATGCCCTCTCTCCCTCTCAACTCCCTCTGGCCCACAGCTGCTAGATCAGTTTTCTTAAAACACCACTGTGATCATATCCGCTCAAAAACCTCTGAGGACTCTCCATTACCTTCTCTATCAAGTTCAAATTCCTAAGCTCAGCAGTCCCTTTGCAGCCCTAGCTGCCTCCCCACCTTTATCTATTACTACTCTTCGAAACAAATCCTTCCTCAAACTGGTCTATTTAAGTCCTTCAGATATGGCTTGTACGTTCCTGTCTCTAAGTCTTGGTGTATACAGCTTCTTTCCACCTGGAATACTCTCTACTTCCCAGCTTCTATCTAAGCCTATAAACATTCAACCTATCCTTCAAGGCCTAGTTCAAGAGCCACCCAACTATGTATACTTTTCTTTGATACCAGGAAGGAAAAAGATGGAAGATTCTAAAGTTAGACACATCTGTGTTTCAATTACATCTTCAACAGCTGAGTGTCACTGGGTACATTCCTTAATAGCTCTTTGCCTCAGTTTCATCAGTAAGATGGGGATAATAGCAATTTCCCTTGGGCATACTGTGAGGAGTAAATAAGTTAATCCATGTAAGGCACTTACATGTTACATATTGTTATTACTACTATTGCCATTAGTGAATTTATCTTAATTTGAATTCAGACAATACTTATGGCCATTTACAAACTGGCTGTTCATGTACATACAGTAGCATCCCCTCACTTTCCTTTTCTACTCTCTCACATGTTTGTTCCTTCTCCAGTCCCTGTCCCTTCCCTCAACCCCTCCCTCCCAAGATTATTGACCCTGACAGATAGGGTCAATATCTTATACGTCTTGGTACTATAATAGTCATTCACACCCAGTAGATGATCTATAGATTTGTTTAATCTCTAATGAAAGAACACTGAAGAGCTGACGGTATTAAAATGTCTTACCTCCTACAGTGAAAAAGCGTAACAGAATGCTTAATATGATTAATTAAAAAACCCTAAATTTCCAGCCCCACAAAATTAAATCTCTCCTTTTGTGGTTCTGTAGATTCTTTCTGCTCTCTTTTAAAACAAAACTCAACTTATTCATGCAGCAAGAGATGCAACAGCAAATATATTCAAGTCGGACAGCAGTCAAATACTGGAACACAAGGACCATAAGACAACTCAGCTGAAAAAGCTCTGGATAAAGTTGGATAGGAAAACAATTTAAAGGGAAAGGTAACTGGGTCATAGTCATGCTAACAATGCTGACTGTTACACACACACACACACACACGTCCCAGGATTTCTTTGCTCCCAGGGCCACATATAAGCTGAAATACCCAGGTTACTATAGCAAGTAGATGTAGAAATATCAGTCACTTAGCTCAACAACTGAGCTTACCACATGATCAATTTAATTACCTATGTCAAAAGTGCCTATTAACATACCTCCAGATTCTAAAATAACCAAGTGTTGGCTAATTAAGTCACATCAAGTAGATATGGTACTACTAATCATTCACCTCAAGAAAATTAGTATGATAACGTGATACACATATATTATTATTACAGCATAAACTGCTACCAACAATGCCCAGGGAAAATCATGTCAATATAATACTGGTTCCTGGTTTGCCTACATGACTCAATTAACCTTCAGTTGCTTTCTCAGCCAAAATCTGGCGTGGTAACCACTTTTTTCCAAAGGTTTACTGGTGGGGTGAATTAAGATGGTCTGATGGTATGTTAGTGACTTTCCAAAAACTAGCATAAAATACCACATATAAGAATAAAGTATATTAAATTTCCATTCCTGTGATACTTGTCTTCAGAGGACCCTTAAATATTTTACTAGTTTCAAGTGCAGTTATTCTCAAATCACATAATCTTCAGAGTTGGAAAGAGCCCTTTTACCACCTCCTAGGCAAAAGGCCCTCCAGCCTTTGCTTGAACCTTTCAGCAATGGGCACTCACTATTTTGCAAGGCAGTCCACCCCACTGTTACAAAATTCCCCCTTAGAATGATTGGAAATCTGCCTCCCTGAATTTCTTTCTATCCAAGGATCCTAGCTAGTTCTGCTCTCTGGAAACAACACGGGGTAAGGTAACCTGTGAAGTATAATCACTTCTAGAATTAGGATACAGCTGCCAATTTGGTCACACAACGTGCAAAAGCTAGCTCAGGAAAAAAGAAACCACCACTCTACACAACAAAATTTTGAAATTCAGGAAACTATATTAAAATTACAAACCAGCACACTTTCAAGATGTCAACATTCACACACACCTCAGTTAACATATACATATGAAGAGTAACCCGAATTTTTACAGTGGAAGGTAGTACAGCGTTTACTGAATACGTTTTTGCAAGTTGAAACCACTACATCCACCAACACAGTTTTTTAAATTACTGTTCTGAAGGAAGTTCAAAATGGTTCTTCCAATTTCTCATATATTCATTCCACTTATTCCCTCTAAAACATCTAGTTTTTTTTTTTTTAAAGATCCCATTTCCCCCCACTGGTACAATATTTTATTTAAAAAAATAAATATTTTCAGGAAGAAAAAAAAAAGCCTAAAAGAATGGAGCGTAAAGGGGTGGGGGTGGGGCGAAGGGAAAGAAGGGCCCAGCAGGAAAAGGCTGGTTACTGGGTATTTTCCTTCTGGAAGCACGCTTCACTGGCACAGGCATCTGAAGTAACGAGCCATACAAACACGACCCAAGAACAAGAACGATCATGAGCAATGAGTGTAAGGCATAAATGTCTGTGAGATGTAAATGAATTGGCACTGGTCATCAAGCAGCGCCAGACGCTTCGGGACCTCACAGAGGTAAGAGATCCAAAGAGCAGAGACCACGGCCACCCTTTGAGGGAGGGGAGGAGGGGAGAAACCAAGGAGTAACTACCGTTCAGCCGTCCAATGAAGCCCAATGGACAGGGCACAAAAAGACAGCGAGTGACCAGGGTGAAGAAGGAGAGCCCGAAGGGCGTGCATTGTGCGAATACGGAACGGGTCCCTGAAATGGGCGCGGGTAAGGGGATGTGGGTGTGTGTATGGGGCAACGCAGGAGTCCCAGGGTCCTCTCCCCGCAGCAGAGCAACAGAGGGTAAAGGAAGGGGGAGGGTGAAAAGCAAGAATGACTCATTCCCGAAAGGAAGTGCTCAAGCCAGAGGAAGGCATGCCACAGGGGGGTTCGGGGCGAGGACTGTGAGGCGCTAGGTGCTCAGAGTGATGGGGGCACAAATCAACGTTCTGTAGTTCCTGCAGCTCGTCTTTAAGATGGGGGGGTGTGGGGGGTTCGCGGCAGCCGAGTGCCCAGGCCTGGGAAGCGGCGCGGCGCGTGCGCAGTGGCGCTCGGCGGGACCCGCTGAGGCAAAGCGGAGCCGCAGTGACAGAAGCGAGCAGAGCGGCTGCCGGGAAAGACTCACCGAGGCGCAGGGGCTGGAGGTAGTGCTGGGGGTAGGCGACCGCTGGACCGTGACCAAAGCCATCTAGGCGCTGCTGGGCTGTTCCGGGCAGGGCATTCTTGTCCTGAGTGTGGGGGGCGGGAGGGTGACGGAGCCGGGATGAGGCAAGGGGTGTGGGGTGGGGATGAGGGGGGCGGGGAGGAGGAGGAGGAGACCGCGCGAACGGCAGCAGGCTCCGCACCCACCACCGGACTCTCGCAGACTGACGCGCTGAACTGGCGGCTGGCGGGCGGGCGGGCGGGCGGGCGATTCGGCAGCTGCGGGGCACAATGAGCGCTCCCAGTGCGCAGGCGCCACCTGTCAGCAACCGCCTCTCCCCTCGGCGCGCGCCGCCGCCTGGCCGTAACCCTTGAGTTGCCGGAAGCCGGCCGGGTGCGTGCGCCAAGGGCCGCCGCCCCCTCCCGGGTTTCCTCCTTGCCTCTGGAATCACGCAGTTTGGCTGCGCCGGGGGCTGTGGAGTGGGTTGGGGGGCGGGGTCTCGGAGCTGAGCGTCGCTGGAGCCCCCACTCCTGAAGGACGACCGTTTTCTGAGGTGGGGCGCACAGCTTAACCCACCTTCGTGAGAAGAAACTGAGGTAAAAATCCTGAGGCAAACGTGTTTCCGGATGGGAAAGGGCGCCGCGGGGTTTCAAACGCTTTCTCTGAGTGTGGGTGGGGCTTACTGGGCTAGAGACCCTCCCTTTGACCCGGCTGTCGGGGAGGCTTTTTCTGAGCTTTCCCACCCTTCCGTCTCCGACTCTATGTTTTAGGATGAGACTTTTTGAAAGTAAGAAAGA
The DNA here is from genome assembly GCF_964165515.1 of Mesoplodon bidens. NCBI lineage: Eukaryota > Metazoa > Chordata > Mammalia > Artiodactyla > Ziphiidae > Mesoplodon > Mesoplodon bidens. The sequence goes on from NC_138179.1 coordinate 15,702,454, forward strand.
TTTGTAATTTTATACCCCGGGAGTCTTTATGGTACCCTCGTGCTTCCTCTGTTATCCTGGCCCCTGTCTTAGGACTCATTCATTATTCGTGAGGTGCAGAGCGGCCGAGCGAGCCTGGGAGGCCGAGAAAGCTGGGCTCACGGAGTTGGAAGGGTCCAACCTGCTATTTACCTCCCATTTGCTTCCTGCTGGCAAGAAGTTCTCTTGGCTAAACAGGATTTGCTCCTAGGGGTTTCCTCTCCTTCGTCTTTAGATTTCATTATTTCATAGACACATGCGGAATGCCGATTAAATATTTTAAAGAAATCGTTTTCTAAAAGATAAATCATCAGCTGAGCATAAGCCAAGAATGTAATGAAAAATCAAGATTGAAGGTGGGGGGGAATCGCACTGTGCAAATGCCATTGATTGATTACACAGGGCAAGAGAGTTGACAAAGCTGTTTCTCAATTTGAGTGGATGTGCTGGTAAATACTACCATACATATCAAAGCTGTAAAACACACACATTCAGGAGTTTGCAGTTATTAACGCACCGCCTTATCGCTGACTCTCTTGGATCTTATTGCTTCTTTTAAACTGACAGAGCTGTCGTGAGCTCTTTCTGGCCGCTTTATGGTTAAGTGCCACTAGAGCCCTCTGTGCTGAGCCTTTGTTGTCTCCTTGGGGCCCTGTGGTTGAAATAATTAGCAGGGAGGTTCCATCAAGAATCAGACACTGAGGGTCCCTGTACTGTACAGTCCTATGTAGAATGTACTGCAGAGAAGCTAGCTGGTAGGCTTTTGCCCCCTGGTGGTGGTCAAGAGTGCCTGCGAGACAAAATTAAACAAAGATGTATGGTTCACGATTAAACAATCTGACTGTGTTTTTCCCAGAGCTACTTAGTAAACAGGAAAAGAGAAGACAAAGTTCAGAAGTAAGAACTTTGAACCAAAGCTTAGGAGACCAAACAGGAGGCTGTATGCGTAGGCAAGAATTATACATAGCTGAAAGCTGAATGAAGGCAAATAAATGAAACGTGATTTATAAACCAAAGTATCATTCTAGAGAAAAGTATTATTCAAATCAGTAGGTCCTAGTAATGTACTTGTATGTTAATTTTCTTACTGACTCAGGGACAGCAACGCTGATTATCTACTTTTATGTAGCAACATAATCTTAAATTCTTTTGGAAGATGATAATCTTACAGTGTAGGATAATTGTACAGTGGGCAAGAGCACTACCCTAGGAATCAGAGACCTGGCTTCTAGTTCTAGCTCTGTAAAACCTTGAGCAAATGGCTTAAACTTTTCGAGCTTTAGTTTCTTCATTTCTGCAACGGAGCTCTAACTCACAGGATTCCTGTGATCAAATGAGAAAAAAATGTAAAGTGCAATATAAACTGTAAAGCCCCATATGTAATTAAGATAACTTTATTATTCTCATAAGTTTGTTCCAAGTTCAGTGAGCTTTTGCTGAGTGTATCCTATGTGTAGAAAATAGCATCAAGCAGAAAGGTAATAAAAAAGAATGAAAAATACATGATTCCATGCCTTTTCTTAACAGTAGGAGAAGTAGATTAGTGGTCAAGACATGTCTCATTTGTATGTAGGTATAGAACATCATTATTCGTCACATCTGAGGTGATAAAATCCTGGTCAAAATTGGGATTGTAAGGTACCCAAATTTACATAAGGCTTGTAACAGAAAGTTAATTTATTTACAGGAGAAATACCTCTTCCTGGCATATGCCTTTTAAGGAAAGTAAGATTTGGAAATTGTTGGTGCATGTTCATTGATTTATTCACCATTAATTGAGAAAATACCAAGGGTGTATTATACACTAGTCACTGTTTTAAAAACAAAAGTCTATCTACCCCTCATAGCTTGTTAGCAGGAAAAAGCTCATCAAATAATTACAGTAAGGTTTAGTGGTACCGTTGCTTCAGTCACCTCTGCCAGGCCCCAGAAGTACACACACACACACATACACATATATATGAGAGGTCTAGATATGTACAAAGTGCTTTAGAAACACAGAGACGGTCTGGGCAAATAAATGTACGCTTTATGATATTGGATTTCAGGCTTTGCCTACAGATCCCAGTGTAGCCACGTTGTGAACTGATCTGGATCACATGTGAGCATTTGCAATCTATGCTCTCTGCGCCATTTATACCCATTCTTTCCTGGGCTCCACCCTGCTTCCTACTTGGTCTTCTGGTGATCTGAGGGAAGAGGTGTCATAATATGCTAGATGAATTCAAGAAGAGGCCAAGAGCAGGATTCCCAAAAGAGGGAGCCAAAGAGAAAAGTTCTCCTAGCTCTATTTAGAGCAGCTTTCTTCTTCCCACCTGTGATAATGGAGGCTTCCTTGTGCCATTGGAGTTCATTTAACCCTTAACTGGTGTTATCACTTCTTCAAGGTGAAATTATAAGGGAGCTTTTGAAATTTCTGAGATCAGCTGGTTCTTAAGCTTTGAGAACCTGATGAAAACGGTTAGCCATCTCTCCAGAAAGATATATTTACATATTTCACACACACACTGAAATCCATTAAGGAGTCCCAGGTTAAGAATCCTGGTTTAAAGGTTAAAGCAGTGCTTCTCAACCTTTTTTCATATCATGACATCCATAGAAATGATATTGTTCAGCACACTGGGATAAATTAGAGGGGATTTGGAGGCAACAATATGGGGCTTGGTGAAAAAAGTTATTTTCTTTTTATAATTATAATGAGAAAAATAACAAACATATTTAAGGGTGATATTAAATATTGAATTTATATAAGCTTCCAAATAAAGTCTCAAAAATTTAATGAAAAACCCGAGATTGCCTCTATAAACATGACATTTTCTATGTAGGGCTTTATGACTGAAATGACTGCATATAATTTCTGAACAAGACAGTTTAACAGTGATCAATTAGTAGTCATTATTGATGCGAATTTAGTTCATACAAGTAGGTGATAAATTTAAAATAATTTTCACAACTATTCAAAATTTGCAAGTATAAATTATGTGTGACTCCAGTCGCTCTTACTTTTTTCCCACTAGAAAATGTAATGTGGTAATATCTTATGATAGCATGACTGGATTTAGAATCCACTTAAACTTTTTCGTATTAAGTATATTTTACAAAATAATAACAAAACTCCAGTTTGCAGGGTAGGACTGTGTTACGAGAGCAATAATTCTGCAGCTAACTTGGTTGTAACTAAAAGGGCACGTCAGCCATAAACAAAGGGAAGAATTCAATATATATGAAGAGAGATTAAGAGCTGAGTCCATGAGGAGTATCTGGCAGACTTCCCTGCCTTTCCTGGCCACACCTTAGGCTCTGAGTCCTGCTCCTTGAGTACCTGGAGCATGCACTCCTCCAGCAGCTCCAAGGTTCAATGTTTATGATGAGCAGCAATACACACTGCAACTGGCCTCTGAAAGTGATGTCTTGGAGATGGAACATTCCTTGGCTTTGCTTCTTTATTAGAGGATACTTGCTTTAATAAAGCAAATCCTCCATTGTGCTTGCCTCCTGTGGGACCATGGGGCACACTAGGACAGATCATCAGACTCTGATTCTTTGGGTTACTCCTTGAGAATCCTTAAGTCAAACTGCTTCTGGCCAGGGGTGAATTATGTAGAGGCACCAACCACCATAGTCCTTTCAGGCCACTCCTAGGGCTGAATAGATAACTATCTTGCAGTACGTCTGTAACTCATTGATCACAGACCAAATGAAGTATGTCACTTAAAAGACTGTATAGCTAAGCTTGTTAAAATGTGTGTGGGGGGAAATCATTCATTATAATCCAACCCCTTACATTTGAAATGACTAGTTACGAATAATAAAACAAGTAGAAATATATAGAGATAGAATATAAAATAGCTAAGAGTGAGTGGAGTATGATTGAGTCATGTATTGCCTCTACCTGGTTGTAATTTTTCTTAAATTTTAATAATCTTATACTAACTTTATTGATAGTCAGTGTCCAGATAGGAGATAAAATTCACACCAGTTATTTGAACAGATAATTTAACAAGAATTGTTAACTAGGTATGAAGTTAAGTAGGTGAATGAAAAACTGAAAAGAGAAATCTAAGGTGTGACAGAGGTAGCAACTGTTTTTATTACCTTTAGGGCTGAAAAACAACCTAAACAAAGGAATTAAAGGGAAAAAATTACAAACTTGGAGGAGTGACACCACAGAGCTGAAACTCAGGTCTCTGAGAAGAAGATACTGCCTGGCTGCCGTTGGTGTCTCTGAGCTTAGATGGGGTGCTCCATGGGACCCAGCAGTCTGGGGCCCAGACCTCTGCAGCAGGAACACTGACTGGCTGATGTCAATGAAAACTACAAAACTGTAGAAAAACTGCAAACTGGATTCAGCTGCTGCTACCAGGTTAAAGAAGCATAGCTGGAGTGAAGCACACTGGGACCAAAACACCACAGGAAGCAGTCATGAGGTAGACAGGAAGGAACAAGTCTCTTGTCCTTCCTCAGCCTTGTGGTCTCCATCTGATGCCCCCAATTAGCAGAACTTAACAGAGCCAGCTGGCAAGGCAAAGTAATGTGGTTTTCGTACTCCAGCTCCAGCATGAAAGAAAAGTACAAAAGGGTGAATTTGGAGCTGAGAAAATAATTTAGTAACTGGCACTTGGCTGATGTAGAAATTGATACCAGAAGTGGAATTTATCTTCCATCCACTGGTTTTGCATATATTTCATGAAGACAGTTAAAGACCTCGCTCCTTTTGCTCCCCGATCCAATCAGCATAATGTCATCAATGTACTGGACCAACTTAATGCTGATTGGAAGGTGAAGATGCTCAGTATCTCTGTGGACTATATTATGGCAGAGAGCAGGAAAATTGATGTAGCCGTGGGGCAAGACTGTGAAGTTATATTGTTGGCCCTGCCAAGTAAAAGCAAATTGCTTCTGGTGTTTCTTGCCAATTTGTATGGAGAAATAAGCATTTGCTGGATCACTACCTGCATACCAATTGGCACGGGCTGTGTTGATTTGCTCCAGTAAAGTTACTACATATGGAAGAGCAGCTGCAATTGGAGGCATCACCTGATTAAATTTATAATCAACCACACATTCTCCAAGATCTATCTGCCTTCTTCACAGGCCTAACAGGTGAATTAAATTGGCGAGAGATAGATTTCATCACTCCTGCTTCTTTTTTTTTTTTTTCGATATGCGGGCCTCTCACTGTTGTGGCCTCTCCTGTTGCGGAGCACAGGCTCCAGACGCGCAGGCTCCAGACGCACAGGCTCAGCGGCCATGGCTCACGGGCCCAGCCGCTCCGCAGCTGCCCCGGACCGGGGCACGAACCCATGTCCCCTGCATCGGCAGGCAGACTCTCAACCACGCGCCACCAGGGAAGCCCTACTCCTGCTTCTTTTAAACCTTTATTGGTGTCACTAATCTCTGTAATCCCCCATTCTGCCATCCCAAGGAAGCAATAATTTTTGTTTACTCTTCTGGTGTATGGGGGAGGTGGAAGGGGAGTTCCCAAGGGCTTCAACTTGGCTTTTCATTGTCCTTATTCCAGGATCAAAGAACCAATATGGAAATTCTGCCAGTTACCAGGTATCTATTCTAATTATACATCCAGGAGCTGGTGAAATCCCCGCGGAGTGTTCTATGGGCTTACTCTGCCCACTGTGATTCAAACTTGAGTTAAGGGGACTTCCCTGGTGGCACAGTGGTTAAGAATCTGCCTGCCAATGCAGGGGACATGGGTTCGATCCCTGGTCCAGGAAGATCCCTCATGCCGGGCAGCACCTAAGCCTGTGCGCCACAACTACTGAAGCCGGCACACCTGGAGTCCGTGCTCCACAACGAGAAGCCTGTGCACCACAAGGAAGAGTAGCCCCCGCTCACAACTAGAGAAAACCCGTGCGCAGCAATGAAGACCCAATGCAGCCAAAAATAAATAAATAAATTTAAAAAAGCAAAACACAAACAAGTTAAGACTGCATCTCTCACCTGTCCAATACAGGCCCCACTTCAACTGGTGGAATGTATTTGGGTCCCCAGAAATTAACACCAATTAATGCCAATGTTTAGAAGTCCCTGAAATACCTGAATATTCATCTTTTTCCTCATTACACAGTCATTTTAGGAAATGGCCTAAGGTCTCTGTGGAGAAGACTTGGAGGAAGATTTTCAGTATATGCTATGGCAGTGCTGCAGAATCCTTCCTTAAGGGGATCCAGCCTGCCCTTTCAATTAAGAGGCTCAGCTATGGAAACTGGGTGAGAGAGGTCAGAACTCTCCACTATGGTGACTAAAGTCATATTTTTGACTATCATATATAGATTTTTAAATATTATGTGTAGATGATCAATACTTTATTAGGCTGCCCATCTATTTTAATCCTGGCACCACCATAATCATTTAGCTGAATGTCAAAAATAATCTGATTACCACTGTATCTCTACTTCTCTTTATGGTAAATGTGCCCGCCTTGTCTTTGGTGGTAAACACTGACATCTGGCTTCTGCTGCCTGAAATGGGTCATCCCATCATGAATTTCCTACAGAAGAAAGCCAACATAGAGCTTTTCAAGGATATAAGTACTCCCACTCACTAATGTATCTTTCAGTGCTTTAGTAAAGGGACACCCCCCAAGTTCTCTTGGAGAATATACTTGTGGGGAGTGGATATGCAAGTCAAAATGTGATAAATCTACTCCAACATTCCCATATCCCTAAGACTTTGGATTCCTTTTACATTATCCAGGGAAGTTCCAGTATCTCCACTTAATTAAACATAGGCCACTATGGAGTCCAAGTTTCAGTGAACTTACCCAGTACATAGTGAGTGTCACTTCCAGCTGTAGGTGCTAATACATTAAATCCTTAATTTCTGATACGGGTACCCATATCAATAAATTCCAGCCAACCCGGTATTATATTTTGTGCTCCTTCCTTTAACTCCCTTATAATATACTCATGTCTGTTCCCTGGGCTTCTGCCACTAAACAAGAAAATAATGAAAATATTTTGCCATAAAATCTATTTCCACTTGGTTAGACTTTGTATTTGCCCTGCTGGAGCATTTTAAGATCTGATTTTAGCTTTTTTCGCAATGGGTTTGCCACCAGGACGCAGGTGTCATGAAAACTACCACTAAATCTAAGCCACAATGGGAAAGGAGAAGCCTCACATCAACATCACTGTGGACATGTAGATCTGGGCAAGTCTACCACTACTGGCCATCTGATCTATAAATGTGGTGGGATCAACAAAAGAACCATCGAAAAGTTCAAGAAGGCTGCTGAGATGGGAAAGGGCTCCTTCAAGTATGCCTGGATCTTGGACAAACTGAAAGCTGAATGTGAGTATGCTATCACCATTGATATCTCCCTGTGGAAATTCGAGACCAGCAAGTACTATGTGACCATAATTGATGCCCCAGGACACAGAGACTTTATTAAAAACATGATTACAGGTGCATCTCAGGCTGATTGTGCTGTTCTGATTGATGCTGCTGGCACTGATGAATTTGAAGCCAGTAAGTATCTCCAAGAACGGGCAGACCCATGAGTATGCTCTTCTGGCTTATACTCTGAGTGTGAAAGAACTAATTGCTGGTATTAACAAAATGGATTCCACTGAGCCACTCTACAGCCAGAAGAGCTGAGAGGAAATTGTTTAGGAAGTCAGCACCTACATTCAGAAAGTTGGCTACCACCCCGACACAGTAACATTTGTGCCAGTTCCTGGGTGGAATGGTGGCACCATGCTGGAGCCAAGTGCTAACCTGCTTTGGTTCAAGGGATAGAAAGTCACCCATAAAAATGACAATGCCAGTGGAACCATGCTGCTTGAAGCTCTGGATTGCATCCTACCACCAGCATGTCCAACTGACAAACCTTTGCATGTGCCACTCCAGTATGTCTACAAAATTGGTGGTATTGGTATTGTCCCTGTGGGTCGAGTGGAGACTGGTGTTCTCAAACCGGGCATGGTGGTCACCTTTGCTCCAGTCAATGTTAAAACTGAAGTGAAATCTATTGAAATGCACCACGAAGCTTTGAGTGAAGCCCTTCCTGGGGTCAGTATGGGCTTCAGTGTCAAGAACGTGTCTGTCAAAGATGTTTGTTGTGGCAGTGTGGCTGGTGACAGCAAAAATGACCCACCGATGGAGGCAGTGGGCTTCACAGCTCAGGTGATTATCTTGAACCAACCAGGCCAAATCAGTGCTGAATATGCACCTGTGCTGGATTGTCACACAGCTCACATTGCTTGCAAGTTTGCTGAGCTGAAGAAGATTGATCATCGTTCTGGGAAAAAGCTGGAAGGTGGCCCCAAATTCTTGAAATCTGCTGATGCTGCCATCATTGATATAGTTCCTGGCAAGCCCATGTGTGTTGAGAGCTTCTCTGACTATCCTCCTCTGAGTCATTTTGCTATTCGTGACATGAGACAGACGATTGCTGTGGGTGTCATCAAAGTAGTGGACAAAAAAAAAAAAAAAGTGGGCAAAGGCAGCTGCAGCTGGCAAGGTTATCAAGTCTGCCCAGAAAGCTCAGAAGGCTACATGAATGTTATCCCCAATACCTGCCACCCCAGTCTTAATCAGTGGTGGAAGAACGGTCTTAGGACTGTTCACTTCAATTGGCCATTTAATAGTAAAAGACTGCATCACAAAACCTTCAGAAGGAAAGGAGAATATTTTGTCAACCATTTGTTTTATGTGTGGCAGTTTTTCCTTTATTTTATTTTATTTTTCATTTTTAATTTTTATTGGAGTATAGTTCATTTACAATGTTGTGTTAGTTTCAGGTGTACAGCACAGTGAATCAGTTATACATATACCTATATCCACTCTTTTTTTTTAGATTCTTTTCCCATGTAGGCCATTACAGAGTATTGAGTAGAGTTCTCTGTGCTATACAGCAGGTTCTTATTAGTTATCAGTTTTATATATCGTAGTGTGTATATGTCAATCCCAATCTCCCAATTTATCCCTCCCCACCCTCATTCCCTGGTAACCATAAGTTTGTTTTCTACATCTGTGACTCTACTTCTGTTTTGTAAACAAGTTCATTTGTACCCTTTTTTTAGATTCCACATATAAGTGATATTATATGATATTTGTCTTTCTGTTTCTGACTTACTTCACTCAGTATGACAATCTCTAGGTCCATCCATGTTGCTGCAAATGGCATTACTTTGTTCTTTTTTATAGCTGAGTAATATTCCATTGTATATATGTACCACATCTTCTGTATCCATTCCTCTGTTGATGGACATTTAGTTGCTTCCACGTCCTGGCTATCATAAATAGTGCTGCAATGAACACTGGGGTGCATGTATCTTTTTGAATTATTATTTTCTCCAGGTATATGCCCAGGAGTGGGATTGCTGGGTTATGTGATATGTGTGGCAGTTTTAAGTTAGCTTTTAAAATCAGTACTTTTTTTTTTTTTTTTTTTTTTTTGCGGTATGCGGGCCTCTCACTGTTGTGGCCTCTCCCATCTCAGAGCACAGGCTCCGGACACACAGGCTCAGCGGCCATGGCTCATGGGCCCAGCTGCTCCGTGGCATGTGGGATCTTCCCGGACCGGGGCACAAACCTGTGTCCCCTGCATCAGCAGGTGGACTCTCAACCGCTGCGCCATCAGGAAAGCCCTAAAATCAGTACTTTTTTATGGAAACAACTTGACCAAAAATCTGTCACAGAATTTTGAGACCCATTGAAACAAAGTTTAATGAGAAAATAAAAAGACCTGATTTGAGTTATGCATCTACTATAAGTAAGAGGTGGTTGTGGTGAGTCTTGAGGAAAATGGGCATCCTCTTGCAAGGCAGTTGCCCCAGATGAGATTATTACAGAATTTTCAATTAAGAGGATAGTCTTCACAAATACAAGAGGACAAACTGCTTTCACTGTCAAAAAAGGCTCAAAGTGACTCAGAAGTTTGAGATTATCAGTCTCCTAGTCCAACTAAATGTCCCCATTCCAAATTTCAGGGTACTCTTTCCCAATCAGTCCCTCAATTTTGACATGAATAACTTGGCTGGAATTTGAATTCAATTAATATTGTAATTCTGCAACCCATAATTCTTGATATATTGACTCTTTTATCATTAAACGATGACTTCCTTTGTCTCTTACAGTTTTTGGCTTAAAGTCTATTTTGTCTGATGTAAGTATAGCTATCTCTGCTCTCTTTCGGTTTTCACTTGCCTGGAATATCTTTTTCCATCCCTTCACTTTGAGCCTATGTGTATCCTTAAAGCTGATGTGAGTCTCTTATAAGCAGCATATAGTTGGGTCTTGGTTTTTTTATCCATCCAGCCACTCTATGCATTTAGATGGAGAATTTAATCCATTTTATTGATAGGTGAGAACTTTTATTAATCGACATCTAATTAAATGTCATCTTATTGTTTTCTGGCTGTTTTGTAATTCCTTTGTTTCTTCCTGTCTTACTGTCTTCCTGTCTTCCTTTGTGAATTGATGATTTTCTGCAGTGGTATGTTTTGATTCCATTCTCTTTATCTTTTGTGCGTCTACTATAGGTTATTGCTTTGTGGTTACCATGAGGCTTACATAAAACACCTTATAGATACAATGGTTTATTTTAAACTGATGACAACTTAATTTCGATCACATACAAAAACTCTACCTTTTTATATCCTCCCCCCATCTTATATTTTTGATGCCACAGTTTACATCTTTTTATATTGGATATCCAATAGCAAATTATTGTTTGCAAAGCTATAGTTATTTTTAATACTTGTGTTCTTAACCTTTATTCTAGAGGTAAGTGATTAACACACCACCATATTACAGTATTGGAATATTCCGAATTTGACTGTATAGTTACACTTATCAGTGTGTTTTCATGTTACTAATTAGTGTCCTTTCATTTCAGCTTGAAGAACACCTTTTAGCATTTCTTGTAAGACAGTTCTGGTGGGGGTGAGCTCCCCTCAGCTTTTATTTGTGTGGGAAAGATTTTATCTCTCTTTCATTTCTTTTTACTTATTTATTTAAATTTTAAAAATATTTTTTTTGATGTGGACCACTTTTTTTAAAGTCTTTATTGAATTTGTTACAATATTCCTTCTGTTTTATGTTTTGGTTTTTTGGCCACAAGACATGTAGGATCTTAGCTCCCTGACCAGGGGTCGAACCTGCACCCCCCTGCCTTGGAAGGCAAAGTCCTAACCACTGGACCACCAGGGAAGTCCCTCTCTCTTTCATTTCTGAGGATAACTTTGCCAGATAGAATATTCTTGGGTGACAGGTTTTTGGGGTTTTTTTCCTTTCAGCACTTTGAATAGGTCATCCTACTCTCTCCTGGCCTGTAAGGTTTCTGCTGAGAAATCCTCTGATAGTCTTACGGGGTTCCTTTGTAAGTGGCAAACTTCTTTTCTATTGCTTCTTTCAAGATTTTCTCTTTGTCTTTGATTTTGACAGTTTTATTACAATGTGTCTTGGAGAAGATCTCTTTGAGTTGAATTTGTTTGCAGACCTATGAGCTTCATGAACTTGGATGTCCAAATCTCTCTTCAGATATGTGAAGTTCTCAGACATTATTTTGGGGGGGGGCTGTTAAGGATTCTGCATCTTAATTTGTGGGGGCATGGTGGAGGTTGCACATACAAACATTTAGTATATAATAAGAAGAAAGTTAATGGACCAGGAATGAGACTTGAAGATGGAAGTATGAGCTTTTCTAATCCCTTGGAGAAGTTGAGACAGCAGCAGTTGATTGGAGAGGTCAAACTTACACCACTGTATTTTCATGGCAGGCTGGTGGTATAGGTCAGACATCATTTTTCAAAAAGCTTTCTGCCCCTTTCTCCCCTTCGTTAGACTCTCATATTGTACAGGTTGTTTCTCTTAATGGTGTCCCAGAAGTCCCACAGGCTTTCTTCATTCCCCTTCATTTTTTTCTTTTTTTCTTCACCAGCTGAATCTTTTCAAATGATCTGTGTTTGAGTTTACCGATTCTTTCTTCTGCTTGGTTTAGTCTTGTATTGAATCTCTCTACTGAATTATTCATTTCAGTCATTGTATTCTTCAGCTCCAAAATTTCTGTTTGGTTCTTTTTTTTTGTTTTCTCTTTGTGGAACTTATCATTTCATTCTTGTATCATTTCCCTTATTTCATTAAATTGTTTACCTGTGTTCTCTTGTAGCTCTCTGAGCATCTTTAGAACAATTATTTTGAATTCTTTATCAAGCAATTTGTGAGTCTCCACTTCCCATTACTGGAAGTTTACTGTGTTCCTTTGGTAGTGTCATGTTCCTCCTATGTTTTGTGATCCCTGTAGTTTTTGTAGGTATCTGTGCATTTGAAGAAGCAGTTACCTCTTTCAGACTTTATGGACAGACTTTGGTATGGAAAGACTTTCATCTGCGGGCAGGCACGTGCTGGAACATGCTGTGACCCTAGATCTAGTGGTGCAGGGTGCAAAGTGTGAGGGCATGTAACATCTCCGAATGATGGGGAGGGACGTGATGTCTTGTTGGCTCAGCAGCTGGGGTCCATGACGTCAACAACTGCATACTCTTTGGTGAGAGCTGTAGGCAGTCCACAGTGGCTTTAAGGGCTGTTGGAGTCTTTAGCAGTACTTCCAGTCCAGTGTCTAGGGATCAGGCCAGGCAGTGGTGGTGTCCGGAGCCAGTGGTATGCACACGCTTGGCTGCAGGGCTAGTTGTGGGGACTGGCTGCAGGGGCACAGTGGCAGGGGCTGGGGCCAACTGGGGGTGCACAAGCAGCTGCAGTGGCCCTGGCTGTCAGTGTGTCCTTGAGTGACAATGGGGCTAGCTGAAGGCACATGCTGGGCAGTGGTGGCCAGTGACGGGAGCTGAGGCTGGTGTCTTGCAGGTACACAACTGTAGGGTTAACTGCAGGTAAGCAGAGCCATGCAAGCCAGTGACAGGTGTCCACATTGAATCCAGGCCCTCCAGCAGCTATGGGTGCCTTGGCTGTTGGTGTACACTTGTGGGGCCATAGAGGCTTGCTGTGGGCATGTGCACGGCTGTAGCGGCTGGTAGTGGGAGTCAGGCCAGCAATGTGCAGGTGCACAGCTGCAGGAGTCTCCTGCCATTCTCAGCAGTTATCAGTATCTTTCACTGGCTCTTCTTTCTTAGCCCTACTTGTAAGTGTTCATCAATAAGGGTTTATTTTCAGCCTTTTTTTCCCCTTCTCTTAGCTATTATTGGGTGAGCCCCACTAGCATCCTCCTACAAATGTATCTTTCTATCAATACCCAGGGGTTCAAGACTCACAAGAAATCCAGGTAAATGACATTTCTGTTCCTCTATGAGTCTGAGAAATCAGAACGATACATGATTTCTCTCATACTGGGAAACTCCTTCCTCAAGGATAATTGGCTACTCTTTCACATATGACTGACGGTCTTACTAATCAAGATGCTATTGGGACTTCCCTGGTGGTCCAGTGGCTAAGACTCCACGCTCCCAATGCAGGGGGCCTGGGTTCGATCCCTGGTCAGGGAACTAGATCCCACATGCCACAACTAAGAGTTCGAATGCCGCAACTAAATATCCCGCATGCCGCAACTAAGACCCGATGCAGCCAAATAAATAAATTTTTTTTTTTTTTTTTTTTTTTTTTTTTTGCAGTACGCGGGCTTCTCATTGTTGTGGCCTCTCCCGTTGCGGAGCACAGGCTCCGGACGCGCAGGCTCAGCGGCCATGGCTCACGGGCCTAGCCGCTCCGCGGCATGTGGGATCTTCCCGGTCCAGGGCACGAACCCGTGTGCCCTGCATCGGCAGGCAGATTCTCAACCACTGCGCCACCAGGGAAGCCCCAAATAAATAAATATTTTTTAAAATGCTATCAAGCAGGTGTCTTAAATGTAATACTTCCAAACTCAAACTCATATCATTCCTCAAACCTGTTTTTCTCTCCTTTCCTTATTTCACTTAATGGCATCATCATCCATTCAGCCTTCTAAATATTAAAAAACGCTCAGTGAGCCTTAACTACTCCTCTTTCACTCCTTAGATCTAATTATGCCCCCAGTCCTGATCATTCTATCTGTTGTAAATAGTTTGGGTTCCCTCAGAACAGACCCTGGTCCAAGGAGTTGAGTGCAAGTTTATTTGGGTGGAAACAATGGTAAGGGAGTAGGGAAGTAGACTACAGTCAGGGGCATTCATCTCAGGTGCAACATTTAAGGTACAAAATTTACCTTCATTCTATCTTTCCCCACTCTTTCACACTTCCAGTCTTTGCCAGCAGAGTCAGCTTTTTAAAAACACCGATTTCATCACATCTTGTCCTATGCTTAAAAAGCACAAAATAAAATCCAAACTCCTTGATTTATTGTGAAAAAGTTACCTTTTTAGCCTCATCATCTGCCACTTTCTATTATATAACTATGCTCTGCTATGAATGCTTCAAACACTTTTTGAACTTTTATACTCCAGCGTATAATGTTCCTTCTGCCTCAAATACTCTTTTCCCCCTCCTTTACACACACAAAAAGTCTTATTAGTCACTTAAAATCTAGCTTGGAAATCTATTTTTCTGTGAAATCTTCCCTGACCTCCCTGAGAAAATTAATTACAACTCCTCTGTATTCCTTAATATTTTGTATGTACCTCTACTTTTGCACGTACAGATGGAATTGCATCTGTTTATCCCTTTTTCTCTCACTAAACTAGGAACTCTTCAAAAGCAGGTCCTATCCATCTTTTTAACCCCAAAGTCTGCCTGCATATGGAAGGCACCCAGTAAAGGTTTATTGAGTTGAATTTATCTGGGTGCATCCAAACAAAACAAATTTTAAAATAAATGGGGGGACTTCCCTGGTGGTCCAGTGGGTAAGACTCTGAGCTCCCAGTGCAGGGGGCCTGGGTTCGATCCCTGGTGGGGGAAGTAGATCCCACATGCCTACCGCAACTAAGAGTCCGCGGGCCGCAACGAAGATCCCACGAGCTGCAGCAAAGATCCCATGTGCCGCAACTAAGACCCGGCACAGCCTAAATAAATAAATAAAAATAAGTAAATCTTAAAAGAAATGGGAGGAAGCTTTTTAGCAATTTCAGGAGATGGATACCAGAAGCAAAAAAAGCAGTCTGTGAAAATGTACAATTGGGACCTATCAAAGAAATCTATTGTGTATTATTTATTATTTATGAATTGCTTCAAAAAGGCTTTGAGGCAGCCATTTTTGTGTTGGAAGCTGTTGTCTCCAAAGGCAGTACTTTTGGTTTATTCAAGCAGAACATATGTTGATAAAAAGAAAAGTGAATACTCTAGCACATTATAAATAATACCATTTCAAATTAAGAAGTCCCTAGATTGTAACTGCCCTAGCAGCAGAGGCCATGTATATAAAATGCATTACTTTTTACATAGCACCTAGCTTAAATATACACAAAGTCTTAAATGATTTTTGACACAAGAGTGATTTTGATCATCTGTGACTGAATCTATAGTCATTTGCAATTGAAGTAGGGGATGTGGTAATTATCCATTTTTATTCCTTAGCATGAATAAATAAACCATATAAATTTCGTTCCTCTCAGAACTCCCCCCTCCAAAAATACTTTTTAGCAAGGTGATTATTCTAATGTCTGTCTTTCTCACGTGAATTAAATAGCAATCAAAGTTTCATTTCACCTCACTTTGTAATTTCAAAAACTAATGAGGATGATGATAATGTTTTAAAAATTCAGTTGCATTACTGTTGCTGTTTTTTTAAACGCTAATGGTGATGATTACTGTAGTGACTTTTCCTGTCTCCCTGAACCCTAGCCTAGCACTAATTGAGCTTTGATCAGTAACCACAGTAATAACAGTAGTACAGTCTGAGAAGTTTAGCAGTTGAGAACTTATTATCATTCAGTAGAATGGTGGGATGAGGTTGTGGGGGGAGATTTTGATCTTCCAGAGTATTTCTGTTTGTTAATATTTTCTTTCTCTCCTTTTGTTATTAATAGTGGTCTGGTAATACTTTTCCTTACCATTTGGTGATATCTTTCAGTGGTCCAGATGAGTGAGTCGACATCTCAAGAGGAAACCAAACCTGCTCAGGTACCTGGTCTACATAGGTTTCTAACCATTTAGCCATGAGAGGATTTGAGATTCAACATTTTTTGGGAAAATTGAGATGCAATATCATATTCTATCATTGAATTATTTCTGTTTTTAGTTGAATTTTTCTGCATCAAGTTTTGACAAAAATGGGGTCAACTAATAGTTGAGTCACAGTGGCCTGCTTCCAGTTGCTTTGTATTCTTTATACCTAACAAGTCTGTTACTGTTTGAGTTTGCTAATACAGCTACTTTATGTGATTTTATTTGGTATGATGTTTACTCGTTATGTGAATTTTTTTACATGAAAAGCTTGCTACACTAGAGTATAAAATGTTAGTTTTATTTCCAGCTCCTGTTGGATACCATTTACTAACACTATTTCCACTTCAGGAAAATGGAAAAGAAGACCAAGAAAGGAACCAGGAAACAACCGAAGTAAAAGAGCCCATTAAGGTAGAGTTTTCATGAGTAATCAGATGTTAATGCTTGAGAGTAAACTGGAGAAATTAATTTTCTTACAAAGAAAAAAAAGGAATAGATGTGGGTATTCAAAAAGATAAAATGGCAAATGGGAAAAAGCAAACCCATGTTGATCATTAAGCTGACTCATTTGAGTCAGTTGCAGAAAACTTCCATTGACAGGTAAATTATTTGTGAAGAGCTATTATGAATTATAAGTAAATAAAGTTTACTTTCTAAAATCAGAACTGTTACCCTGAGTACAATAACCACCAGTTTTTAGAGGAACTTCGCTATCATTCTGAAAATGTAATCTCCATGTTAATCATTTAAGTAACTTTGTGTTTAAATAAATAGAAGACTTCAATGAGGAAAAATATTTATAGAAAAGGGGAGGCAAGTGAAAATAGTTATATGGATTCACCATTAAGTTGACTAATGTGAGTCTTAAAGTATTCTATTATCATCCTTTTTTTTTTTTTTTTTTTTTTTTTTTCTTTTTGCGGTATGCGGGCCTCCCACTGTTGTGGCCTCTCCCGTTGCGGAGCACAGGCTCCGGATGCGCAGGCTCAGCGGCCATGGCTCACGGGCCCAGCCGCTCCGCGGCATATGGGATCCTCCCAGACCGGGGCACGAACCCGTATCCCCTGCATCGGCAGGCGGACTCTCAACCACTGCGCCACCAGGGAGGCCCTATTATCATCCTTTTAAAAGTACATCAGCATGAGTACAAAAAGCTATTTTGTCACCATTTATTCATAAAACTAACCTTTACTTTCTTTAATTAAGGTGAAAATGTTTTTCTTTCCACCACAAACATGGAAGGTGATTCTAATAGTAAAAGAAAACAGCAGCAATTTCAAATGTCCTATTTCACTGTGTTGTGGTCTCAAATTATGTTTCTAGAAAGTATTATATAATTCAAGGATTAATGTACATCTGGAATAATATTCTTAGCATATTACTTTGTTAGCAATAGGAAGATGTGATGACATTCTGAGCCAATGCACTTTATCTTGTAAATGCAGTAAATAGACCGTGATTACTGCTTTGCTTCTAATATATAGCATTAAATCCTAGCAAAATTAGGGAGGAATGTTTGGTGATTTTTACAAGGGATTTATGTGCATTCTTTAATTGGGAGAGTTGATGCAACTTTGATGAAAAGCATTTCACTTTTTAATTGGTGTTTCTTTTCTCCTTTCAGAGTTCACGGAGTATACCAGACAGTTTGGCATTAGGCACCTGCAGCAATGTGGCAGGAACAGCAGCAAATAAAGTCAAATCCCAAGGTAAAGAACTAGGCTTTCTCCTACACAATAGAATGTAAAACTATTACTAAATTTTAGTTGGGGATGGATTCCTCAAGATTTTGCCTTTTAAAGATATAATCCCAGGGATATTTTAAATGCAGTTTGGGAAATAATTTAAAATATATTCCCATCATCTTCTATTGATACTTTGAGGCAAGTTTATAACCATTCATCTTGTGCTTAAAGAGAAAATTTAGCTAAGAGAGCTGACTGACACATAGCAGACAACCCATTAATACAAAAATAAAATGAAGAACCCTAGTGATTCAACCTGCCTGCTGTTTTTCTATTTCTTCTTTTTACCTCTGTACTTGACAACACATTTATTCTATTTGACTTCCAGCCCAATCCTTAACCCAAATGCCACATAATTATGCAGGTTGAAAATTTATATGATCAAAAGGCAACAAATAACTGGGCAAGACATTCATCCCTTTCACTACAGTTCTTCTAATTTTAGATACTTAGTGAAATCCTGTATGATAGAAAATTTTCACAATATTTAAAATTTAACAATTTCAACTTATATTTTAGTTAATTGAAATTCTTTTCAATTTAGTTTACAGCTATTGAGTGTTTAGTATGTGCTAGGCTGAGCTATAATAATAATTTTTTTAAATAAATTTATTTATTTTATTTATTTATTTTTGGCTGCATTGGGTCTTCATCGCTACGTGCGGGCCTTCTCTAGTTGCGGTGAGCGGGGGCTACTCTTTGTTGCGGCAGGCGGGCTTTTCATTGCAGTGGCTTCTCTTGTTGAGCACGGGCTCTAGGTGCGCAGGCTTCAGTAGTTGTGGCACGTGGGCTCAGTAGTTGTGGCTCGCAGGCCACGACTAGAGTGTAGGCTCAGTAGTTGTGGCGCACGGGCTTAGTTGCTCCACCGCATGTGGGATCTTCCCGGACCAGGGCTCGAACCCATGTCCCCTGCATTGGCAGGTGGATTCTTAGCCACTGTGCTACCAGGGAAGTCCCAATAATAATTTTTAAAGCATTTTCTAAACTATAAATTGCTATATAGATGGTAGTTATAACTTGTAGTTGCTTACTTTTCTCCAAAGTGTTTTTCTGTCTTTTAAACCAATTATAAGTATTATTTACTATTCCTTCTTATTAGTAAATAATAACACATACACATTAAGAACCAAACTTTTCAGCATTTATTTTGCCTTTATTATAAACTTAGTACTGTTTTCACAGCTTCACTAACTTTTAAAAAGTTTCTTGGCAAGTCCCTCCTACCTGCCCCCTACCACTAGTTTCTTTCTTTCTTTTTTTTTTGCATTTGTCAACATTTTTTTTTACATCTTTCTTGGAGTATAATTGCTTTACAATGTTGTGTTAGTTTCTGCTGTATAACAAAGTGAATCAGCTATACATATGCATATATCCCCATATCCCCTCCCTCTTGAGCCTCCCTCCCACCCTCCCTATCCCACCCCTCTAGGTGGTCACAAAACACCGAGCTGATCTCCCTGTCCTATGCAGCTGCTTCCCACTAGCTATCTGTTTTACATTTGGTAGTGTATATATGTCCATGCCACTCTCTCACTTCCTCCCAGCTTCCCCTCCCCGCGTCCTCAAGTCCATTCTCTACGTCTGCGTCTTTATTCCTGTCCTGCCACTAGGTTCATCAGAACCATACTTTTTTAGATTCTATATATATGTGTTAGCATATGGTATTTGTTTTTCTCTTTCTGACTTACTTCACTCTGTATGACAGACTCTAGGTCCATCCACCTCACTACAAATAACTCATTTTCGTTTCTTTTTATGGCTGAGTATGCCACTGTATATACCACCAGTTTCTTGATTTTACTTCCACCTCACTCCCACCCTTCACCATCACACCATAAATACACTTTGCCTTTACCATACTCACTTGGTCCAGGTTTATAAATGAACTCTTGCGTTTTAAACATGGCAAGCAGAATCACAATCTAGGTAATTTGCTATAAATTTAATTAGGTGTTCACTTTAATCAGTTTATGGCCAAATTTGCACCTACAAATCTTCACACATATATTCCAACATGTAATTTATTGCCTCTCTAGAAAACATATCAGTCAAGAGTTTATTGTCTTTTCTGTTCTTGTACTTTCAATTTGTTATCACTTTTCAATGTATGGTAGAGGGAAATGTGTTTTGTTTGTTTAAGTCTATTCGTCCCAGTTTGTGATATATACTGAAAACATTGCAGTTGCTTGTTGTGATATCAAATGCAATGCAATGTACTTATTTATTCAGTGATCAGTCACTATTAATCCTAACATTTCTAAGTCTCCCTTTGTAAATACATGTATGTGTTTATGTGTATGTGTGTGTGTGTGTGTTTAAGAAGTGGGAAGAGGAACTGTTATTTTAGTCTCAACATGTCAAAGGATGTGTCTTTATCCTTGTTATATGCTTGTCAAAATTAAAAGGATGTTATCTTGCCAGGCAGCTCCCAGAATACACTCAAATACGTATCTTTGCATAGAAAATATTGTGGTTAAATGTACCATGTGAATTCCTCATTTCTTTCCCTAGTTATTGTATTTTTTAGGCTATGAGCTTAACTTGTGTTTTGAGAAATCTTATTTCTCTTTTATTAATTTACTCAGCTTTATTCTTATTACACAGCCCTAAGTTTAAAAACGTTTTGTAGGAAAATGCCTTTTCCTATAGCTATTGAATTTTAATTACAATAGTGTTTAATAGTGCTTCTTTTCTTCCTCCTTTCATAGTTATTCTACATTATGTACAAATGGTAAGAAATTCTGGTAAGACCAAGACAGCTGAGTTTCAGACAGGACCTGTGTTTAAAGGAAACATCACACATCTGTTAATTAGCCCTGCTGCGTCAATTTTCACCAGTTTAATCAGCAGCCAGTCCCTGTAATGTTATATGCCTTCTGTGAAGAAAGAGTCTGTTAAAGCTTATTATAATGTGGGTTATAATTCATTCCTATTTATGTCCTTAAATAGGGTTGTACTGAGGCCATGCCCAGCAGTGGGCCATGCACTAAGTGCAGGAAATGATAAAAGTCACTTATAAGATTGGACCTTTCAAAATATAAATAAGGAATTCTTTTGTGTTCCTACTTACTTAGTTGAGAGTATTTGTACCCATACTGCCTGAATAGGACTTTGTATGTTAGAAGGTGGATTGATACAGGGGTGAAGGTGTGCATATTGGGAAAGAATGTGAAAGGCTCTTAATTCCGCAAGAGTTTAGGAAGACAATCCTGAAAAAGAATTTCAGTGCTTAGCATAGTGCCTGGCACTATGACATCAATAATTATTTATTGAGTGAATATGTAAATGAATCTATCTATCTGTAAAAGGTTTAGGAATGTCCAAGCATAGACCTGCTAAAAAACCCAGTACCTATTTGAAGTTATATTCAGTTAAACCTCTTAATTTTCCCTTGGGGCAGTGCTGTAATTTATGAATTCAGAGATCACCCAATCAAAAGACAGCTACAGATAGGCTTGTTCAGAATTCTGATTTACTGACCCTGCTATTGCTGTGCCTCCTTTTCTTTTCTTGATTTTATGGCTCTAAGACAGAAGTGTTTGACCAGAGCTGTAACCAAACACATATCTACTTCCATTCTGCATATCGGTGGGGACAATGCAAGCACGAGGATTATTGCTTAGCAACCTATAATAGCCAAGCACACTAGAGGAGCACTAACAGGCTGCAGCAAAGATAAGACAATGCCCTAGTTCATGTGTGAGTTTACTAATGAGCCATGCAGATGGCTAGATATTAAGTTGCTATAAATCTGTAGCACTCCCCTTAAAGCAGGAGGAGGAATATCTGCCTTGGGTTATGCTAGAGAGGTTAAAAGCAAAGAGTGTACATTAGAACCTGCAGACCTTAAAAAAAAAAATTGGTCTCTATCACACTTATTTAAAATAGAAGTGAAAGCATTGTGACAAAACAGAATGGAAACACTATCCACCCACCCCCCAGAAAAAGAGGTTAACTTGTTTACAGATCCAACTGAGAGGTAACAGAGAGCATTATACTACCCTCCTCATTTCCCCCATATATGAATAAGCCAAGAGGAAATCAAAACTTGGGAGAGATATTCATAAATACTATCCACTATTGGACTTAAGACATTCTTTAAATGAAATGTTGGCTTTTCAAGTGTTTTTAAAAATAAACCACTTAATTTTTTTCCTGGTTAGAAAGATGGATACTATGTAGGTAGAATTTTTTTAACATCTTTATTAAAGTATAATAGCTTTACAATGTTGTGTCAGTTTCTGCTTTATAACAAAGTGAGTCAGTTATACATATGTCCCCATATCTCTTCCCTCTTGCATCTCCCTCCCTCCCACCCTCCCTATCCCACCCCTCTAGGTGGTCACAAAGCACCGAGCTGATCTCCCTGTGCTATGCAGCTGCTTCCCACCAGCTATCTGTTTTACATTTGGTAGTGTATATATGTCCATACCACGCTCTCACTTCGTCCCAGCTTCCCCTTCCCCATATCCTCAAGTCCATTCTCTAGTAGGTCTGCATCTTTATTCCCGTCTTGCCCCTAGGTTCTTCTGAACATTTCCTTTTTTTTTTTTTTTTTTTTTTAGAATCCAAATATATGTGTTAGCATATGGTATTTGTTTTTCTCTTTCTGACTTACTTCACTCTGTATGACAGTCACTAGGCCCATCAACCTCACTACAAATAACTCAGTTTTGTTCCTTTTTATGGCTGAGTAATATTCCATTGTATATATATGCCACATCTTCTTTATCCATTCATCTGTTGATGGACACTTAGGTTGCTTCCACGTCCTGGCTATTGTAAATAGAGCTGCAGTGAACATTGTGGTACATGACCCTTTTTGAATTATGCTTTTCTCAGGGTATATGCCCAGTAGTGGGAGTGCCGGGTCATATGGTAGTTCTACTTTTAGTTTTTTAAAGAACCTCCATACTGTTCTCCATGGTGGCTGTATCAATTTACATTCCCACCAACAGTGCAAGAGTGTTCCCTTTTCTCCACACCCTCTCCAGCATTTATTGTTTGTAGATTTTTTGATGATGGCCATACTGACCAGTGTGAGATGATATGTCATTGTAGTTTTGATTTACATTTCTCTAATGATTAATGACGTTCAGTGTTCTTTCATGTGTTTGTTGGCCATCTGTATATCTTCTTTGGAGAAATGTCTATTCAGGTCTTCTGCCCATTTTTGGATTGGGTTGTTTTTTTTTTTGATATTGAGCTGCATGAGCTGCTTGTATGTTTTGGAGATTAATCCTTTGTCAGTTGCTTCATTTGCAAATATTTTTTTCCCATTCTGAGGGTTGTCTTTTCGTCTTGTTTATGGTTTCCTTTGCTGTGCAAAAGACTTTAAGTTTCATTAGGTCCCATTTGTTTACTTTTGTTTTTATTTCCATTTCTCTAGGAGGTGGGTCAAAAAGGATCTTGCAGTGATTTATGTCATAGAGTGTTCTGCCTGTGTTTTCCTCTAAGAGTTTGATGGTGTCTGGCCTTACATTTAGGTCTTTAATCCATTTTGAGTTTATTTTTGTGTATGGTGTTAGGGAGTATTCTAATTTCATTCTTTTACATGTAGCTGTCCAGTTTTCCCAGCACCACTTATTGAAGAGGCTGTCTTTTCTCCACTGTATATTCTTGCCTCCTTTATCAAAGATAAGGTGACCATATGTGCGTGTGTTTATCTATGGGTTTTCTATCCTGTTCCATTGATTTATATTTTTGTTTTTGTGCCAGTACCATACTGTCTTGATTACTATAGCTTTGTAGTATAGTCTGAAGTCAGGGAGCCTGATTCCTCCAGCTCCGTTTTTCTTTCTCAAGATTACTTTGGCTATTCGGGGTCTTTTGTGTTTCCATACAAATTGTGAAATTTTTTGTTCTAGTTCTGTGAAAAATGCCAGTGGTAGTTTGATAGGGATTGCATTGAATCTGTAGATTGCTTTGGGTAGTAGAGGCATTTTCCCAATGTTGATTCTTCCAATCCAAGAACATGGTATATCTCTCCATCTATTTGTATCATCTTTAATTTCTTTCATCAGTGTCTTGTAATTTTCTTCATACAGGTCTTTTGTCTCCTTAGGTAGATTTATTCCTAGATATTTTATTCTTTTTGTTGCAGTGGTAAATGGGAGTGTTTTCTTAATTTCACTTTCAGCTTTTTCATCTTTAGTGAATAGGAATGCAAGAGATTTCTATGCATTAATTTTGTATCCTGCTACTTTACCAAATTCATTGATTAGCTCTAGTAGTTTTCTGGTAGCATCTTTAGGATTCTCTATGTATAGTATCATGTCATCTGCAAACAGTGACAGCTTTACTTCTTCTTTTCCAGTTTGGATTCCTTTTATTTCCTTTTCTTCTCTGATTGCTGTGGCTAAAACTTCCAAAACTATGTTGAATAAGAGTGGTGAGAGTGGGCAAGCTTGTCTTGTTCCTGATCTTAGTGGAAATGGTTTCAGTTTTTCACCATTGAGGACGATGTTGGCTGTGGGTTTGTCTTATATGGCCTTTATTATGTTGAGGAAAGTTCCCTCTATGCCTACTTTCTGCAGGGTTTTTATCATAAATGGGTGTTGAATTTTGTCGAAAGCTTTCTCTGCATCTATTGAGATGATCATATGGTTTTTCTCCTTCAGTTTGTTAATATGGTGTATCATGTTGATTGATTTGCATATATTGAAGAATCCTTGCATTTCTGGGATAAACCCCACTTGATCATAATGTATGATCTTTTTAATGTGCTGTTGGATTCTGTTTGCTAGTATTTTGTTGAGGATTTTTGCATCTATGTTCATCAGTGATATTGGCCTGTAGTTTTCTTTCCTTGTGACATCTTTGTCTGGTTTTGGTATCAGAGTGATGGTGGCCTCATAGAATGAGTTTGGGAGTGTTCCTCCCTCTGCTATATTTTGGAAGAGTTTGAGAAGGATGGGTGTTAACTCTTCTCTAAATGTTTACTGGAATTCGCCTGTGAAGCCATCTGGTCCTGGGCTTTTGTTTGTTAGAAGATTTTTAATCACAGTTTCAATTTCAGTGCTTGTGATTAGTCTGTTGATATTTTCTATTTCTTCATGGTTGAGTCTCAGAATGTTGTGCATTTCTAAGAATTTGTCCATTTCTTCCAGGTTGTGCATTTTATTGGCATAGAGTTGCTTGTAGTAATCTTTCATGATCCTTTGTATTTCTGCAGTGTCAGTTGTTACTTCTCCTTTTTTATTTCTAATTCTACTGATTTGAGTCTTCTACCTTTTTTTCTTGATAAGTCTGGCTAATGGGTTATCAATTTTGTTTATCTTCTCAAAGGACCAGCTTTTAGTTTTATTGATCTTTGCTATCATTTCCTTCATTTCTTTTTCATTTATTTCTGATCTGATCTTTATGATTTCTTTCCTTCCGCTAACTTTGGGGTTTTTTGTCCTTCTTTCTGTAATTGCTTTAGGTGTAAGGTTAGGTTGTTTATTTGAGATGTTTCTTGTTTCTTAAGGTAGGCTTGTATAGCTAAAAACTTCCCTCTTAGAACTGCTTTTGCTGAATCCCATAGGTTTTGGGTCATAGTGTTTTCATTGTCATTTGTTTCTAGGTATTTTTTGATTTCCTCTTTGATTTCTTTAGTGATCTCTTGGTTATTAAGTAGTGTGTTGTTTAGCCTCCATGTGTTTGTATTTCTTACAGATTTTTTCTGTAATTGATATCTAGTCTCAAAGCATTGTGGTTGGAAAAGATACTTGATACAATTTCAATTTTCTTAAATTTACCGAGGTTTGATTTGTGACCCAAGGTATGATCTATCCTGGAGAATGTTCCATGAGCACTTGAGAAGAATGTGTATTCTGTTGTTTTCGGATGGAATGTCCTGTAAATATCAATTAAGTCCATCTTGTTTAATGTATCATTTAAAGCTTGTGTTTCCTTATTTATTTTCATTTTGGATGATCGGTCCATTGGTGAAAGTGGGGTGTTAAAGTCCCCTACTATAATTGTGTTACTGTCGATTTCCCCTTTTATGGCTGTTAGTACTTGCCTTATGTATTGAGGTGCTCCTATGTTGGGTGCATAAATATTTACAATTGTCATATCTTCTTCTTGGATTGATCCCTTGATCATGATATAGTGTTCTTCTTTGTCTCTTGTAACAGTCTTTGTTTTAAAGTCTATTTTGTCTTATATAAGAATTGCTACTCCTGCTTTCTTTTGATTTCCATTTGCATGGAATATCTTTTTCCATCCCCTCACTTTCAGTCTGTATGTGTCTCTAGGTCTGAAGTGGGTCTCTTGTAGACAGCATATATACGGGTCTTGTTTTTGTATCCATTCAGCCAGTCTGTGTCTTTTGGTTGGAACATTTAATCCATTTACATTTAAGGTAATTATCCGTATGTATGTTCCTATGACCATTTTCTTAATTGTTTTGGATTTATTATTGTAGGTATTTTCCTTCTGTTGTGTTTCCTGCCTAGAGAAGTTCCTTTAGCATTTGTTGTAAAGCTGGTTTGGTGGTGCTGAATTCTCTTAGCTTTTGCTTGTCTGTGAAAGCTTTTAATTTCTCCATCAAATCTGAATGAGATCCTTGCTGGGTAGAGTAATCTTGGTTGTAGGTTCTTCTCTTTCATCACTTTAAATATGTCCTGCCACTCCCTTCTGGCTTGCAGAGTTTCTCCTGAAAGATCAGCTGTTAACTACATGGTGATTCCCTTATGTGTTACTTGTTGTTGTTCCCTTGCTGCTTTTAATATTTGTTCTTTGTATTTAATTCTTGATAGTTTGAATAATATGTGTCTTGGCGTGTTTCTCCTTGGATTTATCCTGTATGGGACTCTCTGTGCTTCCTGGACTTGATTAACTATTTCCTTTCCCATATTAGGGAAGTTTTCAACTATAATCTCTTCAAGTATTTTCTCAGTCCCTTTCTTTTTCTTTTGTTCTTCTGGGACCCCTATAATTTGAATGTTGGTGGATTTAATGTTGTCCCAGAGGTCTCTGAGACTGTCCTCTATTCTTTTCATTCTTTCTCCTTTATTCTGCTCTGCAGTAGTTATTTCCACTATTTTATCTTGCAGGTCATTTATCCGTTCTTCTGCCTCAGTTATTCTGCTATTGATCCCTTCTAGAGAATTTTTAATTTCATTTATTGTGTTGTTCATCTCTGTTTAGAGTTTGCTGTTTAGTTCTTCTAGGTCCTTGTTAAACGTTTCTTGTATTTTCTCCATTCTATTTCCAAGATTTTGGGTCATCTTTACTATCATTATTCTGAATTCTTTTTCAGGTAGACTGCCTATTTTCTCTCCATTTGTTAGGTCTGGTGGGTTTTTGCTTTCCTCCTTCATCTGCTGTGTGTTTGTCTGTCTTTTCATTTTGCTTATGTTACTGTGTTTGGGGTCTCCTTTTTGCAGGCTGCAGGTTCGTAGTTCCTGTTGTTTTTGGTGTCTGTCCCTAGTGGCTAAGGTTGGTTTAGTGGGTTGTGTAGGCTTCCTGGTGGAGGGGACTAGTGCCTGTGTTCTGGTGGATGAGGCTGGATCTTGTCTTTCTGGTGGGCAGGTCCACATCTGGTGTTGTGTTTTGGGGTGTCTGTGGCCTTATTATGATTTTAGGCAGCCTTTCTGCTAGTGAGTGGGGTTGTGTTCCTGTCTTGCTAGTTGTTTGGCATAGGGTGTCCTGCACTGTAGCTTGCTGGTCGTTGAGTGGAGGTGGGTGTTGGTGTTGAGATGGAGATCTCTGGGTGATTTTCGCCGTTTGATATTACGTGGAGATGGGAGGTCTCTTGTGGACCAGCGTCCTGAACTTGGCTCTCCCACCTCAGTGGCACAGCCCTGATGCCTGGCTGGAGCACCAAGAGCCTGTCCTCCACACGGCTCAGAATAAAAGAGAGAAAAAAGAAAGAAAGAAGAAGATAAAATAAAATAAAGTAAAATAAAATAAAGTTATTAAAATAAAAATTAAAAATAATTATTAAGAAAAAAAAATTTTTAAGTAAAAACAAAAAACGGACAGACAGAACCCTAGGACAAATGGTAAAAGCAAAGCTATACAGACAAAATCATACACGGAAGCATACACATACACGCTCACAAAAAGAGAAAAAGGGGAAAAATATATATATATCGTTGCTCCCAAAGTCCACCTCCTCATTTTGGGTTGATTCCTTGTCTATTCAGGTATTCCACAGATGCAGGGTACATCAAGTTGATTGTGGAGATTTAATCCGCTGCTCCTGAGGCTGCTGGGAGAGATTTCCCTTTCTCTTCTGTGTTCGCACAGCTCCTGGGGTTCAGCTTTGGATGTGGACTCTGTGTGTAGGTCTCCTGAGACCGTCTGTTCCCGGTCAGACAGGATGGGGTTAAAGGAGCAGCTGATTCGGGGGCGCTGGCTCACTTAGGCAGGGGGGAGGGAGGGGTGCGGATGCGGGGCGAGCCTGTGGCGGCAGAGGACAGCGTGACGTTGCACCAGCCTGAGGCGCACCGTGCATTCTCCCGGGTAAGTTATCCCTGGATCACGGGACCCTGGCAGTGGTGGGCTGCACAGGCTCCTGGGAGGGACGGTGTGGATAGTGACCTGTGCTTGCACACAGGCTTCTTGGTGGCTGCAGTAGCAGCCTTAGCATCCCATGCCCATCTCTGGGGCCCGCGCTGATAGCCGCGGCTTGCGCCCATCTCTGGAGCTCCTTTAAGCGGCGCTCTTAATCCCCTCTCCTCGCGCACCAGGAAACAAAGAGGCAAGAAAAAGTCTCTTGTCTCTTCGGCAGCTCCAGACTTTTTCCCGGACTCCCTCCCGGCTAGCTGTGGCGCAGTAGCCCCTTTCAGGCTGTGTTCACGCAGCCAACCTCAGTCCTCTCCCTGGGATCCGACGGAAGCCCAAGCCTTGGCTCCCAGCCCCGACCCATCCCGGTGGGTGAGCAGACAATCCTCTAGTCTGGTGAGCGCTGGTCGGCACTGATCCTCTGTACGGGAATCTCTCCGCTTTGCCCTCCACACCCCTGTTGCTGCACTCTCCTCTGTGGCCCCGAAGCTCCCCCTCTCCGCCACCAGCAGTCTCCGCCTGCAAAGGGGCTTCCCGGTGTGTGGAAACCTTTCCTCCTTCATAGCTCCCTCCCACTCGTGCAGGTCCCATCCCTATTCTTTGTCTCTGTTTTTTCTTTTACCCTACCCAGGTACGTGGGGAGTTTCTTGCCTTTTGGGAGGTCTTAGGTCTTCTGCCAGCGTTCAGTAGGGGTTCTGTAGGAGTTGTTCCACATGTAGATGTATTTCTGATGTATTTGTGGGGAGGAAGGTGATCTCCGCATCTTACTCTTCCGCCATCTTGAAGTTCCACCTGTAGGTAGGATTTAAAAGTATTCTTCAGAGTACTCTCAATAAAGCTAAGAAAGAAATTTTAATAAATAAAAAGAACTTTAAAATATTTTTGGATAGCCTCCCCCAAAATGAGAATGAATAACTACATTGCAATGCAGTCATATAATGAAATATTATGAAGCAGTGAAAAACGAACACACTGGAGCTGCAGTTATCAATATAGATGAATTTCATAAACATAATATTAAGTATTTAAAAGGTCACAGAATACACATGATATGAAATCATTTTTATAAAAATTAAAAACAAGAACAATATTATATTGCTTATATATAATATATACAAATGCAGAAAAATAATAAACATGAAAATCAGAATAGTGTTTCTATCAAAGTAGGGGTATTTGAGAGGCTTTAATATACAGGTAATTTTTTTCTTAAGCTAAGAGTAGATATATGGCTACTTATATCATCATTATACTTACAGGTCTCAAATATTTCGTAATAAATAAGATTTAAAAAAACACTGCTCTAAGTTGTAGAGGTTCTGCTCTCTTACCCTTTTATTTCACTAGTACTATTTATTGAGAGTTATTAATGATTGAAGCATGGGTCAATAACTACTTTCTGGCTATGTTAAAAACAATGAGTATGGGGACTTCCCTGGCTGCCCAGTGGTTAGGACTTCGCCTTCCAATGCAGAGCTAAGATCCCAAATGCCTTGTGCCCACAAAACCAAAACAAAAAACAGAAGCAGTATTGTAACAAATTGAATAAAGACTCTAAAAGTGGTCCACATTAAAAAAAAATCTTTTAAAAAATAATGAGTATCAAAATAATTTACATATCTATTTCTTCTTTTTTCCTGAATCCACGGAGTAATAGAGGCAAAGAACTTTTAACAGTGTGTGGCCCTAATCCTATTGTGGTTCAGTTTGACATTAATATTTTTTCAGTGGAGAGAAGCAAATTGACTAGTAGATAATATTTGAAAGCCCTGGAACTACTTCATCTCCATGGCCATATCAGAAAAAACCTTAAGATTCTTGCTAAGTTTTTCATTCCAATCACCTCAGCAATCGTGGCTGTAGAAAAAAACATCTGATAGCTTATTGATCAGAGCCTGAACGAGCTAGGTCCTGGGAACCTAATTATATTTCTATTATATATTAGCAACAAACAATTAGAAAATGAAAATTTTAAAATACAATTTTAATGGCATAAAAAGCGCTAAATATCTCAAAATAAATCTAACCAAAAATGAACAAAACCTGTACACTGAAACTATAAAACATTGTTAAAAGAAATTAAAGAAGACCTAAATAAATGAAAAAATATACCTTATTCATGAATTAGAAGACTTAATATTGTTAAGAAAGTAGTGCTCCCTTGATTGACCTCTAGATTCAGTGTAATTCTAGCAAAAAGTTGTGCAGGGTTCTGTATATGTGTCTGTGTGTATATAAAATAACTTGATTCTAAAATTTATGTAGAAATGCAAAAGACCTAGAAAAGCCAAGGAAATCTTGAAGAACAACAAAGGTGGGGGATTTATATTACTATATCAATATTTACAATTAGGTTACAGAAATTAGGACAGTAGGACACTGACATAAGGATAGACAAATAAGCCAATGAAATAGAGTCCAGTTGAAAGTCCTGTATTGAAAACAGGAGGTGTTTTCAATAATGATGC
Organism: Mesoplodon bidens; assembly: GCF_964165515.1. NCBI lineage: Eukaryota > Metazoa > Chordata > Mammalia > Artiodactyla > Ziphiidae > Mesoplodon > Mesoplodon bidens. The sequence continues at coordinate 15,733,235 of NC_138179.1, forward strand.
CAAAATGGAAAATATGTATTTTTGAGTCCTACCTCACCCCACACATGCAAATAAATTCTACATGTACTGTAGATACAAATGTGAGTGATAAAACAGTAAGTAATTTTAGAAGATAACAGGAGAATATTCTCATGATTTGCTAATATTTTGTTGAAGATTTACATCTATATTCATAAGGAATAGTAGTCTGAAATTTTCTTTTCATGTGGTGTCCTTATCTGGCTTTAGTATCATATCTATGCTGGCCTCATAGAATGAGTTAGAAACTGTTATGTCCTCTTCAGTTTGAGGGGAGGAGTGTTGTAAGGATAGGTTTTAATTCTTTAAATGTTTGATTAAATTCACTGGTGAAGCCATCTGGTCCAGGACTTTTCTTAGTTGTGAGGGTTTTGATTACTAATTTAATCTCTTTACTTGTTATGGGTCTGTTAAGATTTTCTGTTTCTTTCTGAGTTAGTTTAGATACTTTTTGTGTATTTTTTGTCCATTTATTCTAGGTTATCCTTTTTATCTCTGGGAGATTGGTGGTAGTGTTCCCACTTTCATTTCTTATATTAGTTTTTTTGTCTTCACTCTTTTTCTCTTTGCCAGTCTAGCAATTTGTCAATTATGTTGATCTTTTCAAATAACCAACTTTTGGTTTTATTGATTTTCTCTGCTGTTTTTATAGTCTCTATTTTGTTTATCTCCACTCTGATCTTTATTATTTCCTTCCTTCTGTTTGTTTTAGGTTTATTTTATTCTTCTTTTTCTAGTCCTTGAGATGTAAACTTAGATTATTGATTTGAGATTTTTCTTCTCTTCTAATGTAGTCACTTAACAGCTATAAATTTCCCTCTGAGCATTGCTTTCACTGCATCCCATAAGTTTTGGTATATTGTGTGTTCATTTTCATTCATCTCTAAGTATGTTCTAATTTCCCTTGTGATTTCTTCCTTAACCCATTGGTTGTTTAAAAGTGTGTTTTTTAATCCTGCAGATTTCTCCTATATCTTCAAAGAAGACACTTTTAATGATATTTATATTTTTAAATCTGTTAGGATTTGTTTTGTGGCCTAACATATAGTCTATCCTGGAGGATGTCCCATGTGCACTTGAGCAGAATGTGTATTCTACTGTTGTTGGGTGGAATATTCAGTATAGATCTGTTAGAGCTGGTTAATTTTTGTTTATAGCATGAAGTATGGGTCCAACTTCATTTTTTTGCATATGGATACCCATTTGTTACAGCACCATTTGCTGAAGAGATAATTTTTTCCCCATTGAATGATCTTGGCACCCTTGGCAAAAGTCAATTGGTCATATATTTATGGGTATATTTCTGCTCCAGGCTCATCTTGAATATTTCTTGCCCCAGTCCTAGAATCAGCCATTTTTTCAATGAGTCCTGATTTTTTTAAATTGGAGAATGATATTAGAAACCAAGGTCTGGGGACTTCCCTGGTGGCACAGTGGTTAAGAATCCGCCTGCCAATGAAGGGGACATGGGTTTGAGCCCTGGTCTGGGAAGGTCCCACATGCCATGGAGCAACTAAACCCGAGTGCCACAACTACTGAGCCTGCACTTTAGAGCCCATGCTCCACAACAAGAGAAGCCACCGCAATGAGAAGCCTGTGCACCGCAGTGAAGAGCAGCCCCTGCTCGCCGCAACTAGGGAAAGCCTGCACGCAGCAACAAAGACCCAATGCAGCCAAAAATAAATAAATAAATAAATTTAAAATTTCAATCCTATTAAAAAAAAAAAAAAGAAAGAAACCAAGGTCTGAGCACTAGGTTTCCAAGCTCTCATAATTTTTAAAAATAATATAACTATATTTTTAATTTCCTCTAATTTCTCTGCTCTGAGGATATTAATTACAGCTCTTTTAGAACTCCTTATATTTGTTCTATTAATGGTGCTTCCTTGGATAGTATTAATCATTGCATTCGTTTAGTCATGGAGTTAGTTTTCGTTAAATATTTGGTGATCCTTATGTGTGTGCTTACATTTGCATTTGGGAATCCCTGTTTGCTTTTCTCTGGATGACGTTTCTGTTTTCTGTAGCCTGCTGCCAGTGATTGTGGAGGAGGGGTAAGCTATGCAGATTGTGGAGGAGGGGTAAGATATGCAGACAGTGAAGTCTGTCAGCAATTCATTTTCTCTGTGTGTGGAGGCATTATCCTGCCTCTCTTGCCCGAATCCCCTTGTCCCAGTTCAAGGGTGAATGCCTCTGGTGCCCGATGATTAGCTCAAATGGGGATGAAGATACACAAAAGGGTCAGTCATTCCCCTGCTATCCATATCTACATCCTTTAAACTTAGGGTGCCTCAGAGGTGCTCCCAAATTTCACAGTCATCTTCTGGATCTTTTTAGTCTTATAGTTTCTTTAATCAATTTAATCCCATCTACCTTACAGTTTTCAGAGACCTTCAGAGTTTCTGAAGGCCCTCTTCATGATTGATTGTTAGCATTCTTTTTTTTTGGCTGTGCCGCCTTATTTGCGGCATGCAAGGATCTTCATTGTGACATGAGGACTCTTAGTTGTGGCATGCATGTGGGATCTAGTTCCCCAACCAGGAATCAAACCCAGGCCCCTTGCATTGGGAGCGTGGAGTCTTACCCACTGGACCACCAGAAAAGTCCTTTTTTAAAATTAATTTTTATTGGAGTATAGTTGCCTTACAGTGTTGTGTTAGTTTCTACTGGTTGTTAGCATTCTTATGTTCATATTAAAACACACACACACACACAAACACACACACACCCTTTTCTATCATTTCTAGAGATTTTGGTAGGGAGGGCATGTAGGTCCTGACCTCAGTCCACTATCTTGGTCTAAAATCTCCAACATGAAAGAAGTTGGAAATATGAGAGTGGGAAGAAATAGATTTATTGGGTTGGCCAAAAGGTTCATTTGGGTTTTTCTGTAACACCTTATGGAAAACCCCGAACAAACTTTTTGGCCAACCCAATACACATACATGTCTGGTAGACTCTCTCCACTGCCTACTCAGCAGACATTTTCCCACCTTTTGTCTGCCAATGGAACTTAAGTTTTGTAGCAGATGGAAATCACTTGATATCAGAGAATATGGTCTAAAACCTGACCAAATTTGGTCTAAACCCTGACCAAGGAATAAATTATGATTGATCAAAACTATTCTCAATAACCCTTTTACCTTTACCAGCTATTGGCCTAGGGCAGGCACGTAACCTAATTAGGGCCAATGAAATGTAAAGGAAAGTCTTAGAGTGAGGAGTCTGGGATCTTCTCTTCTTGAATAATATAACAGAACTTCAAGAGGATAAAGCCCCTTCGTTCTCAATCCTTTTCTCCTTTAAAGAAGTGATGCCTGGAGCTGCAATAGCTATCTTGTGATCCTGAGATACAAGCACAAAAAATGAATAAAGAACAGTAGAAACATGCTAGGTACTTAATAAAAACACTGAGCTGTTGAATGGCTTCTGATTAAGAAAACAGTAAATGTCCTTATGGTTAAAGTCACTGCTGTCTGATTTTCTGTTACTTTTAGCTGTGTTCGAATATACCATGTAAATGGATGTAAAATAATTTTCTAATAATATTCTAAAGTAACATAGATTAAAATCTACTTCTAATATTTCTTACATTTCAATTTTTGTCCCCTCAGAATTAAACCTGGAGGAGCAGCCAAAAATCTCTACTTGTTCAATAAAGGACTCTAAAATCTCAAAGAATACTGTATTTAGAAAACCTGCAAAAGCGCTTTTCAATTTAGATCAAACTGCACAGAATTCAAAGCTAGAACAGTCATGGAAGAAAAATCTTTTTGAAAGAGTGCAGGCAAGAGCCCAGGCAATGCAACAGAAAATCATAGATAAGGAAAATCTGAAGAAGGAACTAGAAAAAAAGGCTGAAGAGAAACTCCCCAGGGATAATTTGGCCAAAGAGTGGTTTAATACTGAAAACATGACACTGAACACTCGTGTGTATTTGCTCGAGAAACTTCTACCCACCTTAGTTCCTGGAATGGAAAAAATGTTAATGCAAGTGGAAAAGAAAAAGCTTTTGGCAGAAGTTGATATTCCAACCAAGTTTGATCCAATTAACCACTTGGGGGAATACTTAATGAGAAACAACCCTAATTATATCAAAGACTCAGGAATGTCTGGTTATCAGAGGGTGATGAGAAATATCGCAGAAGACCTGAAGATAAACATTCCGAACACTACTTACAACAGGTACAGTTTGTTGTATTTGCAGTTGATGATCTAGCTCCCTATGTTGAAAAGCAAGTAGAACAATAACATAATCATACAAATAGGACTTAAAGTAATTTTATAGTTCTTCAAAAAGTATTATTGAGCTACTACTATGTGCTTCACTGTTTATGAAGCACTGTGAAGACTAACGAGGTATATTAAGTAAGTTCCTTGTACTGATGAATTTAGTTATCTCACTAGGATCCCAAGTGTATATTTATTTGTTTATTATTTGTCTTCTTGCATTGGAAAGTAAGCTATATGAGAGGAAGGACTTTTTAAAATTTAACTTTTCAGATAGGTAATATGTTCACCTGCTTCAAAAGCTGAAACGTATAAAGTGTTACATGATGGAAACTTTCTCTCCCATTCTTATCCTCCATCCACACAGTGCTCCACCTCTGCAATAAATAGCTACTGTTCTTAATTTTCAATGGATCCTTCCAGAGTTTCTTAGTGCATACATAAGCAAATGCAAATATACATTCTTAATTTTCTTCCTTTTATCCAAAGCATGTGAATGAGTTACAAATATTTTCCTCTGTTTTTCACCTGTCATTTATCTTGTGTCATGTAGAGGATTTTTTATTTCTATGTGGTCAAATTTATTTACTTTTATTTTATGGCTTCTGGGCTTTGAGTCATTGTTACATTTCATTTCAAGATGTTAAAAGAATTGTCTCATGTTTTCTTCTGGAATTATTTTAATTTTAATTTAAAATATTGATCCATTTAGAATTTATCCTAGTGTAAGATTTAAAATATGTATCCAACTTTTTCCTTTTCCAAATGGCTGCATAGTGAGCCCAATAACAGTTACTGAATAGTCTATATTTGTTCTTCTTTTCTAATCACTACTGTCTATTCTTGTGTGTTTACTTTTCAATATGAACTTTAGAATTGGTTCATCTACCTGAGGAAAAAAAGGGGGGGAGAGAGAACACCAAAAGAAACGTTATAGGAATTTTTATTGAAATAAGATTAAATTTATTCATTATCTTAGGGAAAATCAACATCTTTAATAATGACAAGTGTTTCTATATGAGAATGCTTGTCTTTCCATTTGCTCATCTTATTCTGTATCAGTCAATGTTGTCTTAAAGTTGTTAGGAATATCATGAAAGAGTTAAAGTATTTAAAGATGCTTTCTTTGCCGAGATTATCAGAATTAGGGTTTCATCTTCCTCTGGCAAAAATCCAAGATCCATATGTCAACACAAGACAGTTTCAGGCATTTGTAGAATATTCAGAAATCCTAGGGATGCTTTACAGCAGCACAATGTCTATTGACTTAAAGCTTGGATACCCAGCAATCTTAGCAAAAATAGTCCTGCTTTTAAATTCTCTGAACTATATCACTGTTTGTGTTGTTCTCAATCCATTAGAGAGCTTTGGAGAAGTCCGTTCATTTTAGGAATGAGAGTTTTCCTTATGCTCAAGAAAAAGGACACATAATATTTTTGTTTGGTTTGTCAAGACTTTATCTTCTGGTGATAATGTTAAAGTGTCTGTTTGACTCAACCTCATCTGAAAATTTTTCATCTGCCTACTTCCCTGGACAAAAAGGGATTCATCTTTGTTTGGTGTCTAAGTACAATAGATAGAGAAGACACTCCTTACTGACTTGGAACAATTTATGTAGTGGTAGCCACTTATCTAAAAAATAAAATATCACTGTTATTTGTAAGTTTTACATATGCAGTATACTTTCATTGCTTTCCCTCAGGGTTCCTGAAAGACATGTATAGAATTAAGTGGACTATAATTCTTACATGTAAATTTGCAAAACTGATGAGGAGGGTAGGTTTGTGTCATTTTGTTCTTCTTCATATTTTCTTTTCTTTTAGCATCTTTTCCCTCTGATTCTTGATCCCTCCAGTTCTTGAAAATGCATATTCTATGTCACTACTGCCTTATTGTGAATTGATAAATGAAAAATATTTGCTCTTAAAGTAAGATTACAGGGCTTCCCTGGTGGCACAGTGGTTGAGAGTCCGCCTGCCGATGCAGGGGACACGGGTTTGTGCCCCGGTCCGGGAAGATCCCACATGCCGCGGAGCGGCTAGGCCTGTGAGCCATGGCCGCTGAGCCTGCGCATCCGGAGCCTGTGCTCTGCAATGGGAGAGGCCGCAACAGGGAGAGGCCCGCGTACTGCAAAAAAAAAAAAAAGTAAGATTACAAACTTTTGATAGCTTGATTATGGTGATGGTTACACATATTTATACATGTGTTGAAATTTATATAACTATGCACCAAAAAAGGTTAATTTTACTGTATGATATTTTTTTTAAAAGTTAAACATTAAAAAGGAAGTATAGAGAAAGATTATTAATGTTAGAATTTCACACTATTGCAGAGAAGTACACTATTGTACACTATTTTCTATCATATTGAACACTATATTGTACACCACTTTCTATCATATCTATATTTCCAACACTGAGCAAAGTATTTGACATGAGTTGGGCCTCAATAAATATTTGTTAGATGAATGAATTAATAACTTAAATTTATTGAGGAGTCTTCACAGTCAATCAGTATTTATGGCATAATTATTCAGTGCTTAATGTTGAGCCATACCTTATACGAAAAAAAAATTCAAAATTTCGTTCTTGTCATGAGGAGCTTATACACTCTAGTTGAGGAAATATTACTAAAACATAGCCAAATTTATCAAAATAGTTGTCCACATAGCACTCTCCCTACTTCCTACACTTTTATCAACCTGTTCCATCTGATCTTTTTTCCAGGCTCTCTTCAATAAATGTCACTTACCAATATGACAACATTCTCTCTGCTTCTAGGCCCAGTGGAAAGTTTGCAGTCCTCATCTTACTTGACCTCTTAGCAGTGTTCAATTATGTTAGCCATTTCCTCCTTGAAATACTGTTTCACTTCCTTCCATGATATCATTCTTTACTAGTTTTCCCTCTACCTCTGTTTAATCCTTCTCAGTATCCTTTGCTGGTTCATTCTTTGCTACCTGATCTTCAAATATTAAGGTTCCTTAAGGCATAGTTCTCCTATCACTCCATAATCCATCCCTGAGTGCCCTCATTACAACACATGTAACTATTCAGTATCTGCACTTGGATGTTTCACAAGCATCTCAGTTTCAACAAGTCATTGTCTTAATTGATCATCCATCCAGATTTTTAAGCCAAAACCAGAGGGATCAACCTTGACACTTTCTACTTCCTCATTGATCACTTCCAGTCAATCATTAAGTCCTCCTGATTTTACCTCCTTCTTTCAAATCTATTCATTTCTGACCCCCCCCCCCACTGCTGTCACCCTAGTCTAAGCTACCATGATCTGTCACCTGCAATATTGCAATAGTCTCCTAATTGTTATGTTTACATCCATTTTGCCCTCTTCCACTCTATCGTTTACCTGTAACTGAAGTGATTTTTTTTAAAGTTTAATGTTTTCATATTTTTCTCCAGTGTGAACCCTTTCAATGGTATCCCTTTATTCTTAGGATAAAACCCAAAATCCTTAACTAGGCCTATACAAATGTTCATGCATGACCGAGTCTCTGACTTTCTTTCTAGCCCGGGCTCCCACCTCTCTCATTCTCACACTCTATACTCCAGGCATATAGGATTTCTTTCAGTTCTTCAAACATACTGTGCTGCTTTCCACTTCAGGATCTTTTCACATGTCGTTACTTCTTCCCCCTCCTCTTTATCTTATCCTACCAGTCCTTCAGAGTTCAGCTCAAATACCACGTCGTCATGAATTTGGGTTGGGATCTTCCCTTATAGGCTCTCTCATTGCATCCTGTGTTTCTTCTTCATTGCACTTATCACAATTGTAATGGTTGTTTCTCCTGCTGTAATGTGAGCAGGAACTACATCTGTCATATTCACCATTGAATCCCCAGCATCTAACATTGTGTCATGTAAATAATGCTCAATAAATATTTGTTAAATGAATTAACTGACATATTCTAATCTGGCTTAGAATGATGAAAGTTTTCTTGTTGTTTTTTTTTTAGATACATAAGGTTATTTTGAGATATGTCTTAATTTGGAGTAATTGAGTGTTTAATTTTGAAATCTCTATGATTAATCATCTGTACTTAAGTGGGAGGCTACAATAAATGTTCTTCATCATTTTATAAAATTCCAAATAGGCCTCATTATTTAGCTGTTCAAATATCATTGATTAACCAGTAACTTAGATTTTTCTTAAGTCATTGAACCTTATGTCAGGAACTTCATTTCATAATAAGCTGTATATTGAATAAACAGAAGAAAATGGGTTAAGTACAATAATTAAGTAGACACATATCATATATGTATTTTTATAAGAATACTCATCACAGGAATAATGTGGACATGCTCCAAGAATGACAAGAAGTCCAGTTTAGCTTTGTGAAACTAAGACCATCAGAGCTTAAAAACAAACAAACAAACAAAAGCTGAGTTTATTAACTTGCCAGGCAAAGGAATCTACACCAGTGAAGAATTCACTGACTAGTTTGCTGAGGGGGGAAATTCTGGCGTTTTTAAGTGTTAGGAAGGGAGCTTTATAGTGGTTATACTTATAACAACTGAAGACGATCACACTGTATATAGGACAGAGTGAGTCCATAGGTTTGTACATGATTGATTAAAACAAGTTCTGTTGTTTAGCAGTCGAGAAAGAGTCTTCCCTTGGGTCTAGTAATGGTCTGGTGTGCAGGGGTCACTCAAAGTTCATGATCAATTACCCACTTAAGCTGGTTAGAACCAGTTTTTATGAAATACAACATTCAGTTTTGATATAATCTAGGCAAATACTCTGAGTGGAAGATTTTCCTAACCCAGCTTGAATGGATGGATAGGATTTGGATTGGCACAATTAGGGTAAGGAAGCATTTTTAATTATTTAATCAGTTAGATTTATACTGTACTTTTCTTTGAAAGAGCTCAAAACACTTGTTAAGATGGCAAAACTGTTTCGTTAGTTAGCTTTTGCTGCATAACAAAATACCTCAAAACTCAGTAGCTTAAATAAACAATCATTTATTTGCTCATGATTTTGGACTCAGCTCATCTCTGATCCACATGGTATCATTTGGACTCACTCATACATTGCAGTAAAATGGCAATGATAGTCTTAGTCATTTGTCTATTAGTTGGCTGACTGTTGGTAAAAGCAATGGAGGTAACTGGATCATCATCCAGCAGGCTAGCCAAGGCTTATTTCCAAGGTGGTGGTAGAAGTGCTCTTAAGTTCAATACAAGAGAGCAAACTCCAATGTTTAAGCACTTTTTCTTCCAGTTTTATTGTGATATAATTTATAGCACTTTTCAACTTTCTGCTTCCATCATGTTTGCTAATGACCCATTGGCTAAAGCAAGTCACATGGCCACAGACAGACACAAGAGATGCAGAAATAGACTCCAGCTTATAATGGGAAAAGCTGCAAAGTTACACTGCATACAGACAGACATGCATACAGGAATGGGAAGAATCTGTGATAATTTTTGCATTTTACCACACTGCAGTTTTTTTTCTTTCCGGTCTCCTTAAATGTGGATTTATATTTAGAATCTGCTTACAGATTATGGCTACCCTACATTACCCAAAGTTATGAGTTTTGGATGCTATGGAATTGTGTTGATTAATTTAGATATCCTCTTGAGATAATGCAGACCACAAAAGAGAAATTTTATTCAGTCCCTGAATGAGTTACCTAGTAAATTAAAAATCCATCTGGATTATATTTGGAGTCTCATGTGCAGTAGCCCTGAAGCACAAAACTAAGTTTTGTTTCTAAATGTGGGCATTAATAAGAGGGAGGAAATGATGTCTGAACTGAGACCTAAAGGATGTGGAGGATCTAGTCAAACAAAGAGAGGGAGGAAGGCTTTTTTCAGGCAGATGGAAATAGGACAGAAACTCAGTTTTGTTAATCTGTGTTGATTAATACACATGAGAATCTAGAGACACCGAGTACTTATTACACAATATCACTTACTTACCTGTTCTGCAGTGGACCCTAAGCTTTATAATGTCAGAATCCATAGTAGGTGCTTGATAAATGTTTGGGTAATGAGTAAATAAGAAACTGACTTAGTGAGTGAGTATGAATGAGTGAATAATGAGAAAAAGCTAGAAGAAGGACACAGACACAGAACAGAGGATCATGCAGAAAAGACAGAAGTTGAGGGGAGTGCTGTATAGAGACAGGGGAAAGGGGAGAGGAGGATAGAGAGAGAGGGAGAGGGAGAAAGATAAAGCAGCAGGGAGAGAAAGAGTAGGGGAAGAGCAGAAGAGCCAGCCAAGAATAGACTGGGGGTTCTGAGATAAGTGGTGGCGGTTTGGCTAGTTAGTAGTCGCATTAGAGGAACTTAGCACATCCTTTAAAATGCTAATTAATCTTCCAGCAGTTCAGAAGCAAGCCCTTCCGCACTGTTTAACAACTTGCCTATTTTTATTTTTTCAAACTTCAAAGTTTATTTTTGAAGGCTTCTTTTCTTAGCGGATTTTGAAGGCCTTATATGGGCATAAAGTAATGATTTAGATTTTAGTTGTTTCTTTTGGATTATTGGAGTTCTCCAGTTTACCAGTTCTTACTGAGAATTCTTTTGCGTTTCCAAATCTGTCAGATTGCCCTAGTCTTTCTTCTTTGAAAGATGAAGACCTGACTCAAACATTACTTGAAAATTGTATTTGAAACCAGCAGCTATTTTTATTATTCTGAACCATTTTGGTGTTTCAATCAAAACGAGTTTGGGGGTTTTGAAGTCCTAGTAGGGATGATAAACATAGGAATGACTAAAATCACATTCTTCCCCCATTTTCAACCTGGGTGATACAACTCTGTCTGAGTACAAGTTAACTATTATGCTCAGGGGCTGTCAAAAGTATTTGACTCCAGCCGGATAAAGGAAATTGGCAATAAATTTTCCTAGACAGAAATCAGAAGTTTGGTCCAAGGCATCAGAATTACCTGAGATGCTTGTTATAAATGCAGTTTCCAGGCTCCCACCCTAGACTTGGAATCAGAGTCCTTCCAAGATGACTTATGTGTCCAGGGAAAAAAGAGGCCCACCACCTTCAGGCTTTAGTGCGTTCAACCTTGCTTTTATATGTGGAAGCTTCTAGAGCTATTCTTAGTGCTTCTTAAGTACAGTATTTAGTTGAGTAAAATAAGGCCTACCTCTATAAAAAGTCAAATAATAGTAGAAGGCAGCTTATCATTAATGCCAAATTCAGTATGTGCTGGGGGAAGGAGGGATCCCTACAGGCTTGAATTAAGGAAAATTTCATGGAAAAAGACAGATCCAAAGTTTAAATGAGGCTCTGAACTCCTGTATTCTGCCATTTGAACAATCTGAGTCAAATCCAGTGGTCTCAACTCGACATTTCTTCTGTTTCTACATCCTTCAGAGTGTCCAAGATGAAGGAGAATATTAAACAGAAACGAGAACAAAGAGAATGCATGAACAAAGTCAAAGCCAAGGTGGCCAACACATGGAAACAGGCTCTGCAGGAACAGTTCAATGAGTGGATTCTAGACCCCAAAGGAATGATTCCTATGATAGTGGTAAGGAAGATGGTATCTGTGAAGGGTAGGTGGAATGGGTGATAAGAGGGTGATTGCTAGATACTGAGCAGAGTGCTAGAAGCCTCCCTCTAAATTTTTGGTCCTGCTGATGTAAGTCTAGCCCATGAAAGTCAATTTCTTCAATTTTCTCTTGAACATTAAAAAGAAAATTCTAGGTAGATTTCCAAAATATTGACTCTGGCTGAATTTCACAAACTCTTTATTACAGACAGACATAGCTTTCGTGTGTTTTTTGTATGTGTGTGACTAATTACTTCTGTGGACTAAAAGACCGTATCCTGTTTTGGGGGGGGAGGCCGTGCCACACAGCTTGTGGGATTTTAGTTCCCTGACCAGGGATCAAACCCAGGCCCTCGGCAGTGAGAGCGCAGAGTCCTAACCACCAGACCGCCAAGGAATTACCTAAAAGACCATGTCTTTAGCTCTGAAAAAGAACTGTACTCTAATAGTTATATATGTTCTCTTAGGTGTATAAGATGTGAGAATAATTATTGGTTAGATACAATACCAAGCATATTTCCAGTTGCTAAAAATAGACCAAGGAAGACAAGCCACAGACTGGAAGAAAATATTTGCAAAAGACATATCTGATAAAGGACAGTAATATACAAATAACTCTTAAAATCAACAATAGGAAAACTAATAACAGATTTTAGAATGGGCAAAAGACCTGAACAGACACTTCACCAAAGATATACAGGTGACAAATAAGCTTATGAAAAGGTGTTCCACATATGTCATCAGGGAAATGCAATTAGAACAGCAATGAGATACCACTACACACCTATCAGAATGGCCAAAATCCAGAACATTGACAACACCAAATGCTAGCAAAGATGTGCAGCAACAGAAAATCTCATTCGTTGTTGGTAAAATACAAAAAGGTGTGGTCACTTTGGAATACAGTTTGGCAGTCTCTTATAAAACTAAACATACTCTTACCATACAATCAAGCCATGGTAGATGGTCCTTTGTATTTACCCAAAGGAGTTGAAAATTTATGTCCACACGGAAGCCTATACATGGATGTTTACAGCATAATTAACAAAACTTGGAAGCAACCAAGATGTCCTTCAGTGGGTGAATAATAAATAAATGTGGTACATCCAGATAGTGGAATATTATTCTGTGCTAAAAAGAAATGAGCTATCAAGCCATGAAAAGACATGGAAGAACCTTAAATGAATATTACTAAGTGAAAGAAGCCAATCTGAAAAGGCTATATACTGTATGATTCTAACTCTATGACTTTCCAGAAAAGGTAAAATTATGGAGACGGTAAAAAGGTCATTGGTTTCCAGGAGTGAGGGGGGGAAATAAGGATGGATAGGCAGAGCACAGAGGAGTTTTAGGGTGGTGAAGCAATTCTGTACAATACCATAATAATGGATAATGTCATCATATAATTTTCAAAACCCATAGAATGTATAACACTAATGTAAAATATGGACTTTGGGTTATGAGTTTCCAATGTAGGTTCATTGATGGTAACAAATGTACCATTGTGATGGGGGATGTTGGTAGTGGAGGAAAGCTATGTATGTGGTTGGGGGGGCAGGGAGTCTATGGAAACTCTCTGTACTTTCTGGTCAATTTTTCTGTGAACCTAAAACTGCCCTGAAAAATAAAGTCTTATTTTTAAAAAAGGAACTTCCCTCGTGGCACAGTGGTTAAGGATCCGCCTGCCAATGCAGGGTACGTGGGTTCGAGCCCTGGTCCAGGAAAATCCCACATGCTGTGGAGCAACTAAGCCCATGTGCCACAGCTACTGCGCCTGCACTCTAGAGCCCGCGAGCCACAACTGCTGAGCCCACGTGCCACAACTACTGAGCCCACGTGCCACAACTATTGAAGCTCTTGCACCTACAGCCCGTGCTCCACAACAAGAGAAGCCACCGCAATGAGAAGCCTGCGCACCACAACGACGACCCAATGCAGCCAAAAATAAATAAATAAAATTTAAAAATAAAAATAATAAAATAATAAATAAAAAATGGACCAAGAAGAGCTCTGAAATTTTGTTTTTAGTCATTGAAGAATGAGGAATTATAGAGGACTCTTTGGATTGCCAAGCTGGTTGCCAAATTTGCCTTAGCTCCATCATGCCCAATGTCTGAGTGTTGTTAGAAATTTCCTTGGAGGGGGCAAATGGGATCTGCTCAGCATCCTAGTTCTCACACAAAAAGGTTGAAAATCAGTGAGGAAATATATGCAAAAGCATTTTATATACTTTGAAATCTGCTATAAATGAAATGTTAATTATTACTATTTCTGTCCCTGGGTTAGAAGACTTACCTAGGACTTAAATTAAAAGACTACAGATGGCTTTTAGTCTAAAATACTTAATATATGCTAATTGAAAAGTAGTATATGGTCTCTTTTCTTTGATTTGCAGATTCAGAATGTTCTTCATGAATTTTTTCAAAATCCAGATTTCCAGCTTGGTAAGCCTGCCTGTTCCTCTTACTGTAGTGTTTATATTTTTCTCTCGTTTTTTTTGAGGGTGGAGGGATGCTGAGTAAAGATGAAGAGTCATGTAGTCAAGCTCTTTTGCTCTTTTCAGTTGGAGAATGTAGAAAAGCAGAGATGCAATCAGTGATTTTTAATTCTTTTAGTCGAGTGCCCCATTTTACAACTATTTTGTAATAACCCTTTATTATCCTATCAAATTCCTAGAAAATATTGCTTACATACACAGAATTTTAAAAGAAAGATATAATGTCATAACTGTGATATGAAGGAGAAATACAAGTAAAGACATAAGAAAATTAAATGTGCTGTATTTCAATATATAAATGCTTAGTTACAACTTCGCTAAAAGACATATGGAATAGTCAGACATTGGTACCTATTTATAATGAATGTTTAGACATAAGAAAAGTAAAATTATATCCAATCAGTCATACTCTTTGTATTTGGCGTTTTGAAATAAGAGCAAAATGAATGGATTTTTATATACATGTAGAATCCTAGGGCTTCCTTGGTGGCGCAGTGGTTGAGAGTCCGCCTGCCGATGCAGGGGACACGGGTTCGTGCCCCGGTCCGGGAAGATCCCACATGCTGCGGAGCGGCTAGGCCCGTGAGCCATGGCCGCTGAGCCTGCGTGTCCGGAGCCTGTGCTCCGCAATGGGAGAGGCCACAACAGTGAGAGGCCCGCGTACTGCAAAAAAAAAAAAAAAGAAAAAATAAATCTTTTTATGTACCAGTCCATAATAGGCAGGAAGAGTTATTCTTAGAAGTGGGAGAGGAAACCAGTGTATTAATTCTTTTATCATGAGCTTTCATACAATTTATGTGTCTTAGTAAGGTCAATAAGGATCATGTAATTGTCATATCAAATGAAGGTTTAAAAAAGTCTTTATTTCAAGTATTGCTGTTTATATTTTTATATTATCTGAATCTTTTACCAAAAGAATATATTCATATTTATTTAATTTTTAAAATATTAAAGACAAAATTAAGTATTTAAAAGGAAAGTTTGTGGAAGTGTTGTGTTTTAGGACCTTCTAGCATAAATGCTAGCATAAACCAACACAGATATTTCTGCAGTCTTTTATACTATTGATGTGCCTATTTATTTCTGCTTTATCTTGACATGGTCATTAAAAATGTAGGCATGTTCTTTTTAGTGTTTGAGTTGCTTAGTTAAATAGAAGCCAGGAAAAATAATAATTTTGTAGTAACTGGAATGTTACCCAACTATATATCATTAACTCTATTATAAATATTGATGGACATTAAGAATTTTATTTTCTTTTGGAGTACTATAATATGAATGTAAAATATGAATGTATCACAACCAAACTATCAAATAACCTTTGTTCCATAATTAAAAGCATGCTGCCAAAAATTGGATATTGCTGACTCAATGGAACCAAGACTGAACAAAATGGAATTTATAGAAGTAAGTTATACTATTCATTATTTGAATCAAATTATTTTGCCAGTTTCAGTTGTCTTTTGGTGGATGTCACACATACATTAACTTAAATTAAATGAAAGCATAAAAACTTATTTTATCGATTCTAAGATGTACACTTTAAAATATTTTAACCCCTCTGAAGTTAGGTTACATCTTTTTTTTTTTTTTTTTTTTTTTGTCAGCCCTCACACCATAGCCCTTAAGCAGTACTATCTTACAGTAACATAATGGAGCCATATCAGCAATTTTAAAGTTGTTCTTTTTACTCTTTAAAATGTGGCTACATTTTAAAAAGTAAAAAGAACATAGATAAAATTAATTTAATTTAATTTATTTATTTATTTTTAATTTAACAAATTTAATCAGTTATACATATACATATGTTCCCATATCCCCTCCCTTTTGCATCTCCCTCCCGCCCTCCCTATCCCACCCCTCCAGGTGGTCACAAAGCACCAAGCTGATCTCCCTGTGCTATGCGGCTGCTTCCCACTAGCTATCTACCTTACGTTTGGTAGTGTATATATGTCCATGCCGCTCTTTCGCTTTGTCACAGCTTACCCTTCCCCCTCCCCATATCCTCAAGTCCATTCTCTAGTAGATCTGTGTCTTTATTCCTGTCTTACCCCTATGTTCTTCATGACATTTTTTTTCTTAAATTCCATATATATGTGTCAGCATAGAGTATTTGTCTTTCTCCTTCTGACTTACTTCGCTCTGTATGACAGACTCTAGGTCCATCCACCTCATTACAAATAGCTCAATTTCGTTTCTTTTTATGGCTGAGTAATATTCCATTGTATATATGTGCCACATCTTCTTTATCCATTCATCCGATGATGGACACTTAGGTTGTTTCCATCTCCGGGCTATTGTAAATAGGGCTGCTATGAACATTTTGGTACATGACTCTTTTTGAATTATGGTTTTCTCAGGGTATATGCCCAGTAGTGGGATTGCTGGGTCATATGGTAGTTCTATTTGTAGTTTTTTAAAGAACCTCCATACCGTTCTCCATAGTGGCTGTACCAATTCACATTCCCACCAGCAGTGCAAGAGTGTTCCCTTTTCTCCACACCCTCTCCAGCATTTATTGTTTGTAGATTTTTTGATGATGGCCATTCTGACCGCTGTGAGATGATATCTCATTGTAGTTTTGATTTACATTTCTCTAATGATTAGTGATGTTGAGAATCCTTTCATGTGTTTGTTGGCCATCTGTATATCTTCTTTGGAGAAATGTCTATTTAGGTCTTCTGCCCATTTTTGGATTGGGTTGTTTGTTTTTTTGATATTGAGCTGCATGAGCTGCTTGTATGTTTTGGAGATTAATCCTTTGTCAGTTGCTTCATTTGCAAATATTTTCTCCCATCCTGAGGGTTGTCTTTTGGTCTTGTTTATGGTTTCCTTTGCTGTGCAAAAGCTTTTAAGTTTCATTAGGTCCCATGTGTTTATTTTTGTCTTTATTTCCATTACTCTAGGAGGTGGGTCAAAAAGGATCTTGCTGTGATTTATGTCATAGAGTGTTCTGCCTATGTTTTCCTCTAAGAGTTTGATAGTGTCTGGCCTTACATTTAGGTCTTTAATCCATTTTTTTTTTTTTTTTTTTTTTTTTTTTTTTTTTCTTTTTGTGGTATGCGGGCCTCTCACTGTTGTGGCCTCTCCCGTTGCGGAGCACAGGCTCCGGACGCGCAGGCCCAGCGGCCATGGCTCACGGGCCCAGCCGCTCCGCGGCATATGGGATCCTCCCAGACCGGGGCACGAACCCGTATCCCCTGCATCGGCAGGCGGACTCTCAACCACTGCGCCACCAGGGAGGCCTCTTTAATCCATTTTGAGCTTATTTTTGTGTATGGTGTTAGGGAGTGATCTAATCTCATACTTTTACATGTCCCTGTCCAGTTTTCCCAGCACCACTTATTGAAGAGACTGTCCTTTCTCCACTGTACATTCCTGCCTCCTTTATCAAAGATAAGGTGACCATATGTGCATGGGTTTATCTCTGGGCTTTCTATCCTGTTCCATTGATCTATCTTTCTGTTTTTGTGCCAGTACCACACTGTCTTGATTACTGTAGCTTTGTAGTATAGTCTGAAGTCAGGGAGCCTGATTCCTCCAGCTCCATTATTCGTTCTCAAGGTTGCTTTGGCTATTCGGGGTCTTTTGTGTTTCCATACAAATTGTGAAATTTTTTGTTCTAGTTCTGTGAAAAATGCCAGTGGTAGTTTGATAGGGATTGCATTGAATCTGTAGATTGCTTTGGGTAGTAGAGTCATTTTCACAATGTTGATTCTTCCAATCCAAGAACGTGGTACATCTCTCCATCTATTTGTATCATCTTTAATTTCTTTCATCAGTGTCTTGTAATTTTCTTCATACAGGTCTTTTGTCTCCTTAGGTAGGTTTATTCCTAGATATTTTATTCTTTTTGTTGCAATAGTAAATGGGAGTGTTTCCTTGATTTCACTTTCAGATTTTTCATCATTAGTATATAGGAATGCCAGAGATTTCTGTGCATTAATTTTGTATCCTGCTACTTTACCAAATTCATTGATTAGCTCTAGTAGTTTTCTGGTAGCATCTTTAGGATTCTCTATGTATAGTATCATGTCATCTGCAAACAGTGACAGCTTTACTTCTTCTTTTCCGATTTGGATTCCTTTTATTTCCTTTTCTTCTCTGATTGCTGTGGCTAAAACTTCCAAAACTAGGTTGAATAAGAGTGGTGAGAGTGGGCAACCTTGTCTTGTTCCTGATCTTAGTGGAAATGGTTTCAGTTTTTCACCATTGAGGACAATGCTGGCTGTGGGTTTGTCTTATATGGCCTTTATTATGTTGAGGAAAGTTCCCTCTATGCCTACTTTCTGCATGGTTTTTATCATAAATGGGTGTTGAATTTTGTCGAAAGCTTTCTCTGCATCTATTGAGATTATCATATGGTTTTTCTCCTTCAATTTGTTAATATGGTATATCACGTTGATTGATTTGCGTATATTGAAGAATCCTAGCATTCCTGGAATAAACCCCACTTGATCATGGTGTATGATCCTTTTAATGTGCTGTTGGATTCTGTTTGCTAGTATTTTGTTGAGGATTTTTGCATCTATGTTCATCAGTGATATTGGCCTGTAGTTTTCTTTGTGACATCCTTGTCTGGTTTTGGTATCAAGGTGATGGTGGCCTCGTAGAATGGGTTTGGGAGTGTTCCTCCCTCTGCTATATTTTGGAAGAGTTTGAGAAGGATAGGTGTTAGCTGTTCTCTAAATGCTTGATAGAATTCGCCTGTGAAGCCATCTGGTCCTGGGCTTTTGTTTGTTGGAAGATTTTTTATCACAGTTTCAATTTCAGTGCTTGTGATTGGTCTATTCATATTTTCTATTTCTTCCTGATTCAGTCTTGGCAGGTTGTGCATTTCTAAGAATTTGTCCATTTCTTCCAGGTTGTGCATTTTATTGGCATAGAGTTGCTTGTAATAATCTCTCATGATCTTTTATATTTCTGCAGTGTCGGTTGTTACTTCTCCTTTTTCATTTCTAATTCTATTGATTTGAGTCTTCTCCCTTTTTTTCTTGATGAGTCTGGCTAATGGTTTATCAATTTTGTTTATCTTCTCAAAGAACCAGCTTTTAGTTTTATTGATCTTTGCTATCGTTTCCTTCATTTCTTTTTCATTTATTTCCGATCTGATTTTTATGATTTCTTTCCTTCTGCTAACTTTGGGATGTTTTTGTTCTTCTTTCTCTAATTGCTTTAGGTACAAGGTTAGGTTGTTTATTCGAGATGTTTCCTGTTTCTTAAGGTAGGATTGTATTGCTATAAACTTCCCTCTTAGAACTGCTTTTGCTACATCCCATAGGTTTTGGGTCGTCGTGTCTCCATTGTCATTTGTTTCTAGGTACTTTTTAATTTCCTCTTTGATTTCTTCAGTGATCACTTCGTTATTAAGTAGTGTATTGTTTAGCCTCCATGTGTTTGTATTTTTTACAACTCTTTTCCTGTAATTGATACCTAGTCTCGTAGCATTGTGGTCAGAAAAGATACTTGATACAATTTCAATTTTCTTAAATTTACCAAGGCTTGATTTGTGACCCAAGATATGATCTGTCCTGGAGAATGTTCCATGAGCACTTGAGAAAAATGTGTATTCTGTTGTTTTTGGATGGAATGTCCTATAAATATCAATTAAGTCCATCTTGTTTAATGTATCATTTAAAGCTTGTGTTTCCTTATTTATTTTCATTTTGGATGATCTGTCCATTGGTGAAAGTGGGGTGTTAAAGTCCCCTACTATGATTGTGTTACTGTCGATTTCTCCTTTTATGGCTGTTAGTATTTGCCTTATGTATTGAGGTGCTCCTTTGTTGGGTGCATAAATATTTACAATTGTTATATTTTCTTCTTGGATTGATCCCTTGATCATTATGTAGTGTCCTTCTTTGTCTCTTCTAATAGTCTTTATTTTAAAGTCTATTTTGTCTGATATGAGAATTGCTACCCCAGCTTTCTTTTGGTTTCCATTTGCATGGAATATCTTTTTCCATCTCCTTACTTTCAGTCTGTATGTGTCTCTAGGTCTGAAGTGGGTCTCTTGTAGACAGCATATATATGGGTCTTGTTTTTGTATCCATTCAGCCAATCTGTCTTTTGGTGGGAACATTTAGTCCATTTACATTTAAGGTAGTTATCAATATGTATGTTCCTATTCCCATTTTCTTAATTGTTTTGGGTTCGTTATTGTAGGTTTTTTCCTTCGTTGTGTTTCTTGCCTAGAGAAGTTCCTTTAGCATTTGTTGTAAAGCTGGTTTGGTGGTGCTGAACTCTCTCAGGTTTTGCTTGTCTGTAAACGTTTTAATTTCTCCATCAAATCTGAATGAGATCCTTGCTGGGTAGAGTAATCTTGGTTGCAGGTTTTTCTCCTTCATCACTTTAATTATGTCCTGCCACTCCCTTCTGGCTTGTAGAGTTTCTGCTGAGAGATCAGCTGTTATCCTGATGGGGATTCCCTTGTGTGTTATTTGTTGTTTTTCCCTTGCTGCTTTTAATATGATTTCTTTGTGTTTAATTTTTGACAGTTTGATTAATATGTGTCTTGGTGTATTTCTCCTTGGATTTATTCTGTATGGGACTCTCTGTGCCTCCTGGACTTGATTAACTATTTCCTTTCCCATATTAGGGAAGTTTTCAACTATAATCTCTTCAAATATTTTCTCAGTCCCTTTCTTTTTCTCTTCTTCTTCTGGAACCCCTATAATTCGAATGTTGGTACGTTTAATGTTGTCCCAGAGGTCTCTGAGACTGTGCTCTGTTCTTTTCATTCTTTTTTCTTTATTTTGCTCTGCAGCAGTTATTTCCACTATTTTATCTTTCACCTCACTTATCCGTTCTTCTGCCTCAGTTATTCTGCTATTGATCCCATCTAGAGTACTTTTCATTTCATTTATTGTGTTTTTAATCGATGCTTGATTCATCTTTAGTTTTTCTAGGTCCTTGTTAACTGTTTCTTGCATTTTATCTATTCTATTTCCAAGATTTTGGATCTTGGAAATAGAATCTTGGATCATCTTTACTATCATTATTCTGAATTTTTTTTTCAGGTAGACTGCCTATTACCTCTTCATTTGTTAGGTCTGGTGGGTTTTTATCTTGCTCCTTCTCCTGCTGTGTGTTTTTCTGTCTTCTCATTTTGCTTATGTTACTGTGTTTGGGGTCTCCTTTTTGCAGGCTGCAGGTTCGTAGTTCCTGTTGTTTTTGGTGTCTGTCCCTAGTGGCTAAGGTTGGTTTAGTGGGTTGTGTAGGCTTCCTGGTGGAGGGGACTAGTGCCTGTGTTCTGGTGGATGAGGCTGGATCTTGTCTTTCTGGTGGGCAGGTCCACGTCTGGTGGTGTGTTTTGGGGTGTCTGCAGACATTTTATGATTTTAGGCAGCCTCTCTGCTAATGGGTGGCGTTGTGTTCCTGTCTTGCTAGTTGTTTGGCATAGGGTGTCCAGCACTGTAGCTTGCTGGTCGTTGAGTGAAGCTGGGTGCTGGAGTTGAGATGGAGATCTCTGGAAGATTTTTGCCGTTTGATATTTTGTGGAGCTGGGAGGTCTCTTGTGGACCAGTGTCCTGAAGTTGGCTCTCCCACCTCAGAGGCACAGCACTGACTCCTGGCTCCTCAATTTGGGATGATTTGTTGTCTATTCATGTATTCCACAGATGCAGGGTACATCAAGTTGATTGTGGAGCTTTAATCCGCTGCTTCTGAGGCTGCTGGGAGAGATTTCCCTTTCTCTTCTTTGTTCCCACAGCTCCCGGGTCTCAGCTTTGGATTTGGCCCCGCCTCTGCGTGTAGGTCGCTGGAGGGCGTCTGTTCTTCGTTCAGACAGGACAGGGTTAAAGGAGCAGCCGCTTCAGGGACTCTTGCTCACTCAGGCCGGGGGGGAGGGAGGGGCACGGAGTGCGGGGCGAACCTGCAGCGGCAGAGGCCGGCGTGACGTTGCACCAGCCCGAGGCACGCCGTGCATTCTCCCAGGGAAGCCGTCTCTGGATGCCGGGACCCTGGCAGTGACGGGCTGTACAGGCTCCCGGAAGGGCGGCGTGGACAGTGACCTGCGCTCGCACACAGGCCTCTTGGCGGCGGCAGCAGCAGCCCCAGCGTCCCACGCCCGTCACTGGGCTCCGCGCTTTCTGTCGTGACTCGCGCCCGTCTGTGGAGCCCCTTTAAGCAGCGCTCTTAATCCCCTCTCCTCGCGCGCCAGGAAACCAAGAGGGAAGAAATAGTCTCTTGCCTCTTCGGCAGCTCCAGAGTTTTCCCGGACTCCCTCCCGGCTAGCTGTGGCGCATTAGCCCCCTTCAGGCTGAGTTCTCGCCGCCAGCCCCAGTCCTCTCCCTGCGCTCTGACCGAAGCCCAAGGCTCAGCTTCCAGCACCGCCCGCCCGGGCAGGCGAGCAGACAAGCCTCTCGGGCTGGTGAGTGCCGGTCGGCACCGATCCTCTGTGCGGGAATCTCTCCGCTTTGCCCTTCCCAGGTATGTGGGAAGTTTCTTGCCTTTTGGGATGTCTGAGGTCTTCTGCCAGCGTTCAGTAGGGGTTCTGTAGGAGTTGTTCCACGTGTAGCTATATTTCTGGTGTATCTGTGGGGAGGAGGGCGATCTCCGCGTCTTACTCTTCCGCCATCTTCCCCGGAAGTCTAGGTTACATCTTATAATCAAAGGCATGTTGCAACTTCTTTCAGTCAGTGGTACTCATGATGTGTGTGAAAAACTTCCACTGATTGGGCCTCCCTGGTGGCGCAGTGGTTGAGAGTCCGCCTGCCGATGCAGGGGATACGGGTTCGTGCCCCAGTCTGGGAGGATCCCATATGCCGCGGAGCGGCTGGGCCCGTGAGCCATGGCCTCTGGGCCTGCGCGTCCGGAGCCTGTGCTCCGCAACGGGAGAGGCCACAACAGTGAGAGGCCCGCATACCGCAAAAAGAAAAAAAAAAAAAAAAAAAACTTCCACTGACACCTTCGCGTAGGGCCAAGAAAAACCAGCTTCTTACATTCAGTGAAATCTGGTTCTACAAATAATAATGAGACTTCAAACTTACAAAGCATTTCCTATGGGCCAGGTGCTGTCCAAAGCTATCCATATATTAACTCAGGTAAGCTCAGCAATCCTTATTCCTACTTTTATAGATGAAGACACTAAGGTACAGAAAAGGTAAGTAACTTGTACAAGGTCTCAAAATTAGTGGAGCTAGGGAAATTTGTATTCAGGCAGTTTGGCTTAGAAGTCTACCTAAATATCCTCATGTGTTCCTATCTTTTTTCTTGTTATGTCTCCCAAGTTTAGTTATTTTATAATTTTTATTTTATCCAGATTTATATCATTTACTTTCTCTTCGGTAACTATAGTTCCCATAACTGATTAATCTTAGTCTAATATTTAACTGGATTTGAGGTTCACTTCCTGTTCTTTTACAGTGGCTTTGCTATTCCTGAGTTACTTATTTTGATTCATCTCTTAATTAGCTAAATTTATTGTAAAGTTTTTTCAGGAAGGTCTCAAGGGTGCTATATTTTCTGACTTCTTTTCTGTTGAAAATGCCTGCATATTGCCTCTAAAGCTATATGTTGGATGGGTATACTGTATTTGGGTCACATTTTCTTTTCACCTCAAAACATTATGGACATTGCTCAATTATTTTCTGGTATTGAATGTTGTGAACTCTGTCAGTTTTACTTTTCTCCCTTCATTCATTTTAATTAATTCAACAAATATGTACATGTACCTAATACATATATACATACACACATATCATATATGAATACATATATGTATATATCCATATATGATATTTGTCTATTTGTGTGCATATGTATATATGTAAGTAAATCCATACAATTAAAGGAGAAAACGGGTAAGGGTGATATATATACATACTTAATACAAACTCATTAGCATTCTACATAATAGCTTTGTAGATATATATATATATATATATGTATGTGTGTATATATATGTGTATATAAATAAATTTTTGTTTTAATGAGTGGTTTGGGCTATTAATAATTTTTTTTCTGACATTTCCCAACTTCTCTTCCTGAAATGCAAACAGCATATCTTCAGGTACTTTCATTAGAGCGAAGAGCTGTTATGTCAACAGAAACCAAGAAAGTATTTCTTGTATAGAAATATTTATTGAAAATGTTTAATGATCTGATCAATAAATCATTGAGACATGACATCTGACATAGAAGTAGTGTTGAGAACACTTGCATTTTTTTAAATTTATTTTTTATGAGGTAACATTGGTTTATAAGGTTCACGTGTACAACACAGATGGAATACTTGCTTTTAAAGAGATGTGCTTTAAGGTTATTTTGTCAGCACTCCCCGAAGCTGGAAGAAAATAAAATTATAAATGTTGGGTTTAAAGTCAAGCTATTACACACAGGTGCCACCCAGTGGACATACAATGCCATGCAGTTGCCCTCTAATTGTTTTAATGAGCAGTGTAATTAGCATTCAGGTTGGAGCATGTTTGGAGAAAGTGGAGTCACTGAGTAATAATCAATACAGAGAAAAAGACAAATGGAGAGATTGAATGGTCACAGATACTTCCACATGCACATCATTTTCCTAGCATGTCTGTTTTTTGGTGGTTAAATGAATAGATGATGATCTTTTTGTTGACTTTTACCTCTCTTTTCATGTGTTTTATTCCATTAAATGAAGATCTAGAGTAACTATTTTAGAATATTTACTTCTAGCCTCTTAGTTATTAAGTATATACTGACTGTTTATTCTCTGTGCTAGGAAAGATGTCAAAATTAGAGTTGTACTTCTTACCCTTAAGGACCAAATAATGCATTACTGCATTATTTTTGTATGGGAGTGTGCCTATGGCTACGTGCAGGCATTTATGTCCGTGTGTGTGTGTGTGTAGATGCATGCATACATACACTGGATAAAACCAGAGTAGGATACAGGGAATGGAAGGATCAAAATATAAGCGAATTAAGGACAGACACCACAAGAAGACAATTGGAAAGCAATGAACAGGTGTAAAACATTATGAATTATATTATTATATTGCTGAGGGATGCATAGAAAAGAAAAATGAGACTTCAGTGGACCAGGTTTGATGTAGGAAACTCATCTGGTGTTCATGAGTTTTAAATTTCTTCCACTTACCATGTATCTCCACCTTGTATATCCTTACTTTATGTTTAATGTTCTTAAACATTAAGAACAATGCATTAAACATTTATATATTGACAGGAACAATTTTAAATGTAAAATGTGCTACTTTATTTGAGATTGTTTTGTTTGGATTATAAGCTAAATATTTAGACACATAAGAAATATGTTTTGGAAGAGTGTCAGGCTTGTTTTAAATTCTCAGAACACTCTGGTTCCCAAAAGACAACTCCTTCTAGGAGACAAAACTTACCATTTGTATCATTTTAATGCTGGGGCTGAGTTGAGCAAGTAGATATTGTGTTCTCTATACAAGTTTGAAAAGGAACAGAAGTCTTAACCTTTAGATTTCAGTGGGCTCCCATTAGCAAAACTAATTGCATTACCTTGTGTTCAGGCTAGGAGTAAGCAGGTGCTGATAGGCAGCTCCTTCCTGAAGTTCCCAGATGTCAATCTTACAGAAGATCTACCCTTTCATTTCCCTATCTGAGTGGTTAATTTGTTTATCAACAGAAGAAAACCATTTCAAGTACATTTGCTTTATCTGAACATCACTAATGTGTTTATAGAAAATGTAATTAACTTTTTAGGTAGGAGGGTTCTTTTAATTCCCTGGACTTTTTGAACTCCATGAATTCCCTTTGTTTTGGTAAAGAATTTCCTAATAATCTGTTTCAAGAGAAGTCTGAGAGATAAGTATGTCTAAATTTTTCTTGGTACATTTTAAGGCAAAGATTACCTTGAGTTGTCAAAAAGTGCCCATAATTTTTTTTGATAATAGTCCCACAAATGGCTGTATGCCCCTCTCCAAAAAAAGTTTCTGTAGGTTGATTGGTTGTTTGGAACTTGAAACCCATTTTCCAAATAGAATATTTTATATAGTGGCCGGGGTCCTTGTTTTCAAAGTTCCTGAAATGGAGTTCTTAATAATCATTAAGTAACTATTTATGTGGGGGAAAGTGCTACCTGAAGAAGAGGGCATCACCATGCACTACCAGGGAAAGGAACTTCCTTATTTCTAATCCATTGATGATGACTATATACAAGACCTTTAGTATGACAAGGTTCATGGAGTAAAGGGTAAGGATGGCCTAGGGTAGAAGAGAGCCTCCGAAGACCCCACAGTGAGGAGCTGAAGGAGGCTGTCCTCTTATCAATGCAGATTATCCTTTCCCACCTCTGGGGGTCCAGAGATTGACACACTTCTATTTCTACTGATACTAGCAATCGGCCCTTGACTGATGGATGTTCTTTCCCTGATGCAGTTTCACAGTCCCCTAAACCAGGGGTCCCCAACCCCCAGGCCACACAGCAGGAGGTGAGCGGCTGGCGAGCCAGCGAAGCTTCATCTGCTGCTCCACATTGCTTGTATTACCGCCTGAACCAACCTCCCCCCAACTCCCCGCCATGGAAAAATTGTCTTCCACAAAACCGGTCCCTGGTGCCAGAAAGGTTGGGGACTGCTGAAACTGTTGCCTCAAAGTAATACAAAGTATAGATTTCTCAGACAAGAGTGAATCCTTTTAAAGAACTATTCTCTAGGGGTATGTGGCCTGCTTATCAGTTCTGCTCCCTCTAGGCACCAGAATCTTGACTCAGATTGTCATTTGTGTTCACCATTCCCAGTTATTTGTAACAAACGTTTAGGTGTTCTTTATCTTGTAATTATCTAAATACAACAGAAGGATCAAGAATGGGTGAATGCATACCACAGAATAATAACTCTACATAGTTTGCTTTATGTTTGTCCCAGTGGATTGGAGATGAAGAGATGCCACAGACACAACGGCTGCAAAGTTTCGTTTACAGATACTTACAGAGAAAGTTTGTTATATAAAGCAGGATACAACACAGCATGCTTCCAGAGGATCCCTAGAGTTCCCCACAGGGATTAGACTATTGGCATGAATCAGAGTAGAGGGTTTCAAACCATCCTGGTTTGCCTGGGACTGAGGAGTTTCTCAGTATATGGGACTTTCAGTGCTTAACCAGGAAAGTTCCAGGCAAAGTGAGGCAGTTGGTCACCCTAATTGAGGAGTTTACTTTGCTTTTCTTTGTCCTTATCTCCCACCTGATCATTGTGGAAACTCTGGCCACGTATCTACCTGCTCACCAAGGACAAGTGAAAACAACCCAACACCTTCCTGTTTACTGTGGAACTGGCTAAGGTTGAGGGTCAGTTTCCCAGCAGCATCCTTCAGTAGACGTAGGCTTCAAGCAGTCTGAGGTCTACACCTGAATTATAAAATGGGCTTAAGAATAATTATATACAAAACTGCAATTTACTATACAGTGGGATTCAGATGTTAAGTTTTGATTCTGCCACACTGAGGAACCAGTGTATCTCTTGGCCAGGTGTAAATAAGGGCCAGGCCTCTGCCTAGACTCTCTTTTTTGGGATTCTTTGTTCTTGCTCCAAAGTGGTCTGCTTTGAGATGGTCACTTCCTTATGCTCAGTTGTTTTATATCAATCAGACAGTCTGAGGCCTTCAAACTGACACAGGTCAAAGTTTAAACTTTAAATAGAGAGGCTTCATCAGCTGTACCCAAAGATTGTACTTTAACGTATTCTACTAAGTCCAGGCTGTGCATTTTCCTCGAGATGGTATGCATCTGAGTGGCTTTCTATTCTCTCTAGTTCCACTGTATTTTGTAATTTTTGTTTGTTTTGTTTTGCTCATTTTGTTTTCCATGTGCTTTGAGCTATGGCAGAGAAGGACAGAATGATGGCTTTGGGAGAGGTAGAGGCAGCAATATGTTGTGAAACTACCTGAGGAAACCTTAGGAGGAAACAAGGGAATTTTAAGCCAGGGAAATGGGAGAGCCTATGGTAAACTATCCTCCAAGTTGGTGTGTGTCTTCCCAGGTGGTCTTCAACTGTAAGAAACACACAAATCAAGGAACTGTCTGATCAGCAATTCCTTATTGTTTGTATTAGTTTGCTAAGGCTGCCATAACAAAGTACCATAGACTGGGTGACTTAAACATCAGAAATTTAACTTCTCAGTTCTGGAAGCTAGAAGTCCAAGACAAGAAATTGGCAGGGTTGGTTTCTTCTGAGAGTCTCTCTCTCCTTGGCTTGTAGATGGCCATCTTCTCCTTGTACCTTCACGCGATCTTCCCCTCTGTACATGTACAAATTTCCTCTTTTTAAAAAAAATGTTTTTTGGCTGCACCGTGCTGCATGCAGGATCTTAGTTCCCCGACCAGGGATTGAAACTGTGCCCCCTGCAGTGGAAGCATGGAGTCTTAAACAGTGGACTCCCCACCAGGGAAGTCCCAAAATTTCCTGTTTTTTTAAGGGTACTAGTCAGATGAGGGCCCACCCTAGTCACCTCATTTTAATTTAATTACCTCTTTAAAGACCCTGTCTCAACATACAGTCACATTCTGAGGAACTGGGGGTTAGGCCTTCAACATACGAATTTTGGGGGCACACCACTCAACCCATAACATTGCCTAAGCCACCTTTCACCAGTATGGGTTAGACTGTGTGTTTCAGTCTGTCACTTTTAGTATTATTGGATATTAAATGAGGCCTTTGTTCAATTCATTTGTTAAGCGAAGTTTTTAAAGATCAGAACATTTTTCTGCTTTGTTGAATACATAATTAGCATTAATTGTTTTTAAAAGTTCCCTGTCTGAGACTGGAAAGCTAATTTTCTGCCCAAATGCTATATGAACATATCACTTCTTCAATGATAGATAGCAAATATAATATGTGTATTTCAATATTCTATAGTTCTTGCTTGCAGACATTTCTGAAAACGTTATTTACTACCAAGGCTTCCAAACACAATTTGGAAGTTAATACCTATAACATAAATAGTTTCCAAACATAGCTTTCTTCCTACTGCTCTCAGATCACCCACTTCATCAATCTTCCAGTGTGTCTATAATTAAATAAGTGCGAATCCCAAGGCTGTAGAGTCTAACAGTAGCTACCAACCTGTTAAGTGTGACATTTACTGCATTCTCAACATTTTGATTTTCCTGTCAGAAAGGAAAATCCTAGAATTCATTACGTTGGGATCCAGCACACACAGACAACTTGATTAAGTACAGTTCTAATGTTCAACAGCTCACAAAGTGATTAAACTGAAGGGTATTAGAAGCTAATCATATTCTTAAATTCATCTAAGCAATTATTTCAGGACTTATGGATATTAATTGACTCATTCCTTGGGAGGGATGTGAAAATACAAAAGCTACCATATGTTTTCATTTTTTCTGTTTTTACAAGAGATACTGGCAAACTGCTATAATTGTTCTATTTGGAATTTGATTTGTAGTTCAGTTGGCATCTGGTTGTCTTTCATGTCATGTAGCCCATGCTTATGGAACATGCTCACTCAGAAAAGCCATAGGCTATAAATCTAGAATGTTAAAGTGTCTCTTGGAGAAACAATTAAACTAAGTCTTGATTTAATAACATTCCCACAGCCAGAAAATTCATGTGGCTTTGAGGTCAGTTCCCAAAAGCTTAATACAAAACAAGATGAATCTTTTCATGAATCAGTAATTTTTATTTCAGCATTAGAGCACTGAGCCACAATATTGCCAGAAAATGTCAATTATTCGGTAATTCTACCTTATCAGTAATTTAGAGAAGTGCCTACGATTCAAGCAAAAAGTCATTAAGGATTGAACAATAGGATCTTAGAATACTGGTATAATTAGGACCAGTTGCCTCAGACCATCTAATTCAAACTTAAGTGAGTTTGAGCATAAGAATCACCCAGAGGGCTTCTAAAAACAGACTCTAGGTCTCACTCCAGAGTTTCTGATTCAGTAGGTTTGGAGTAGGGTCCCCAAATTTGCATTTCTAACAAGCTCTCAAGGGCCCACACTTTGAGAACCACTGATCTCATTGAGTTTTTCCGTCTAAAATACGTATGTCAGCTGAGAGGACTTTTATTTTATGAAGAAAACCTTCTTGATCAATTTCTTACCTAGCTCAAAAGGAGAAAGAGCAATGGCTGCAGAGAACTTGTTGCATGAAATACCTATACTCTGTACATATACAGGGTCCTCTCCATGACCCAGTGAGATAGCGACTGTGGTAGCTATTAGGGAACAAATTAAGGAACTGGGAAGTCCAGCGACTCATCCAATGTTACTCAACCAGTAAATATGGGAACTGGGATTATTTGACCCAAGACAAAATGTGAGGTCTTAACCGGTATACTATTCTGCTTCCCAAGTAACAGAAAAGAACTTAATTATGCTCATTAATCCATCAAGAATAATGACAATTAGGTGGTTTAGGCAGTTAAAGAAATGAAATATTTAGAAAAGCTCCTTTGCTCTGCTTAGATTTTCCTCTTTTGATCTCTAAACCAGTTGAATGATGGTTTATGACTCATTAGCATGGATTCAAGCCTAATATATCTCTTACATAATACATCCTAAATTTGCCTACATGATATTAATGAGGAAGTGAAATATCGACTAAACCTTCATTTCAAAGATTATG
Source organism: Mesoplodon bidens (assembly GCF_964165515.1). Lineage (NCBI taxonomy): Eukaryota > Metazoa > Chordata > Mammalia > Artiodactyla > Ziphiidae > Mesoplodon > Mesoplodon bidens. The sequence continues at coordinate 15,764,082 of NC_138179.1, forward strand.
TCAATGAAATATGCCAACAAAATGTTCCATTTCAAACAAACTGTATTAGTTGTTATTCTTTAATTGTAAGAAACAGGAACCAACCTGAGCTAACGTAGCTGAAAATGCAATGTGCAGAAACCAAGTGCAGGAATTTGTTCTGGCTTCAGGAAGAGACTGGAATAGGGAGTTGGAGAACATCAAGACTCTTTCCTCTCTGCTTTTTGTTTCATCTGTCTCTGTGTACAGACTTCTGCATCCTTAGTTCACATGGAGAAATCTGGCCTCCCAATAAATCTTAAGTTTACATTCACAGGTCCAACCCCTCTCAGAGATCAATTGGCCATTCCCCAGTCCTAATTCTCAATTCGCAGTATAGAGAATCTGAATGAGTTTGTTTAGGATAAGTATCCTCCCATGGCCCAATCATTTCTAGCTATGGAAGCAGGGCCATTCAGTACAAATTTGACTGCCACTGTGCTTGGGGCAGAGGAAGAAATCATTGACTTGTGAGGTAGGCTAACACCTAAAGAGGAGTCCACTCAGAAACTCTTCCAGTGGTTGATACACTGCTCTCTATCACAAGATACTTACAGTCATGTGTAGATCAAGACTGTAATGTTCCTGACCTATCAAATTAGCAGAAATGTGGAAAGCAATACACACTGATGATGAGGCTGAAGAGAAACAGCCACTCATACATTAGTGGTGGGAGTGCAAAAGGGTACAAGCCTGATGTCAAAACCTACCAAAAGTACAGATGTGTTTACCTTCTAAGCAAGCAATCCCACTTCTGGGAATCTATTCAACAAGGCTCAAGAAGAACAGCCCAAGAGCATAGGTGTTTTCAGATTCTAGACTTTCAAAAGAAAAAACAAATCATGGACAAAGGATACTTTATTGCAAAATCAGAAGATAAAAAAAACACCCACTCTCCCCATCCCTTCACTCCAATAATTAAATGTAGCCAGTCTTGGAGCACACATGCTCTTATATCCCCTACATCAAAAGAAAAACTACATTCAATTTTTAGAGCTATTCATTTATAGGCCACATTTTATGACTGCTGCTATTTCATACTGTGAGGTTAAAACTGCTCCCATATAAAATTGATGTGATCTAGAGGGAAATTGTTCCAAAAATATCTAGTCCCGCTTGTATATGGTGTTGGGGACTCTATTGATCACCTCTCTCTGCAGCATAGCCTTGTATAATAACACTAACATAAAAATACTTTATCTAAGTGACAAGCAAATGATATGAAAAAAATTGCAGTCAATAATTTCATGCACATCAACTGAATCCTTGGAAAAAAATCCAAGTAAAGAGCACGGTTTTAAATCAATCATTTATCCTCTTTTTCTCCACAGTTCATCTCTTCTCACATTGCAGGCTTTAAAAGTGAAATGTTTGAGGAGCTCCTTAAGCACCTTTGCCACTGTGCAGATGAATTCAGGGAGGTTATAAAAACTGACATGCGGAGACGGATGTTTGCTGAACTCTTCTTGCATTGTGACCATGGGAAGGTAAGGTAAGACCCTTAAAGCAGTGCTTCTCAAACTATTTGTTATGAAGGACCTGTTTTTAGGTTGTCGTTGTTGGTGGTAATATTTTTAATATCCAACCTGTTGTGGACTGATAATGAAAATGGATTACTAGGAGGGAAAAAGGACATACAAAATACAATTCACGTTTTATTATCAGATTCAAATCTGATTTATTATCACTTTCTCAAGTTGCTATAACATTCTAGATGTTATTCTCAATTTCTACCTTTCTCATCACAGATTACCTCTCGAGTGGCATTGTATTTCATGATTTATAACTTGTCCCTAAGTTTCTTTCCCATTCTTAAGAACGGGTTGCTTAGAATTGTTTTTGCTTACTCTCTTTGCTGGTGGCTTCCTATAGAAAAGAGCTGCTGGGAATAGAAAGCCTACCACATTTTATTCTGCTTCTTAAAAACAAGAAACATTTATATCAAAAAGTATTTCTAGAAATAGGATTTGGGAAGGCACTAGTGTGCCAGGATACCAAATGGATTTGCAAAAATAGATACAAACTTTACTGAAATATATTTGTTTATGAACCTTATATTTATTTGTTTGCATCCCCATGTTACTGAAAAGATTTAAGGAAGCTTATAAGAATAGATAAAATGCAACAGAATAACATAGATTAAAAGTAGGATGAAAGGAGAAAAAAATAAGAGGCAGGATACTAAGTGAAGCTGGGAACAAAGCCCAAAATGCATACCAGAATGACCTAAATATTTGCTCTGGTTGTCTACAGGTCTGAATCTAATCTTCCTAGTAGTGAATGTGAAAGGGAAATATGACGAAACACACTATTGACAATGCTTTTAAGATAAATATAAGCTGGAGCTAAGAAGAAGTGCAAAAATTTGGGATAAAAAGTATAGTCAGGGGCCTCCCTGGTGGCGCAGTGGTTGAGAGTCCGCCTGCCGATGCAGGGGATACGGGTTCGTGCCCCGGTCTGGGAGGATCCCATATGCCGCGGAGCGGCTGGGCCCGTGAGCCATGGCCGGTGGGCCTGCGCATCCGGAGCCTGTGCTCCGCAACGGGAGAGGCCACAACAGTGAGAGGCCCGCACACCGCAAAAAGAAAAAAAAAAAAAAAAAAAAAGAAAAGTATAGTCAGGAGTTTCTTCTGGAAGTATCCATTAAAGGGGCCCTATGTGATGAAGTGAACATCTTTATGCTGGACTTATAATAAGTGAAAAAACGACTTTATTAGAACAGTTTCTCTTTTTTTAAATATATATATTTATTTATTTATTTATTTATGGCTGCGTTGGGTCTTTGCTGCACGCGGACTTTCTCTAGTTGCAGTGAGTGGGGGCTACTCTTCGTTGCAGTGCGTAGGCTTCTCATTGCGGTGGCTTTTGTGGAGCACGGGCTGTAGGCACATGGGCTTCAGTAGTTGTGGCACATGGGCTCAGTAGTTGTGGCTTGCAGGCTCTAGAGTGCAGGCTCAGTAGTTGTGGCACACAGGCTTAGTTGCTCCGCGGCATGTGGTGTCTTCCCAGACCAGGGCTCGAACCTGTGTCCCTGCATTGGCAGATGGATTCTTCACAACTGCACCACCAGGGAAGCCCAGAACAGTTTCTTAAAACCACCTTAAGTGTAGGTAAATGATATGACACCTGACCGCAATTCAGAAAAAGCAGTTCTTAAAGGAGCCAATGAATTACAGTCTAGGTTCTCAGATACCTGCTAATTTGGCTTAAGTCAGGAATATATTTTATGAAATCTGAAATGTCTATGTGTCTTTCAGGCAATCCTTGACAATTGTTTCTTTTAACAGAGCTAATAATAAATATTGGGTAACATGGGTTAAGATTTTACTCCCTGACAAATGCCTGGAGAACAACTATTCTCTGTTGGCCAACTTAATACCAACTCGTGTGTAGTACAAAACATTACCTCACATAGTGGGATATCCCACACAGTGGGATAATATTTAGAAGAATAACTCAGGTTTACTTATGCTTTTTGCTTTTCTTCCCATCATTCAAACAATAGTTATGTGCTGATCTTCGAAGGAAGGTAGATACAGTCTAGAGTAAAGAAGTTAATTGAGTTTCTGAATATTTTCAACGAGGAGCTGAGACAAGAGTTCAAAAGCCTCTACTTTCAATTGAAAATACTGGGATCTTGAGAAAGAATGGAAGAATGCAAAATATGACATCAAAGCACTTTTTCTGTCAGTGGGAAGTTGTGACCAGCTGATGGGAGAAGGAGGTTGGAGGGGTTGTGACTACTGCTTAGGGGTTGCCTGGCTCCCTAAGTCAGAGTTAATATCTGATACTACACCCTTATTCCCCAACCAGGGTTGTATGTTGAAGGCAACATTATAGACACTTAGAAATTCCAAGTAGGTTGAGGAGAAATTTAAGAACACCAGAGCTTATGCATCATTTCCTGGGTGTAGCTCAGAGACTGCAAGCTTCATTGAGAAGTCCTGAATGCAACATGGCACTAAAGAGGAAGGTTAGCCACTGCAGAAGGAGGGGTCTAGGTGGATGAGCCTGAGGGTAGTCCCACTCCTGTGGCTAGAGGAAAGATAATGAGTGTTCCTAAATACCTGTGTGTAAAGGGGGTGGGTGTGCAGAGAAGATGACAGTAAAAGTTCTGGAAGTACCCCCAGGAAGTGTCCAACACTTGAAGTTGGGACAAGGAGAACCATGGGCATTAACAAAAAACACCAAAAAAAAAAAAAAAAGGCCCACTTCCAAATGATTCAGTGGGATGAACTCCATATGGTCAGAATCAACAAGTACTACTGGCACTGAACTAATTGCCCCTTTATTTGATGGTAGGACACTGTATGTAAGCCCCCAAAGAAAAATGGGCAAAGGATATGAACATAGAATATGTAGAATCACTGCATACTCAACAGATGAGCAAAAACATTTTAAAGTGACAATACCGAAAAATAAATAAATAAAACAAAATGATAATACCTATTGCTAGTAGGGATAGAGGAAAAGCATTTTCTCAAACATTCCTGGTGAAAATTTAATAGTATAGTATCTTTGTAAAGCAATCTGGATATACCTATTTAACTAAAAATTATACACATCCTTCAACCAAGTGATCCCATTCCTGAAATTTTTATCCCAAAGAAATAAAAGCACCAGTAGAAAGAAAATACACGTACAAGGATGATTCCTGTGGCACTGTTTACACATGAAAAAGAGAGAGTGAGAGGGAGAGATAAAGGGAATGTTTATCTGTAGGGAAATGTTTTTTAAATGAGGGTACATCTACATCTTGGAATATCATGCAGCCTTTATACAAATTGAATAGATCTACACCAGCTGACTTGGAGGATTTTTATATATTATTAATGAGTGAAAAAAGTAAAAGATGGAGAACTGTATGTAATAAAATCCCATTTTTGTAAAACAAACAAGGAGATAAACCATATGGGAACATATACATAGGTACACATGTTTGTATATCTATAGCTACATGAGCCTAGAGAAATGTTTATAACAAGACATGTAGTTAACTGGAATGAGACTCAGAATCCACCATTCAGAGTGGTCCTTAAAGGCAGAAGTCTCCTCTGAGATATTTATTCAGTTGAAGTTTTCAGAATTAGGTACAGCATTAAAAAAAAAAGCAATACTAGTTCTTAGTCAGAGGATGCTATTAAAAATATATATTGGGGCTTCCCTGGTAGCACAGTGGTTAAGAATCCTCCTGCCAATGCAGGGGGACACGGGTTTGAGCCCTGGTCTGGGAAGATCCCACATGCTGCAGAGCAACTAAGCCCCTGTGCCACAACTACTGAGCCTGTGCTCCAGAGCCCATGAGCCACAACTACCGAAACCAGTGAGCCACAACTACTGAAGTCCACGCACCTAGAGACCATGCTCCGCAACAAGGGAAGCCACTGCAATGAGAAGCCCACGCGCAGCAATTAAGACCCAATGCAGCCAAAAATAGATATATTAATTAATTTAAAAAATACATATATATATGGAGCCATGCTTTGTTGAGTGAAGAGCAATGATCTTTTAAGTGTTAACCAGGATCTTGAATCCACAGTGCCATCCACTAGCTTCTTGTTTCAACCAGCCATGTTCCAAATTAAACCCCAGAGATAAAAAATATATATATGTGAAATTAAAACTTTACTACATAATATTAGCATGAAATTAGACACTGAAGAAGAAAATATTAGTAAACATAAGGACATAGCAATAGAAACTATCCAAACTGAAGCAGTGAGAGAGAAAAAGAAAATGCCTGAGTGGTTATAAAAGACTTTTCTCCTCATTTAAAATGTTATTTAAATGATCATTTACTCTTTGAAGCAAAACTAATAATGTATTGTGAAGTTTACAATATATGTAGAAGTGAAATGTATGACAACAATAGCAAAAATAATGGATGGGAGAAAATAGAAATAAGTTTCTTACATTAGGCATAAAGTGTATAATATTATTTGAAAGTAGACTGTGATAAGATAAAGATGCATAATGTTAAATTTTAGAGCAATTACCAGAAAAAAAGAGAGGTATAGCTATTAAACCAATTGTGGCAATAACGTGGAGTATTAAAATATAATCAAAAGAAGGCAGGAACGGGACTTCCCTGGTGGTGCAGTGGTTAAGAATTTGCCTGCCAATGCAGGGGACACGGGTTCGAGCCCTGGTCTGGGAAGATCCCACATGCCATGGAGCAACTAAGCCCGTGTGCCACAACTATTGAGCCTGAAAGCCAAAATTATTGAGGCTGTGTGCCACAACTACTAAAGCCTGCACGCCTAGAGCCCCTGCACTGCCACCACAATGAGAAGCCCGCGCACTGCAACAAAGAATAGCCCCCACTCTCCTCAACTAGAGAAAGCCCATGCGCAGCAACAAAGACCCAACACAACCAAAAATAAATAAATTTATTTTTTAAAAAGGCAGGAAAAGAAGCAAAAAAAGAAGGAGAAGGAGAGAAAGAGGAAGAGGAAGAAGGAGAAGGAGGAGGAGAAGAAGAAGAAGAAAGAAGAAATGGGACAAAAACAAACAAAAAACCCAAGTAGCAAGATGGTCTATCTAAAGTTAACCATAGTAATAATTACTTAAATGAATATGGGCTAAACACTCCAGTCTAAAGACAGAGATTGTCAGGCTGGATAAAACCAATATAAAGATACAAATAGTTTAAAAGTAAAGGTATGGAAAAAGATATATCTTTTGGCTACATTAGTATAAGACAAAGGAGCCTTCAGAACAGGAGTATTACCAAGGATTAAGAGGGCTACAGTATAATGATAAAGGGGTCAATTTGATAAGAAGACATAATAATTCTAATTGTCTATACATCTAATAGAGTTTCAAAGTACATGAAGCAAAAAATGACAGAACTGAAATTACAATTGGAGAATTAAACACTACTTTCTTAGCAGTTGATAGAACAAGTAGACAGAAAATCAGCAAGGATATAAAATACTTCAAAAATGCTGTCGGGGCTTCCCTGGTGGCGCAGTGGTTGAGAGTCCGCCTGCCGATGCAGGGGACACGGGTTCGTGCCCCGGTCCGGGAAGACCCCACATGCCGTGGAGCGGCTGGGCCCGTGAGCCATGGCCGCTGAGCCTGTGCGTCCGGAGCCTGTGCTCCACAATGGGAGAGGCCAAAACAGTGAGAGGCCCGCGTACCGCAAAAAAAAAAAAAAAAAAAAAAAAAAAAATTATGCTAAGTGAAAGAAGGCAGTCACAGAAGAGAACACACTACATGATTTCATTGTATGAAAATCTAAAACACAGAAAACTAATCTACAACAGTAGAAAGCAGACTGTTAGTTTTCTGGGGCCATGAGTAGAGGGGACTGACTGCAAAGTGGCACAAGAGAACTTTTGGTTTCATGAAAATGTTCTTTCTCTTCATTGTGGTGGTAGTTACTTGGGTGTATACACTATCAAAACTCATTAAACTGTACACTTTTTAAATATTTTTTTTGACGTGGACCGTTTTAAAAGTCTTTATTGAATTTGTTACATTATTGCTTCTGTTCTATATTTTGGTTTTTTGACCATGAGGCATGTGGGACCTTGCTCCCCGACCAGAGATCCAACCTGCATCCCCTGCATTGGAAGGCGAAGTCTTAACCACTGGACTGCCAGGGAAGTCCCTGAACTGTACACTTTAAAATGATGCATTTTACTGGATGTAAATTATGCTTCATTGAAATTGACCAAAAAATCCAAAAAGTGTTCATAGTAGTCAAAAACTAAAAACAATACAAATGTACATCAACAATAAAATGATTAAATAAATGTTCATATATATATTCATACAGTAGAATATTGTGTAGCAATAGAAAAAGAATTACAGTCAAATGAAACATGAATAACATTCACAGATAAAATGTTGAACAAAAAAAGACACAAAAGATCATATATTATATAACTCCAATTAATGAAATTCAATAACAGATAAACTAATCTATAGTGATAAATATCAGAATAATTACTACCTTTGGGGGAATTATTGACTAACAGAAACCATGAAGGAGCCTTCTAGAGCTGATAAAAATGTTCTATATCTTTATCTGAGTAATGTTTACACAGTATATAGATAGGTAAACATTTATTGTGCTAAACACTTAAGATGTATACCCTTTATTGCATATTTATTATTCCTCAATGAAAAAAATTTTAAATGATCACTTATGGTTGCTTGGGATGAAGTGCCTTGGGCTTTAAGAGACCAAGTGGCTGCTGCATTTTATCATAATTGTAATAGTGCTGACTACAAGGGCTGTCGGTGATTGAGCTTCATCTCACTGCATTGGAGAGGTTATAGAAAGTAAAAGACAAGCTCAGGGCTTTAAATGCTCAGCTCAAGTTGCAGTCACAAAACCAGAAAATGTCCATGATGACTCTAAAGGAATTTCTATTTCTTGTAGCTTCAGAGCAGATATAGATTAAAAAAAATCAGCCCCCAAGTTTAATGGGACAGAATGAAAAGATAAGCCAAATTCATAAGTCTCTCGTGTGAAAGTCAGCACATTGCTTGGAAAATAGAGGGATGCTGAGACTTGGAATGGTTACATTTGGATGGAAGCTGAGACTTGTGCCACGAACCTCCCTGAAGACTCCCTTGGCAGCAAAAGCAATCCCTTCTCTCCTTTTTTTGAGGATATAAGCTTTTCTTTCCTTACAGAACCTATAACTTCACTTGGGGCAATTAGCTATTTTCCTTAAGGCCCACCTGTGTATCATCCATTGCCTTTAGACCCAAAAGCCAGATCTCAGCATGCCCCAAGAGGACTAGTCAAATCTGTAGAGAAAGGTGATTGTTAGTATTCCAGGAGAATAGCAAGTTTTTGCTAATTCATAGCAGCAGAAACTTGGGGAACATGTGTGGGAATTGATTATAAAAAATTTTTTTTTGGCCACGTCACGTGGCATGTGGGACCTTAGTTCCCAACCAGGGATCAAACCCGTGCCCCCTGCAGTGGAAGGTAAAGTCCTAACCACTGGACCAATAGAGAATTCCTGTTTATAAAACTTTTAGACTTAGGAGGATGGATGTAACTTTGGATTAGCCCAGATTTATCAATATCATTACACTTAGAAGATTTGCTAAGCAGTAATATTTTTAGTATCTTGGAAATGGTTTTAACAGTTTTCTTGGTAGATTAACTGTAACCTTGACTCAAATACAGCCTACATTCAATGAGATTGAGATGCCAGAGCCTTCATGGCATGCTATAAAGGAATAAATTCAAAGGCTTGTAAAATTGACGAAGTTGATTTCTCATAGGTAGCCTACGCATATTCAACCTATTCCCCAAGAGTCCCCAGGTGACAATCCCTGAGAAATCCATTAATGACGGGAGCACTAACATCCCTAAAATGCTCTTTGGTAGCTGTCCTCTGTAGGTTGGGAATGATGGTAGGAGATAGTGGCATTGAAGTGGGCTTTCTAGTTTCAAGGAACTGATGGGATTCCTAGAAGACAAGTGGCATTTAACTGCCAGAGATAGAGTCTACTGGTCAAAGTTAATATCATAGATAAATGGTATTTTGACTTAGTGCCCAAGGTTAAAGGCCATATTATAATAGGCCTTATTTGTCTAGGACTCATACTGTGGTTTTTTACCTAGTTCCTGAACGTATGATTGGAATTACCACAATGAACAGCAGAAATTAAAGTGGCCATATGAATGCTTTGACTCATAGATTTTCTGTAGTGATCATGCTTTTCTTAGGAATTACATAGGTAGGATATCTACTAAATTATTACTAGAACTGTTTACAGAAAAGCTCTAACTATGGGGCCAGAAACATGAGATGAGACACCACAATGGAGAGTTTTGGCTTCTTATCCAGTTCCCAGACAAGCAGTTGATACACCCAGAAGGCTTTGGTTGAAGTGGAGGCTGGCCTTCTTGAGGAAGAATTCTGCTAGGAGCATATACTCTAGATCTTACTTCGAGCCTTCCTCAAAGGGCATGTAGCCTTTTACTAGGGTGAATATGCATTGGAAAAAGGGAAATATCCCACCAGACTTTCAGAGATTACCAGACTCCAAGTTAACACTAATCCCTGGTATCCCAAAGTGCCCCAGTGGACCATTGGTTAAAGTTAGGGCTTATGGATGTCAAGTGATAAATGCTGTTTTGGTCCAAGGTTATATCATAGACCCAGTTAATCTGCGGGACCTAGCTATATTTATTTCTGGTTCTTGAATGTACAACTGAAATAGACATGTACAGCAACTAGCAGAATTCTCACAAATTAGGGGATGAAGGCTATCATGGTGAACTTTCTCTGCCAAAATGGTAAAAAACAAACGGATAACAAAAACAAATTTAAAAAAAACACAATTCCACAGAGATTAGATATGAAAATATATTAGTGATATGAAGGAGTCAGAAAATAACATTCTTATTACATTCTTATCTAGTTCTTCTGTTTTGCCTATGCAGAAGGTAGGTAGATCTTGAAGAATATTTGTAGATTACACTAACACCATTTGCAGCTGCTTTTCAAGATGTGGAACCTTTATTGGACCAAATTGACACAGATCCATCATTCATGACAACTGATCTGGCAACTACTATTTTCTCTAGAGCAGTTTGCAAGGACCAACAAAAGAAGCTTGATTTCACCTATTAGGAACAGCAGCATCGTTTCACTGCCTTGGCATAGGGCTAAGGCAGCTCTTTTTCTTTCTATCATAATTTAGTATGCAGAGACATTGATTGTGTTGACATATCATAGAACATCATACAGGTTCACCACCTTGATGATTTCCATTGTGGTGATTGGACTGGATGAGCTGGAAGGATTAGATGCCTTGGTAAGCTCCATGTGTGTCAGAGGGTGGAAGATAAAAACCATAAAAATTCAGTGTTTTCTACATTGGTAAAATTTTTAGCTTCCAGTAGTTGGAAGCATGACAGGATATCTGTTTCAAATACGAGGCAAATTGCCGTATCCTGTGCCACCTACTACTAAGAAAGAAGCATAATGCTTATTGGGCCTTTTTACATTTTAGGAACAACCTTTACCACATTTGTATCAATCTGTGCTGCTCTTTTGTGTTAACTGAGCCATCAGCTGGCACAGGGGATCCCAGAGCAAGAAAAGGTCTTGTAGGCTTTCTAGGCTTCATTACAAAGCCTCTTCTTTATCTTGTGCCTTATCGCCTAGAAGATCCTACAGTATTTGAAATGAACAGGGCAAATTAGAAAGCTATCGCAAGTTGCAATAGTAGAATCACAATGTAGATCCCTCAAGTTTTGGAGCAAAACCATGCCTTCTATTAAAGTTAACTGTTCTCCTTTGAGAAACAGCTCATGTGTATGTTTATACTGTGATAATTCATAAAACCATACACTTATTATTTGTGTACTTTTCTGTATGTTATTTTTCAAAGCTTTAGTTTTTAAAAATTGTATGGAAAAATGAAGGTCCAAATATAGCAAAAACAATTCTAAAAAGAAGAACAAGTTGGGGAGAATTTTCCTGATTTATAAAAATAAAGTTATATTAACAGAATATTGAACCTGGCATCAGACCTATGAGAATGTGGGAATTTAGTGTATAACATGGATGTAAACTAGTGGGAAGGGACTGATCAATAAATGATACTGGGATGATTGGCTTCCATATTGAAAAAAAATTAGATTTCAGTCTCCTTAATGAGGAAAAATAAGTTCCATCTGATCAAAGACCTAGATGTGGAAAACAAAATTTTTTAAGTTTTAGAAGCAGAAATAGAGCGTGCCTTTTGACCTCAGCATAGGTAATACTTCCTAAATAAAACAGCAAGTAAGCACAAACCATAGAGGAAATGATTGATGCATTTGACTACTTCAAAATTTATAACAGTGATATGGCTAAACTCACCAAAAGTTAAGTTAATAAGAGATTAACTGACATTGATAAGAGATAAACTGAGAAAGACTATTTGCTATATAGATAACAGAATGATCATTATCAAAAATTTATAAGTTAGTAAGAAACAGACTACTCATGCCAACTGAAAAAATGGGAAAGGACAAGAAAAAGCCATTCACTGGGGGACTTCCCTGGCGGTCCAGTGGTTAAGACTTCCCCTTCCAATGCAGGAGGTACGGGTTCAATCACTGGTCAGGGAGCTAAGATCCCACATGCCTCGTGGCCAAAAAAACAAAACATAAAACAGAAGCAAGACTGTAACAAAATCAATAAAGACTTTAAAAATGGTCCACATCAAAAAAATCTTTAAAAAAAAAAGCCATTCATTGATCAGGAAACCCAAGTACATAATAAACATATGAAAATGTAATATATTTAATCTCACTAATAATCAGGGAAATGCAAATTAAAATAATTAGATACCATTTTTTATCCATCAGATTATAAACTCTAACAATATCAAATATTGGCATGGATATGGAGAAGTTATATCCTCATTCAGTGCTGGTGAGAATGTAAATTGGTATAGGTGTTTTGTAGAGCTATTTGGCAATAACTACTAAAATTGAAAATGCACATTATACACGATCCATTAATTATACTTCTGTTTATTTACCCTAAGGAAATGTTTACATATGTATACAAAGAGAAGTATGTAAGGATATCCACTGCAACATTATTTTGGTATCAAAATACTGGAAATAATCTAAATGCTCATCCATAGAGGGGTGTTTTTAAAAATTAGGATGTTTTCATATTATAGAATACCATGCATCAGTTAAAGAAATAAAATATATTTCCTTAAATACATGAATCAGATCTCAATGTTGAGTAAATAAAAGCAAGGGAACGTGTATTATATCAGTATTTAAAGTACATACATAAAATGTTAACAAACATAATTTCTGGGTGTTGGGAACACAAGTGTTAGTTTTATCATTTTCTATATTTTTCTCTAATGGAAATTTTTCTTGAAATAAAAACAGTGCAAAAAAAGAACAAGTAGGGAGCAATTAATTGTTCTGAATGTCATACTCAGGTCAGATTAGATAATAACTGAACATCATGTATTGGTTTTAGCAATTAAGTAAGTAACAACAAATATTTATGCAGCTACTAAATGTTACAGAAAGGGGAAGTAGAGTATAAGCCTAAAGGCAAGATATAACTTTCCTGATTTTGACTCTGCAGCTTTTACTTACATGATTACGGTGCTGGTGGTAATGATAAAATCTTCAATATTCCATCTACATAAAAATTTCAAATCTTCTGTAACAACTAATTGCCAACTTTCTGCTTAGGTAGGGTTTTTGGATCGGCAGAAGACATTGGCTTTGCTGGAAACATTCTATGACCAAAGTTCAAAAGTGCTCAGAGGTTTACTCCGAAACCCAAGACAATGTAAGTGCCACTGAGAGGGAGCATGCTCAAGCTGGAGTGATGCAGTACACCGAAATGATAATACAAGGTCATTCTATCCCCATGGAATCCCTTCATATAACATCTCCCTTAGATCATGATAGCTCTATCTAGTTGTTCATTCCACACAAAATTCAGTCTTCATCACAACTAGATGTGTTTTTCACTATGGTGTAATACTAAAAGTTGTTAAGTCAGAGCTCAGCTAGAATTCAATTTTAAATTCATTCAAGTGAAGGGGTGCTTTAGTGACAATCTGAATGTTTTGGAAATTAAGTTGGTAGTGGTAATTCCAGTTTTAATGTCCAACTTAGAATTCTAAGGTTTCTAAGAAAAATGTTTCCTTCTCCCAAGCATTTTTTATTGAAATATAGTTGATGTACAATATTATGTTAGTTTCAAATGTACTACATAATGATTTGACATTTTCATGTATTAGGAAATAATCACCGTGATGAGTCTAGTAACAATCTATCCCCCTACAAACATCACAATATGATTGACCATATTCTTTATGCTGTATATTACATCCCTGTGACTTATTTATTATATAACTGGAGGTTTGTGCCTTTTAATTCACTTCACCTGTTTCACCCACACCTCAAACCCTTCTGGCGACCAGCCATTTGTTCTCTGGGTCATACGGCAGTTCTACTTTTAATTTTTTGAGGAATCTCCATACTGTTTTCCATAGGGGCTGCATCAATTTACAATACCACCAGCAGTGCACAAGGGTTCCCTTTTCTCCATATCTTTGCCAGCACTTATTATTTGTTGTCTTTTTGATGATAGCCATTCTGACAGGTATGAGGTGGTATCTCATTGTGGTTTTGATTTGCATTTCCCTGATGATTAGTGTGATGTTGAGCATCTTCCACGTATCTGTAGGCCATCTGTACATCTTCTCTGGGAAAAAAGTCTATTTGGGTCCTCTGTCCATTTTTTAATCAGGTTGTTTTTTTGATGTTGGTTTGTATGTCTTCTTCATTTTGGATATTAACCCTTTAGCAGATATATCATTTATAAATATCTTCCCCCATTCATTAGGCTGTCTTTTTGTTTTGTTGATAGTTTCTTTTGCTGTGCCAAAGCTTTTTAGTTTGATACTGTTCCATTTGTTTATTTTTGCTTTTGTTTCCCTTGCCTAAGGAGACATATCCAAAAATACATCACTAAGGCAGATGTCAAAGAGCCTACTGCCTATGTTTTCTTCTAGGAGTTTAATGGATTCAGGTCTTAACATTTACGTCTTTAATCCATTTTGATTTTATTTTTGTACATGGTGTGAGAAAGTAATTCAGCTTGATTCTTTTGCATGTAGCTGTCTAGTTTTCCCAACACTATTTATTGAAGAGACTGTCTTTCCCCATTGTATACTCTTACCTTCTTTGTTGTAGATTAATTGACGATATTAAGTGTGGGTTCATTTCTGGTCTCTCTATTCTTTTCCATTGATCTACATGCCAGTTTTGTTCCAGTACCATACTGTTTTGATTACCATAGCTTTTGTTTGTTTGTTTGGGTTTTTGTGGGGTTTTTTTGGCCACACTGCACGACTTGTGGGATCTTAGTTCCCTGCCCAGGGATTGAACCCGTGCCCTTGGCAGTGAAAGTGCAAAGTCCTAACCACCGAACCTCAGGGAATTCCCTGTAATATATTTTGAAATCAGGGTGTGCGATAGCTCCAGCTTCTTCTTTCTCAAGATTGTTTTGGCTATTCAGGGTCTTTTGTGTTTCTATAAAAATTTCAGAATTATTTGTCCTAGTTCTGTGAAAAATGCCATTGTTGTTTTGATAGAGATTGCACTGAATCTGTAGATTGCCTTGGGTAATATAGTCATTTTAACAATATTGATTCTTCCAGTCCATAAGCACAGTGTATCTTTCCATTTGTGTCATCTTCAATTTCTTTCATCAATGTCTTATAGTTTCCAGGTACCAGTCTTTAAGGGCCCTGCTGCCCTTCAAAGCCAGATGTTCTGGGGCAGGACCTCCAGTCTAGGATCCTGATGTGGGAGTTAGACCCCTTGCTCCTTGCAGAGAACCTCTGCAATTGTAATTATCCTCTTGTTTGTGGGTCACCTACCCAGGGGTGTGGGTCTTGATTATACCACATCTCTGCCCCTCCTGCCTGTCTCATAGTGGTTCCTTCTTTATGTCTTTAGTTGCGTAAAATCTTTTCTGCTTTCTTGGATAGTCGCTCTGTAAATAGTTGTAATTTTGGTGTGCCCAAGGAAAGAGGTGACCTTGTGGTCTTCCTAATCTGGCCTCTTGGCCACACCTCTCTCTCTCAAGCACTTTTACTTGTACACCTCTACTGTACTTATACAGTAAAATATCTTTTTTATATTACTCCCAAAACAAAAGGATTGTGGGTTATATTTTTATTTTTTAAAGAGAAGTTCTTTGGATGGATGAGCTTTCCAAAGAAAGTGAATATTTTACTTGTGTGAAAATTTATTACTTGGATAGTTAAAAATCTATGGATAATGTACATAGAGTATCCTGAAAATTGTGGGAATAGCAGTTTTAGAACTTAAATACTAACTGTTTTGGGAGGAAGGGGTACAGTCTTGTGGCATGAGTCCCATTTTCTGTAGTCCTGGATATCAGGGTTGTTTTGTTGTTGTTGTTGTTGTTGTTTAACAGTGGGATTCTCATGAGTGCTATCCAATCTTTCCCTAGAATTCTGAACCAGGTGTCCACATAAGTTGTGGAGAAAAAGAATTGAGGAATGAAGAAGAAAGAGAGGGAAGAGGGAAGGGAGAGAAAATGAATATTGGAAAAATGTAGCTCAATGAAAGATTGTAATAGAACTTTGCTTTTATTTTGGTATTGCAGATACTGAAAAGGTATATGAGGTGAAAGATATTTGTCGCTTTCCTAAGCCCTATGCTATGCTTATTGTGGGAGGACCAAGAGTAGAGGATAAATTCTATTTGCCTTGGAAGTCTAAGCAACTCTCCTAGTAGCAAAAGAAGAATCATGTTCATTTCCAAAACCATACCTTTTAGGAAGGGATTATTTCTAATTTACAGTAGTGAGCATCTTTTATGTTCCTTTAGATACCTTTTTGATTTTTATTGGGTTGCTGGGAAAGGTAACTGATATTTATTTAAAGCAATAGGTCTATATTACAGTCACTGTGCTGATTGCTTTTCTTTATTTTTTATTTTATAATAGAGTATAGGGCTTCCCTGGTGGCGCAGTGGTTGAGAATCCGCCTGCCGGTGCAGGGGACGCGGGTTCGTGCCCCAGTCTGGGAAGATCCCACATGCCGCGGAGCGGCTGGGCCCGTGAGCCATGGCCACTGAGCCTGCGCGTCCAGAGCCTGTGCTCCGCAGCGTGAGAGACCACAACAGTGAGAGGCCCGCGTACCGCAAAAAAAAAAAAAAAAAAAAAAGTATAATAGAGTATAGTTGATTTACAATGTTGTGTTAGTTTCAGGTGTACAGCAAAGTGATTCAGTTATACATACACATACATCCATTCTTTTTCAAATTCTTTTCCCGTATAGATTTTTTTTTAATTGGAGTATAATTGTTTTACAAAGTTGTATTAACGTCTGCTGCGCAATGAAGGGAATCAGCTATACATATACATATGTCCCCTCCCTCTTGGCCCTCCCTCACACCCCTCCCATCCCACCCATCTAGGTCATCACAGCCCATTGCTTTTTTACATTAATTTACTAGCTCTGATTCTACACTATAAGATCAATTGTTTAGGTAAATGTTTTGTTTTCTGTGTTAGGGCCGTTTGTTGAATTTGGAGAGATAGACTTGCCTGAGTTCTGGGGAGACATGGATAATCAGAAGCACATTTATGAAGACTTTGACAAAGTACTCTTAGAGATGAATACATTACTTTCTGAAAAACATGCTAGCAAAAGCCAAAGTAAATTATTAGCAAATCCAGAAGATCAACATAAACATGATAAACATAGAAAATCAACACTACCACAAAGCCCACCAGAACAGCAGAGAGGGGCAACTGCAAACCAAGAACCAAACAGAATTTCAGCCAACGAACAAGAACAAGACAAAGAGTCAACTGGAGAACAAGAATTGAACAAAGAATCATTAGCAAAACGAGGAACCTACACAAGGTCAACTCCAGAACAAGGATCAAGTAGAGAGTTAATAATAGAACAAAGACCACATAATGAGTCAATAACAGAACAAGGAGTACCACCAGGAATCCACACTGAACCAGCTGCAGAGCAAGGACTTTACAGAGAATCAGTAACAGCACAAGGACAACATGAAGAGTCAACAACAGGACAAGGATCACACAGAGGGTCACCTGATGAACAGGGACCACATAGAGAGTCAGTATTAGAACAGGGACCACACAGAGGGTCAATTGCAGAACAGGGATCACACAGAGAGTCACTCTTAGATCGACACCCCAGAGGGTCAACTGCAGAACAGGAAGCACGCAGAGAATCCCTATTAGATCAAGGACGACCCAGAGGGTCAGTTGCAGAACAAGGAGCACGCAGAGAGTCAACTGCAGAACAACAACCACCCATAGAGACAATTCCAGAAAAACAAGAGGACATAGACTCAATTTCACAATCAAGAAAAGGTAGTATCTTAGGAGAAAGTGAAAAATCTAGGGAGGCTATTTCCTTTGAGTACACTGAAATCCTTCCACAGGAAGAAAGGACTCAGGGGCAAATCTATGAAGAGCAACTATTCATGAGTCCTGAAGTGCAAGAGAAAATTTCGGTATCAAGCAGAAAAGGTCATCTTTCAGGTAGTAATATAGTTCTTCTACATCAGCTCTTTGTTTTGTACAGTGGTTTTTAAAGTCCTTTCAGGAAATATTCATTTCAGTTAGGATCTCTTCCTGACATATAAGGTCATGCAATCTTCATATATATTTTGCTACTCAACATGAGTCTAGACCTTGAGTAATCAATTACCTGCAAACCAGAAAGTCTCTACTATCAATTTACCTAGAATTGCTTTAACACTAGAAGCCCATTTGTAAGGAAGAAATCTGATAATATTACATGTAGAAATTTTCGTTGGACCTCTGAAAAGGCAGTAGAAGCCCTTTTATTTTAAATGTGGTGTCTGATATCAGAATAAAAGAAATAAATTTCTTTTATTTCAATTTTAAAAGTATCTCACTTTTGGGCTTCCCTAGTGGCGCAGTGGTTGAGAGTCTGCCTGCCGATGCAGGGGACACGGGTTCGTGCCCCGGTCCGGGAAGATCCCACATGCCGCGGAGCGGCTGGGCCCGTGAGTCATGGCCACTGAGCCTGCGCGTCCGGAGCCTGTGCTCTGCAACGGGAGAGGCCACAACAGTGAGAGGCCCATGTACTGCAAAAAAAAAAAAAAAAAAAAAAAACCTCCTAAGAGATGGGTAACCTATGTTCTAGATTCTACACTAACATTAACTAATTTTAAATCTTTCATTTTTTTTAGCATTATACTTATTTCTCCATGAAACAAGACTACTAATTTCTGGCTCTCCCTGCATAGTAGGGATACAGCTTAAAAAGTTAGTGAAGTTTCTATTCAGTCAGATGTATTACTAGTGAGGACTTAATTTTGACTATCTGTAACAGTGATCCAAAATAAGTGTCTAAAAAACAAACAAAAGCAAAACAAAATAACAATGTCTAAACAAGACAGGAGTTTCTTTGTTTCTCATGTAAAAGTCAAAATTTATATGACAGCTCAGCCCCATGAAATCAACAGAGGCTCAAGCTCTTTCTGTTTTGTGTCTCCTCCAACCACGTGGTCCAAGATAGCTCACCACCATGTCCACATTCTGACCACCAGGTGAGGAGAAAGGATAGGTATTACATCATTTCCCATCACAGTTCATTGGTCGGAATTTAGGCACATAGTGACACCTAGCTGCCAGGGAGGCTAGGAAATATAGCCCTTAATTTGCATGGCCAAATTTGGGTACAACAAATAGCCTTTGTCACAGAGCTGCTCCCAACAACTAGAGTTATTAAGTGATACCACTATGATACAGCATATATAGAAAAGGACCTGAAAGAAAGTTTTTGTGTCCTATATGCAAGGCGTTTCTCTCATTTATTAACTTTAGAATATATAATAGAATATATAATGTCCAACTCATAGGCATTTTCTTTTGTACCTTTTAGAAACTGAAAAAAAGGAAGTTCAGAAAGACAAATCCTGTGAACCCAAGTCCCAAAAAATAGAAGGAAAATCATGGTCAGGTAACTTCTCATTTAATCCTCTTTTCATTCATACTCTAGAGCAAAACCATTATGAAAGTGAAGTTACGTTGGCTATATTATGGAACCTGTATTTTATAGGTGAACTTTTGACTTGTACCTGGAACACGAAGTATGCCAAATGTGAAGAGGAGGAACAGGCAAACTTAATCTATGGTAACTCCAAGTTCACAGGTACATGTTAACAACAAAACCAGGAAGAATAGATGGCACTCTAATTGATGAGCTTAATTTACTGTGGTACACGATGATAAGGGTTGGACTTAGCCAAGGCACAATGGCAGAGTGATAGTTGCGTTATTGTGTCCCTGAGCTGATGGATCTAAACATATTCAAGATGACTGTTTTGGGTGGTAGTGTACATGCAGTGCTATTGATGAATGCTCTTTAACACATATGCATTAATACAGTTGTCTCTCAGTACCTGCAGGGGATTGTTCCACGGAAACCAGCCCCAAAGCTCCCCCCATGAATACCAATATTCAGGGATGCTCAAGTCCCTTATGTAAAATGGAATAGTATTTGTATATAACCAGTGCACATCTTCCCATATACCTTAAATCATCTCTAGATTATGTTTAATACCTAATACAATGTAAATACTATGTAAATAGTTATAAATACAATGTGAATGCTATGTAAATGGTTGCCAGCATGTGGCAAATTCAAGTTTTGCTTTTTTGGAACTTTCTGGAAAATTTTTTTCTGAATATTTTTGATCCACAGTTGAATCCACAGATGCAGAACCTGTGGCTACAGAGGACCGTATCCAATTTTTTTTTCTTTTTACTGTTAAATGGCCCTGAAACCACTTTGAAGCTATCATCAAGGTATACAAAGGGAATCAGATGTTAGATATGAGAAAAATAGAAATCATTCCAGCTATTCCTCTCCCTGGTAGTTCCACATCCAAATATGTGAGGCAGGAGGATCTATCTTGTTTTTGAAGACTTACAAAGGAAGATCTACTCAACAGAGACAATAAAGAGTAGATGTTAGCTCTCAGTAAACCATGTCTTTAACAACAATTATTCCAACAAGTACTATTTTATCATTTTACCTTTCATCAACAAGTAGTAGAACTTATAAGATCAAGATATTTTCTACCTATCTGTAATTTTTTTCTCATTTAAGCATGGATCAAATAACAAATTTCTAGCCTCCAAATATTTCATGAAGTTGCATGGCATTGATTAAGGTCTTGTTGCCTGCTAATTCATGTTCCTCTTCTCCTGGTCTTACTTCTTTATCTCAGTTTTGCTTTACCATTTTAACAGTTGCATGGGTGATCCTTTTTAAGTCACATCAAATCTCATATGGGAAGCATAAGGGCATGAACGATTGAATTAGTTAATAAATCAAACATAAATCACTGGGCTTTTTCATGAAATATGCTTCATGTTATAACATTGAGCTTCAAGATAAATATATTAGTCAAGACTCTTTGGGGGAGACGTGGTAGTGGTGGTATTTACAGACTTATTTAACTAGTGAGTCCAGACTGCAACTGGCTTCAGGCACAGCTGAATCTAAGAGCTCAATAATAGCAGCAGGACAGTATCTCTTTGCCTCTCAGCCCTGTTCTTCTCTGTGTAACTTTCAGTTTTAGTTTTCACTGTATTGTGGCAAAGATGTCCATGAGAGCATCTCTAAGCCTACATCCTACTAGTTCAGGAATCAGAGTACAAGAAGAGTGATTGTCCCCCAGTAGTTGCCCCAAGAGTTCTGGGGCTAATTCTCATTGGCCTATAGTGGATTCCATTGCTGTCGTATGTGAATCATTGGCCGGACCTATATCACATGGCCATCCTTGAAGCAAGGGTGGAGGAAGCTCAGAACTACCTGATACATCTAAACTGACAATGGGGGAGAGATGTTTTCCTAAATCAAAAAAGGAGGGTGCTGAACTCATGAGGGGAGCATGAATTCCTGACAGGAAAAAAAGGAGCAGATGTCCATTACAATAAGTACTCGTATATTTTCCAGAACTTTGATAAAATTGTCCACTTCACTGATGTATGTTTCTTCCTTGATAGACCTACACTCGATGATCAGAAATATTCAGTCTTACAAGGAAATAAAAGGTAGGAGTGCCTTCAATGGAGTTTCCTTCAGTCTGCTCCAGTTTGTGCAACTCCTGGATACATTTGTTGGTGAAGATGCCCCCTTGAGTGTTAGTGAAGCCCTCACCTCCTTTTTTAAGAAGGGCTTTGTTGAAACAAAAGAAGAGAAAATGAGTGGCTTAGAAGAGGTGAGTAATATTATTTAATCAATAAAACAAGTGAGGTCACTATTATAAATAAATCTATCAATCTCAGTTGCTCCTAGTCTAGCTCTTCTTAAGTAACTTACAACCAAACCTATCACTTTAGTTCAACCAGCATGGCCATTAAATACTTCATTTTAATGTCAAATATTCTAAGATCACACTCCAGAGAACTCATTCCCCTAATAAGAACATGATTGCTGATGGCAGGTGATGGTTTATTTTACAGCTGTGTTTTTGCTCCTCTAAAGCTGGAAGAGCAGATTCCAAGGAGCAGAAATGTGTATATGCAAAGATGTGTGTTTGTGTATGTGTGTGTGTGTGTACACTGTCTGCTGTGTGAGTGCATTTGCAAATGCACATACCTAGGGGTACAGTTGTGGCTTGAATATATATTTTTATTCATGTGCACATATTTCTTAAGAAATTACTACTTATGGGCTTCCCTGGTGGCGCAGTGGTTGAGAGTCCACCTGCCAATGCAGGGGACACGGGTTCGTGCCCCGGTCTGGGAGGATTCCACATGCGGCGGAGCAGCTGGGCCTGTGAGCCATGGCCGCTGAGCCTGCGCATCTGGAGCCTGTGCTCCTCAACGGGAGAGACCACAACAGTAAGAGGCCCGTGTACCGCAAAAAAAAAAGAAAGAAATTACTACTTACTTAGGTGATAAATGCAAACACATTAGCTGATATAAACAGCTTATGTACTCTTATACGAAACACATAAATCAGATTCACCAGGCATATTCAGTAAACTTATCAGTCTTATGAGTCTTCTCAACCTAATCTAGAGTTGATATTCCTTTTGCCTCCTCAACTGCTATTCCCCCCATTTAATCAAATGGTATATGTTCACTTTCTTTTAGCAACAAAATTAAATTACTATCTAGTTGACATAATCTAGTAAAAAAGTCTAAATCATAAATAAAATTAGTATCAAGTTAGGTCAATGTTAAATATAAAAAAGAATTTTTGAACACAGTCATTTTTTTGTTGTTTGAACACTGCCATTCAACCCCCTTTACTACAAAACATATTCCATCAAGAAGCCAGGCAGAGCACCCCATGTTTTATCACATTCTTGAACAACTAGTAAGGGAGAGGAAAGGAATGAATCAACGATTCTCAAGGAGTGAGTCCCCTTCCTAAATTAATGTTTTAGCTCAATGCAGAGAATGCCTGCTTTTTGGCTTAGAGGTGAAACAAAGAAATGATATTTAGAGAATTAAAATGAAATCCATTAAAACATTTTTTAATTAAAATTTTTTTTAAATAATAAAAAAATAAATGCTTCATTTTACCATTCATATTTATGCTTAGTCCCAAAGTAAAACTGTCTCTATAAAAAGTGCCGCACTTTGGGGGGAATAAGCCTAAGATGCCAACTAGCACAGTACGGTGTATCTTCTGTGCTTTGTTATCCTGTTTGTATCCTAGGCTAGACAAAATGCTTCCCAAGTCCGACGGGGACTTCTCCTAAATGCCCTCTTTCAGAAGTGGGACTGTGATGGCTCAGGCTTCCTGGATCTGAATGAAGTTGATGAACTCTTGTACACATACAAGGAGGGAATGGAAAAGGAATCTATGAAGAAAGGTAAAATGTAAGAATTTTCTTAAGTTGTGGTAACAACTTGGCTTCAAGTTTCCCGGTATTATGGCATATATACAGTTAAAACACTGGTTGGTCTAAAACCATGAGACACCACTTCACACCTACTAGTGTGGCTATAATTTGTTTTGAGCTTTATTGAGATATAATTGACATGTAACATTGTGTAAGTTTAAGATGTACGATGTATTGCTTTGATGCACATATATTGTGAAATGATTACCACAGTAGCTTAGTTAATACTTCCACCACCTCACACAATACCGTTTCTTTTTTTGTGATGAGAACATTTAAGATCTACTCTCTTAGAAACTTTCAAGTATACAATGCAGTATTAACTATAATCACCATGCTGTACATTAGAATCCCAGAACTTTTCTTACAATGAAAGTTTGTACACTTTGACCAACATCTCCCCATTTCCCCCACCCCCAGCCCCTGGCAACTACCATTCTACACTCTGTTTCTGTGAGTTTGGCTTTTTTAGATTCCACATATAAGTGAGATCATACAGTATTTGTCTTTGTCTGACTTATTTCTCTTAGCATAATGCCCTCAAGGTCCATCCATGTTGTTGCAAATGACAGGATTTCCTTCTTTCTCATGGCTCAATAATATTCCATGGTATATGTGTCATTCACATATATACATATATATATATATAATTCATGTGTCATATATATATATATATACACACACACACACACACCATGATTCTTTATCCATTAATTCGTTGACAGACACTTAGGTTGTTTCCATATCTTGGCTATTGTGAATAATTCTGCAATGAACATGAGATGCAGATATCCCTTTGAGTTAGTGATTTTATTTCCTTTAGATATATATCCAGAAGTAGAATTCCTGGATCATTTGGTAGTTCTATTTTTAATTTTTTGAGGAACCTCCACACTGTTTTCCACAGTAACTATACCAATTTACATTCCCACCAACAGTCCACAAGGGTTCCCTTTTCTTCACATCCTTACCAATACTTGTTATCTCTTGTCTTTTTGATGACAGTCATTCTAACAAGTGTGATGTGATATCTCGTGGTTTTGATTTGCATTTCCCTGATGATTAATGATGTTTGAGCATCTTTTCATGCACCTTTGGTCATTTGCATGTCTTCTTTGGAAAAGTATCTATTCAGTTCCTCTGCCCATTTTTCAATCAGATTTTTTGTTTCTGTTGAGTTGTATGAGCTCCTTACGTATTTTAGATATTAACCCCTTATCAGATATATGATTTGCAAATATTTTCTCCCATACTGTAGGTGTTCATTTTGTTGCTACTTTTAGTGTGCAGAAGGTTTTTAGTTTGATGTAGTCCCGCTAATTTATTTTTGCTTTTGTTGCTCATGTAGCATGACTATAATTTTTTAAATGGAAAATAACAGTGTTTGCAAGGATATGGAAAAATTGGAACCCTTGTGCATTGCTGGTGGAAATATAGAAAATGTCAGAGCAATCAGGAGTTGAATTGTTGTAGAGTGCTTTGTCCCAAGACCTTAACTGTACTTAGTTAGGTTCCTTCTGTGTACCTGGCTACCCCATGCTCTTGGGGTTAAAAGAATCCAAACCACTCCACAGTTCTGCCTATTTTCCCTTCTTGTTTTATTTTTCCGCTTCTACAAGGTCTGATTCACCTCTCAAGTCTGAATGGCTTGCAAGTTTCCCCTGAAGTTACTTAACTTCTTATTCTCCTTAATGACTTTTTCTTCTCCTATATTATATTTTTCTCTTCTGATCAATTCTTCTCAATCAAAAGCTACTAAAAATATTATTCTAATGTAATAAGTTCTCTCCTTCATTTGCTTAGATCCCAGTATAAATGATTTTGCTCTTCACTGGGTTTAAGGATTTATCTGGTTACTTTGGCATAACAGATTTCAAATTCTTAAAGTATGTAGTACATGAGGGAAAGAGCAATCAGAGTTAGTTAAGGTCTTCAACCTTTTCAGAAATGAACGTAACCAATATGTTGATCTTCAAAGGTACCTAAGTTTATCAACTGTCATGTGTTCTTCATTAACTATGTCTTCTACAAACAGTACATTATACTACACTACTTGTCTTAGACTGCCTCCAAAGACAATTTACTTAATGAAGCTTCAAAAGGTATAATGAGGTGGTTTCCACTTAACAAGATGGGAAAACTTCATAACAGAGAACTATGTTCCATAGAAGAAAAGATACTACACAATGGTCAGGAGAGCTGGGTTCCAATACTGGATCTTTCACTAAATGGTCACATGACCATGGGCAAGTTACTGAACCTCTATAGAGTTAAGTGTCCACATGGGTAAAATGAAGGAGTTAGACACAATGGATTCTAGAATTTAAGGGACCTAAGGATGATGTTATAAGGTTTCACCTGGCTGAGTGGTAGAATTAAAACAAAACAATAGGGCTTCCCTGGTGGCGCAGTAGTTGAGAGTCCGCCTGCCGATGCAGGGGACACGGGTTCGCACCCCGGTCCGGGAGGATCCCACATGCTGCGGAGCAGCTGGGCCTGTGAGCCATGGCCGCTGAGCCTGCGCGTCCGGAGCCTGTGCTCCGCAACGGGAGAGGCCACAACAGTGAGAGGCCCACGCACCACAAAAAAAAAAAAAAAAAAAAAAAAAAAACAATAACAGATGACGTAAGAGTCATCTTGAGTTCAATATAGGAAGTCACTGTAAGATGTTACAGTGGACTTGAGGTGCCTTTGATATGCCTGATTTTCCATGGGAAGCAGTTGTCTGCGGCTTCAATTTGCTGTAAGAGAGGAGAATGAAAATTTCCCCCACAGATGAATGAACTTTTGATTAGTTCTTGGTTTTGTATTTATGTCTTTTAGCTAAACTACACATCCAATTTCCAAAGCCACACCCTGGTCACGAAGTGAGGTTGTCTTCCAAACAGTTTCAGAAATACATAGAATTGGTTGTATCTGAACTCAGAGGCAGTGAAGATCAAGTTCTGGAAAGCGTTGTGGAGTTTCTGATGAATACTTTAGAAAGGAGCCATGTTGAGAGTCTGAGAAACTGTGCCAGACAAAAGTGGCTGCATCAAATCCAACATGCTGCAGAGACAAGTGGAGTATCCTTGGAGCCAGTGTACACAGAGACCTTTAAGGCCCTCACCCAGGTGTGTTTTCTAAAATGATATATAAGAGAAAAAATTTCCTTACAGTAGGTGATGTGCAATGGTTACAAAGGAGGAACACACTAAATTCTCTTGAGAAATGGCTGCTATAGATGTTTTATTCATTCCAATACTTTACAATGACCCAAAGCCTAGTAAAGATGCAACTGGAATGATTGCAAGTTGGCAAGCAGAGAGGAAAGGTATAAGAAATAAAATTATGTCTTGGGATTCCTAATTTCATTTGTGCCAAAAGTCAGATAAGCCTAGAACAGACAGTAAACTGCCATTAAAAAATAACCGTGAGGAATGTTCATTGCAGCACTATTTACAGTAGCCAGGACATGGAAGCAACCTAAGTGTCCATCGACAGATGAATGAATATATACAGTACCAAACGTAAGGTAGATAGATAGTGGGAAGCAGCCGCATAGCACAGGGAGATCAGCCCGGTGCTTTGTGACCGCCTGGAGGGGTGGGATAGGGAGGGTGGGAGGGAGGGAGACGCAAGAGGGAAGGGACGGGGGAACAGATGTATATGTATGACTGATTCACTTTGCTATAAAGCAGAAACTAAAAAAAAGAAAAGATGTGGCACATATATGCAACGGATTATTACTCAGCCATAAAAAGTAACGAAATTGAGTTATTTGTAGTGAGGTGGATGGACCTAGAGTCTGTCATACAGAGTGAAGTAAGTCAGAAAGAGAGAAACAAATACTGTATGCTAACACATAGATATAGAATCTAAAAAAAAAAGGTTTTGATGAATGTAGGGGCAGGACAGGAATAAACACACAGACGTAGAGAATGGACTTGAGGACACGGGGAAGGGGAAGGGTAAGCTGGGACGAAGTAAGAAAGTAGCGTTGACATATATACACTACCAAATGTAAAATAACTAGCTAGTGGGAAGCAGCTGCATAGCACAGGGAGATCAACTCGATGCTTTGTGACCACCTAGAGGGGTGGGATAGGGAGGGTGGGAGGGAGACACAAGAGGGAGGGGATATGGGGATATATGTATACATATAGCTGATTCACTTTGTTATACAGCAGAAACTAACACAGCATTGTAAAGCAATTACACTCCAAGAAAGATGTTAAAAAAAAAAATAGCCGTGAGGAGATGTACATGCAGTTTAAGCTACATTTCCCTTGCATGATGTTTTGGGAGTCAGTTTTAAAAGGAACTATTTAAATCATAAAGTCATTATAAAGTAGAATCCAACATGACACTATATTTCATAGCACTGCCTAGAAACAGTCTGAGACTATTACAGAATCCTGTCACTTAAAATACATGACCTGGATGAACCACTGTCCACAGCTCTACTGCCACCTCAGACACTCCCAGCTTGCTGCTCTTTCCAGGCAGAAACAGCATGGCTGTCTTCTACATATATCACAGCTTCCATTGATCCAGGGAAACTATGTCGTTCATCCCAGCTAAATAGCAGCACTTGATTATGGGAATCATCTCCTGAATGGCTGAATTTTCCAATGTAGTTGGAAATGATGTGACCAGCAACAGGAGACCAATCAAGAAAAAGAGGTATTGCTCCAACTTGCTTCAGAGATCTGCAGTACCCTAAGATACATCTTTTTTTTTAATTATTTAATTTATTTTTGACTGTGTTGGGTCTCATTGCTGTGCGCAGGCTTTCTCTAGTTGCGGCGAGCAGGGGCTACTCTGTTGCGGTGCGCGGGCTTCTCATTGCGGTGGCTTCTCTTGTTGCAGAGCATGGGCTCTAGGCGTGTGGGCTTCAGTAGTTGTGGCACACGGGCTCAGTAGTTGTAGCTCGCGGGCTGTAGAACACAGGCTCAGTAGTTGTGGCGCACGGGCTTAGTTGCTTCACGGCATGTGGGATCTTCCCAGACCAGGACTCAAACACGTGTCCCCTGCATTGGCAGGCAGATTCTTAACCACTGCGCCACCAGGGAAGTCCACCCTCAGATACATCTTAATACATCTTTGTTAGTTAGCCTATTGATCTTCTATGTAGAAAAGGAGGAGTCAAGGCAGAAGGGAAAAGAAAAGCACAAAGAGCAAACCCAAGTACATAGAAAGAGGAGACAAATACCAGAGAAAGTGTCTCTCATGTCCCCAATTTATGGGCATATTTAATATATGTGTTAACATATAATATTGTTATAATATTTTAGGTACAGAGAATTCTCAGTTATTTTAATTAGAAATAGTAGTTGAGTAAAGTCTGCAATCTGTATCCCCAAGTAATCCTTTCCTGAAATGATGTAAATCAAACGTCATAGCCAAACAATGTTAAGAATTTCTTGAGAGCATTTTTTCCCATATTCACATCATAGTAGATGGTTAAGAAATATGAATGAAATGAAGTCATCTTCTTGCCTCAGCTTTCTAAAATAAGTACTTCTAACTGAAGCCCATACAACATGAGTATGGTTCAAAGGGATCCAAGTTTTAAACCTCTAAATTTAAGTAGACCTGGCAGATTTTTTTTTTAAGTAAACTAGTCTGATTGACATAGTGTATATCTATTCCACTCACTAAAACTCAGGTTTCAGGAACAGCTGTGGTGTCAGCTGTTTCCCCACTGCCTATGAATGGTAATATCTGCATCATTTATTCAGGGAAGTTAAATTATCGGGTTCAGATACACAAACTGGCTAATGAAGGGAGACATGATTAAGAGAATAGCTCTTTGGCTATTGGCAAATAAATGGTCAGAAACATTTTGCCATAGGATGCTGAAGCCCATGGAAATAAGAAGATCAGTGCTCACATTTCCCTCTTAGAAGAAAACCTACTACTGCCTGATAGAGGGAAGGTTCTATTGAGGAATATAGCTTGTACTTTAGACGATGCTCCATTTGTACTGAACAGCGTGCTCTACAGGGACATGAAGGGGATCAGGTAAGAATATCTTGAAGAGGTTGGTTTCACCCTTCTAAAGAAAATAATTCCTTTTGTGAAGTAAACTAGCATTGAAATCCTGGTTAGCTGCCCAAGAGAGAAATGCCTCAGATCACCAAACTTTCTAGAGCAGGAGGTGACGGGTTTGCAGTCTTGGATGGTTTCACCTGGTTGTTTCTAGAGTTCACTCTTAGGCATTAATTTTCCATGTAGGGACTGTGCTTCACAGTGTCAGTTCAATTATTTCTGCCTACTCTGTAAGTTATGTCTCCTGCATCCTTTTTTTGTTTGTTTGTTTGTTTGTTTAATTTTTTTTAATTTTTTTTTAAATTTTTTAAAATTTTTTTTAAGCACCGAGCTGATCTCCCTGTGCTATGCAGCTGCTTCCCACTAGCTATCTACCTTACATTTGGTAGTGTATATATGACCATGCCGCTCTTTCACTTTGTCACAGCTTACCCTTCCCCCTCCCCATATCCCCAAGTCCATTCTCTAGTAGGTCTGTGTCTTTATTCCTGTCTTACCCCTATGTTCTTCATGACATTTTTTTTCTTAAATTCCATATATATGTGTCAGCATACAGTATTTGTCTTTCTCTTTCTGACTTACTTCACTCTGTATGACAGACTCTAGGTCCACCCACCTCATTACAAATAGCTCAATTTCATTTCCTGCATCCTTTTTTTTTTTTTTTTTTTTTTTTGCGTTACGCGGGCCTCTCACTGCTGTGGCCTCTCTCGTTGCGGAGCACAGGCTCCGGACGCGTAGGCTCAGCGGTCATGGCTCACGGGCCCAGCCGCTCTGCGGCATGTGGGATCCTCCCAGACCGGGGCACGAACCCGCATCCCCTGCATCAGCAGGCGGACTCTCAACCACTGCACCACCAGGGAAGCCCCCTGCATCCTTTTTATATATGTTTTCTCTGTTATGATCTAAGCTTTTTTTTTTTGCCTGTCACAGTGTAAGCACTCTATGTCAACTTTTATTGATATTATTTTCCTTTGTAGCAGTCTTTCCCCAACAACATTTAGAGTCCCACATCAAATGCAGCTGGATATTGCAACCATTATAACAATATAATCACTATTAATTCCTTGCCCTTTCCATCGTGTCCCCCTAATCTGACTGTATCTGACTCATCCATCCTCATTTTTTTCTGAGCAACATCTTGCTTCTTCTATATACACACCATTAAGCTTATTTTTTAAATCTTTCTCTCAAGTCAGACTCTCCTAACTGGTAATTTTATCTGAGTCCACTTCTCTGACATACAATACTAATGATTATGAATGGTTGGATCTAGTTTCCTGCATGGTTTAATCTGAAGCCCCCTCCTGTTGCCTCTCTCCCATCCTCATATTCCTATTTCTCAGCTTTACAGTAGTGGATGAAGGGCAGCCAATACACGTCCCCCAAGTTCAGAACCATGGGAACGTCTTCTTCTGGAACCATTCCCGCAAGAAGAACGATCGAAATGGGTCATTCCTAGCTCTGCCTCTTCAGGATGCATATAGGAGGATCTTTGGGGTCTTGGCTGTTGACACCTTAAGAGATCCCCAGAAAATAAACATCTTCCTACCCCATGAGATCAAATTCTATCAGGTAAGGCACAGAAAAATTCTTCAAGATCTGTGGTAGGGTGGCCTCTCCTTCTATACTTTTAAAAAAGCGAAACCTGAAACCAGATGAGAGTGAAGCTATGTATATAGGTAGTGTCATCATACTTGTATCAGTCTTTGGAGAGGCTCCCCATTACACATGGAAGGACTCAGCCTCAGTTGCCCATCTATGTCTCAGCCTGTCTGGGAAGATTGTTAATATGTGTCTGATTGCATTAATCATAGGAACAGCATTTTCTGCTATAGAACTGAAATCCAGCTATTAGACTACTAACTAAAACCCAAAAAGTAGGAAGGAACTTTTAGAAGGGACATACTAATGTTTTATTAATAGTGGTACCTTGAAATCCTTTGCTCTTTCCACAAGCGGTTCTAAACATGATATGCCTTCCCATAGTTCTTATTTCAGTGTTATAATTTTTGAGGATAAAAATGAAGGAAAAGCCTAAATGTTTCTCGAGTATTCGTGTTTTCATGTTAGATCTCAAAAAGGAGAGGCACTTTTAAGACTATAAAATAACTGGACCGTTTCTACAAGCATTTAAATTTAATTTTATGAATAGAAATTTCAGTGAAGGAAGATTGAAAACCTTTATGGAGGCAATGGACTGGGACATAGCAGCAATCAGGAAGTTGCTATCATTTGTTCCCCTGTATGCTCTTGATGTTTATTTACCATTATTTAAATTTTTCTCCTCTCATTTACTGGATGTACAACTGAGGAAAGTGGTAGAATCGTTTTCCCTGGCCATCTTTTTTAATAATAAGTTTCATTCTCATCAGACGTAAGAATCATGTGAAGATATTAAGAAGCAAAATGGAAGAGTATGGAGTTATCAGTAGGTGAACTATATATGGTCTTATTAGAGAATATGTCAAAGTGAATTCCAAATTGACTCTCTAGCCCTTGGAGGTAAAGGCTCCTGGGTTACCCTTAGATGCCTTGGGTCCTAATATAAAATGCAGATATTTTTGAAGAATTTTTGGTTCCTAGAGTTTCTTTCTTTTTTTTTTTTTTATAAAGGTGTCACATTTTATTTATTTATTTATTTATCTTTGGCTGTATTGGGTCTTCGTTTCTGTGTGAGGGCTTTCTCTAGTTGTGGCGAGTGGGGTCCACTTTTCATCGCAGTGCGCAGGCCTCTCACTGTTGTGGCCTCTCTTGTCGCGGAGCACAGGCTTCACGCGCACAGGCTCAGTAGTTGTGGCTCACGGGTCCAGTTGCTCCGTGGCATGTGGGATCTTCCCAGACCAGGGCTCGAACCCGTGTCCCCTGCATTAGCAGGCAGACTCTCAACCACTGCGCCACCAGGGAAGCCCCCCTAGAGTTTCTTGACAAGAAGACCACAGGTGGGTTCTAAGGACTTCCTGTCCCTTCTCTGTAGAACAGGCTCTCTTTATGTATCTAAGAAGATGGTGTACTCTAGCGTGTTGCAGGCCTTGGAACCCAGCACACCTGTACTGCTTGCTGATCTGATGACAGTAACCTTGTAAAGATGCAGACATTAATATTGCATCAGATCAGGGCAGCTCTTACCCATCTGTCCAAGGTTGGCATCAGTTCTTGGCTTTTAAACCTTTTTTTCTCATTTCAAAGTTTATCTTGTTCTTCTGACACTATTTTCTGATAGCACATATCACAGATTTCACTGGATGATTGTCAGGAAACACAATAAGTTAGGTTGATCTTATGGTAGATCTCTCCTTACTTTTGATTTCATTGTGATCCTTTTTTCATAGTAGAATCTGGAACGCTACCTTTTGAGAACTGATGAATAATTTGTAGGAAGTAGATTATCAATTAAAAAGATAATCCAATTGATGCATTACTAATTATTTTGGTGTTTTAAATAGAAAAGGCAAGTTGAATTTTCTGTCTCTATAGGGAGTTGCCAACGTTTTTAGCACTGCCTATCACTACGTCCACAGCCGAGAGCATATCCTGCACATTGTGATCACCGGCATCAGCTGGCTCTACAGCATCACATCCAGCATCACTGCCATCACTACATACTTCACTGAGCCTAGCCCAGAGAAGGTAGGCAAGGCTGGGCAGTGTTAGACCTCCCCAGGTTAACAGAGTTTCTAGATACTATTGACTTGCTCGTATTTTAAAGCATATTCAGTTAGCTATTATGCTATGACCCCAACTCAAGATCCTTGGTTGTGAGTGGCAGAAATCCATCAAACTGCCTTAGGCAAAGGGGGGGCATTGATTAACTCAGGTAACCAAATGAAGAAAGGGCAGGGGTCAGGCTGGCTTCCGGGATGACCATCTGGGCTCTCTCATGTTATTTTTCTTCCCAGTTCTCACGTTTGCTTCCCTCTGCACTTTGGCTTTGCCCTTCTGGCTAAAGACAGGTTTTTTTCTACAGGGCAAGCCTGATGCTTAGTAACTAAAAAAGAATTTTGCTTTCCTGTTCCAATTTGGAAAACCCAAGAAAGAAAACTCGTTTTGATCTATCCTGAGATATGCGCCTCCTGACCAGGGTGGGAAATTTACAGTAACTGGCAGACC
This sequence comes from Mesoplodon bidens, assembly GCF_964165515.1. NCBI lineage: Eukaryota > Metazoa > Chordata > Mammalia > Artiodactyla > Ziphiidae > Mesoplodon > Mesoplodon bidens. The sequence goes on from NC_138179.1 coordinate 15,797,677, forward strand.
CCACCAGGATCATATGGGTGAACTGGGAAGGGATGAGGCACCCCTGTTTTGGAAGGACACCTTATATCACACCAATCAAAAACAGAAAAAAACAGGCTCCCTATCTATAATGTGATGAGTTTTTGATGAATGTTTGCTTTGCTTCTTTACACCTAATGTTAATGTTAGAATTTTTCATGTGATAAGAATGGATGGAAAGGGGTCCTCCTTTCAAGAAGGCTAAACTATTCTGCACGGTCCCTGATCAGGTGGTGGCAACACCTTGATTGTCTTTCAGTCCTTTACCTGGCCGTCCCACAGGTGCCTCTCCCCTTCCTTTTTGGCTTCTTTTCCTTCCTTCCCTCCAGGTCCCCGCTTCCCTCCTTCAGTGGCTGGATCAAGCTGACGAGGCCTTGGCTAAAGAGGGCAGAATCACGAGCTCTCTGATGGGGTGACCAGGCCAAGGAGGTGGAGAATGCCTAGTTGTGGGTGCTGCTCCTGGGGTGGGGTGGGGGTGGGAGCCTTCAAGTGCCTTCTGAACTGGGGCGGACTGCCTGGTGTGTGTGTGTTGGGTGGGCTGTGGTGAGAAGCTCTCGGTATAGGGGGCAGACCACCAGGTCCCATAGGCCACAGGCACAGTGGGGCCGTAGTGTGTGGGGTCTGGGGAGCATTCCACTTGGCCAGCGTCTAAGCACTTTGTTGGAGCCCTCAGAGAAACAGCACCTAGGGCCCATGAAGAAGGTTAACATCACCTATAGCAGTCAGCAAGAAGCGCGGCTGAAGGGGCGTGTAGTTTCAGAATTGTAATGCTGTGGACAAGACCACAAGGGTCACTATGCATCTGACCCAAGGCCATCTTATGGAGGTGGAGACCATCTCCCAACGGGGAGAGGAGGACCACTCAGCAGCCAGGGTCTGGGTGGGGTCACAGCCAGGTAGAGACCAGTGCAGCCTGTCTAAGCCTGTAGTCAAGGGTTTGTCCTAGGTGGGATACTAGGTGAGGTTTTGATGTTAAAAATGGCTGAGGATGGCTGTAGGGATACCTTTTTTTTTTTTTTTTTTGCGGTACGCGGGCCTCTCACTGCTGTGGCCTCTCCCGTTGCGGAGCACAGGCTCCGGACATGCAGGCTCAGCAGCCATGGTTCACGGGCCCAGCCGCTACACGGCATGTGGGACCTTCCCGGACCGGGGCACAAACCCATGTCCCCTGCATCGGCAGGCAGACTCTCAACCACTGCGCCACCAGGGAAACCCAGGGATACCTTTTTTTTAAAGTATTCAACTATGGTAACTTACTAAGCCTCTCCCTTACTTTATGCAGCCCCTCCAGATCTACTCTCCTCTCTTCTCCAGCTCGCTCTGTACCTCAGAAAGTAGACTGAATCAATGGACTCCTTGGCCTTTAGCTTCTGCTTGGGATTGTCCAGTGAGAGGCACCAGTAGGAGATTGATGGGCAGAAAGAGAGGGAGGCTCTCCTTCTGTTTTTGGCTCTCCCTCTGCCAGGTTGCTGTGGGTTAGCTGTGTTCTTCAACTAAAGGCCACTGTACCTTTAGTCAAGTGGCCCTCTCCCTCTCCTGTCTTCTCCAAGTTCCAGTAATTGCTTCCATCCCTTGCCTCTTCAGGCTAAAAGTGGTAGCAGCTCCCCATTGTTACAAGGCCTGGGATTCTAAATACTGCCCATGCTTTCATAAGTAGTCCCTTTATTAAACTCTCTTCAAATTAGCCAGTACTGGTGTGTCATCTGCTTCCTCCTGACATCCTGACTGATACAAATTATAAAGTAGATTCTGAGACACCCCACCTCACCTCATGCCCATGTTTCTGTAAGGTACAGAGTCATGGAGGAAAAAGAGTTCTCGCTCTTTTGACAATACCTATAAATGAGGGAACATAGGAGTTTCAATTTCTCTTAGATATGAAACTCAGGCTATCTCTTTTATTGTGAATAATAATAAATATCATTATTATTATTATTTATTTAGTTTATCACCCCAAAGCACCTATGTCTAACTATTTCTTTGGAGCACCAAATTTGTTAAATATTTAACTGTGTTAGGCCAAATAATGTTTCCCCCCACCAAGACGTCCATATCCTAATTCCTGGAACCTGTAAATATGTTACCTTAGTGGCAAAAGGAATTTTGCAGACATGATTAGTATTAAGGACCTTGAGAAAGGGAGAGTGTTCTGGATTAGCCAGGTAGGCCCTATCAACTATACGTGTCCTTTAAAGCAGATAACCTTTTCTGGCTATGGTCCCTGAAAGGTGAAAGGATGGAAGAAGAGTCAGAGCGATGGCAGTGTGAGAGAGTTGACACCCTGTTGCTGGTTCTGAAGCTGTACAAAGACCCAAGGTTGCTAGGAGCTAAGGGCAGCCCCCAGCTGACAGCCAGCAAGGAGACCAAGACCTCAGTCTCTTACTTTCCTGAGGTCTTAAGAGGAAAAAGCAGCTAACATGTGCCTGGTTTGCTATCTTAAGTTATATCAAGTAGGCTTTTGAAAAAACAAAAGCCAGAGATTAGCAGGTGATTTCTGCTTTCCACCTCTCCCCATTTCTTTTCTTAGGCAGCACAAACTTTCTGCTTGAGTGGGGAGGAGGGTGGTATACAATACCACAATTAATGTTTCACATCCCACCACACATAATAGAAACCTTTTAAAATTTTTTTCTTTTATTTTGGCTGTGCTGGGTCTTCGTTGCGGTGTGCAGGCTCTTTGTTTCCGGCTTCTCTCTAGTTGCAGCACGCGGGCTCTCTAGTTGTGGTGCGCAGGTTTAGTTCCCCCACCGCATGTGGGATCTTAGTTCCCCGACCAGGGATCAAACCCCCAACCCCTGCATTGGAAGGCAGATTCTTAACCAGTGGACCACCAGGGAAGTCATGAAACCTTTTTTTTTTTTAACCTCAGGGACTTCAAAAATGCTGTTATCCTGCCCAGAACATTCCCCCCACTTCACTCCATCACACTTAGGTCCTACCTGAAGCAAACTACAAACTTTACCAAGGGACATAAATTTTTTTCATAAAATTAAAAAGTCATATCATGATTATTTTCACAAGAAGACCACTTTTTAAAAATATAATTTCTTACCAAAATTATTTTTAAGTTTAACAAAATTCCAAGATAAATTCCAGCATGATTTTTTTAATTGGCCAAATGATTTTAATCTTCATCTGGAAGAAGAATAAATGCATGAGAATAGCTAAGAAAATGAAGGATAGGAGGGAATTTACAGCCATGGTCTGAGGAAGGATGGCTGATTCTATTTCAAAGATTGAAATGATTAAAGCGAGGTTGATACATTGATGACATAAAAATGTAAAACTTTCCTGCATCAAAGTTATAAACACAATTAATTGCCACATATCTGACAAAGGATTAACAGTGTTATATAAAAGTCAATGAGATTTTGAAAATCCAAAATAAAAATAAGCAAAGGACAATTTTATTTTAAAAAAAACCTCATGCAAATGGTCAATAAACATGGGAAAAAATGTTCAATCGTTCTCATAATGAAATAAATACAAAGTTAAGTAGAAGATAATTTCTTACCTAATAAATTGAAAAAGGTTTTTTTAAAATATAATTTGAAATGTCTGTTAGACATCTAAGTGGAGATATTGAATAGGCAGTTGGATATATGAGCTTAGTGTTTGGGAGAAATCCAGGCTGGTAAATAAATTATATTTAAAACTACTCGACTGGGCTTCCCTGGTGGCGCAGTGGTTGAGAGTCCGCCTGCCGATGCAGGGGACATGGGTTCCTGCCCCGGTCAGGGAGGATCCCACATGCCGTGGAGCGGTTGGGCCCGTGAGCCATGGCCGCTGAGCCTGCGCATCCGGAGCCTGTGCTCCGCAACGGAAGAGGCCACAACAGTGAGAGGCCCGTGTACCAAAAAAAAAAAAAAAAACTACTCGACTGGTTACACATTGTGAATGTATTTAATCCCACTGAATTGCACACTTATGAATGGTTAAAATGATAATATTATGCTGTGTATATTTTACCAAAACAACCCAAAACAAAACAAAAACCGTGAGACTGGATGGGATGACCAATAGAATGAGTGAGGATAGGAAAAAAAAATTCTGAGACCCAAACCTTGAGGCCCAAGTGTTTGGCATCATTGTGGCTCAAAATTATATTGACCTTGACCTATAATTTGAAAAACATTTTATATTACCTAAGCTTTTCTAATTTTTTTTCTATTTATTTGTCCCCAAAAGTCTTAATGAGAGTATGAAGTCTAGGGGACTTCCCTGGTGGTCCAGTGGTTAAGAATCTGCCTTCCAATGCAGGGGACAAGGGTTTGATCTCTGGTCGTGGGACTAAGATCCCACATGCCTCGAGGCAACTAAGCTGGCGCACCGCAGTTACTGACCCCACGGACCACAACTAGAGAGAAGCCAGTGCGCCACAACGAAGAGCCCGCATGCTGCCCATGCACCACAACTAAGACCCTGACGCAGCCAAAAACAAATAAATAAATATTTTTTTAAAAAGAGAGAGAGTATGAAGTCTAAGTACTCCTCTCTCTAATGATATCTCTGCCTCTTTTCAAGGATTCAGACTATGTTTTACGAAATATGATGGTCACAGGGCACCTGGGTCTAACAGAAGTCCACAGGAATCCCCCTATCATCTTTAGGAAGACTTGCATCTTCAGGTATGAGACATACCTCATGGTCTGTTTTGTTTGACTGCCAGCTTCTGCCTTTTATTAATATACACTGGCTTTCATTCTGATTGGGTTTTAAAGAAAAATTACTGCAGACCTTTGTCTGCCTGGGTCCTTTCCCCCTCAAGTCCTTTTTATTTTATTTTATTTTATTTATTATTATTTTTTTTTGCGTTACGCGGGCCTCTCACTGTTGTGGCCTCTCCCCCTGCGGAGCACAGGCTCCGGACGCACAGGCTCAGCGGCCATGGCTCACGGGCCCAGCCGCTCTGCGGCATGTGGGATCTTCCCGGACCGGGGCATGAACCCATGTCCCCTGCATCGGCAGGCGGACTCTCAACCACTGCGCCACCAGGGAAGCCCTCAAGTCCTTTTTAAAACAGATTTCAATTTAGTGTTTTATTTTCTATAATTGTCCTGTAAACATGGAATTAACAAAACCCCACCATGGTTATGAAAAATACACCCACATCACTTAATCAGAGCTCATCCTCTTAATGTTAGCTAGCCTGTGGACTTGTATTTTTTATTTAAAGAAGACAGTCTGGGGCAAAGATGGGGAGGAGGCAATGAATGTTACCTTTAATAGCCCCCAGTTCTAGATAACCTTGAATGCCTCTCACCTGTGGAACGCAAAGGCTATTAAACTGTGGACAGATGCAGAACAGATCTTAACTAGAATACATCTTTTGCAAAAAGGGACCACTGCTTCTTAGAAGGTCAGCACAGTTGAATAGGTGGTAACCTATCTCAGACTAGTAGGCTAATTTGACATTTAAGTACCTATGTTAATTCAATTTTAGTTTGGCCTCATACCAGAATGTTCATTCAGTATTAAGCTCTTTTCTATATAGTTATTCTTTGTGCTGGTCAAGAGTTTTACAGGAGTCCTTGTAATACCCAGACTTATAACCTCAGATTCCTGTGTGTAACTTAGAGCAGGTGCTTTCTGAGGAACTCTGTTGACCAAGAAAGCTTAGCATGATGCATCATTACTATGGTTATCATAAAGACACAAAGTGATGGCTCAGCTGCAGCAAGGGGTAGGAATAGCAAAAGAAGGACATAACCTTCCCTATCATCATAGGATTGATGTTATGATCTATAAGTGTGTGTTTTTTTTTCTTTTGGCCATGCCCTGCAGCATATGGGAATCTTAGTTCCCCAACCAGGGATCGAACCCCTGTCCCCTGCAGTGGAAGCACAGAGTCCTAACCACTGGACCACGAGGGAATTCCCTAAACGTGCTTTTTGAGGCTATGCAAAGCACCAACATTTTTACAAATACCTCAAAGGAATGACATCTCAATATCATGTAAGGACTTCCCTGATGGTCCAGTGGTTAAGACTCTGAGCTTCCACTGCAGGGGGCGGGGGTTTGATCCCTGGTTAAGGAAGTTCCGCATGCCAAAGTTCGGCCAAAAAAAAAAAAAAAAAAAAAAAGATACACTCAATATCATGTAGATGGGGAAAGAGGGAAAGAGATAAAAAGAGATACCTCACTAGAGAAAAAAGGAGCCACTATATTTCTATGAAAACTGCAGGTCCCTCACTGAAGCAGGTGCCCTGCCCAGATCCCCATGTACCTTCTGCCAGGGGCCAGGTCCTACTGCTAATGAGTCACACTGTAACTTTCTCTGGAGGAGCGCCCTTGAGCAATGGGAGCCTCTCACCAGGAGGTGCCTAAGAGTTCTGTAAGCACCCTCTCCACACACAACCCGAGCAGCTTAGAGCTCTAATGACTGACAAAAGGCCTCTCCCCTGCCTCAAGGTAGAGCAGAGTCTGGGCACAATTTGCCTTCCAGAGCTCGCTTAGAGCTCTAATGACTGACAAAAGGCCTCTCCCCTGCCTCAAGGTAGAGCAGAGTCTGGGCACAATTTGCCTTCCAGAGCTCCCCTTGGGATCAGACTGAGGCTAGAGTTCACCTGAAATCACATTCTTGCTTAGCTCCTCCCCCTTGCCTATCCTGCTTTTCTCAGACTCTTACAGGTTTCTCCTGAGAGCACTCCCTCAATAAATCATTTGCACAGAGCATCCCTTTCCCAGGCTCTGCTTCTAGGGCACCTGACCTAACACGCTCATTATTCCTTCAGGCATTCAACCAATACTTATTAGACAATATTTAAACAAAAAACAAATACCCTCAGATAAGGATAAGTATATAGTAAAAACAATAAGGCAGAGTATCAGGGTGCAGCGAGACTCAGGTGCAGCTATTTTAGATTGTGGGGACTGGGAGGGCTTCTCTATGAGGAGCTGAGACCCCCGTGAACTCAAGGGGTGGAGTGGTCCAGGCAGACGAAACAGCAACAAGGGCTGGTGCGGTTGGAGTGTAGTAGGCACAAGAGAAGATGATTCAGTATGTTTGGGTGGAATGTTATGAACAGGCTGTTGTTTTATATCCTTATGCTTATTTGGTTTTGGTTTCAGAGATTTCCTCTTTAAGTGTACAGACAGTTCAGAAGTTGTTTTGGCCTCTGTCTGTGGAGAAAACCACATAGTAGTTCCACTTCGTGAGAGAACAGGAGAAGCTTTGGGAGTTCTCGATGTTAACATTGGCAGGAGTAAGATGTTGTTGTATCGAGAATTTAAAGATCTACAGAAAATGACGAAGGTGATCCAAGTTGCCTGCAATGAAATACTGGGCGAATTATCTGGAGAAATAAAGAAAAGCTATATCTTAGGTATTGTGCAAGTGGCGACCATCTGAATTCATGGATTTAAAAAGTTTTGGGGAAATCACAGACAATGCAATGCAGGATGCATTTTCTAAAATGAACTGTTGCAATATATAGATCTTTCCACATGGAAGGATTTCCTTCTTGCAGTCTTGGGCTGATGAGTATGGGCTATAAATGATACCAAAGGGTAAGGAATCACGTTTTCTTGGCTAGAGTCATGGTTTTAGAACTGGAAGGACTCATAAAGGCAGTATACAAGTAGCATTTGATTGGGTTGGCCAAAAAGGTCGTTTGGGTTTTTCTGTAACATCTTATGGAAAAACCCGAATGACCCTTTTGGCCAGCCCAATATTAAATGTCAACATCAAGTGTCAAGCACTTTAAATATGTTATTTCAATTAGTCCTTACCATAACTCTATGAGGTGAATGGTGATTATTTCATTTTACAGATGAGGAAAGTAAAGTTCAGAGAAACAACTTGCACCAAATCACATCATTAACAAGTGGTGAAGGCTGGATTTGCACCCCAGTTTGGGTGCTCTTTTCACTACATTACACAGCACTAACTCATCAGAACATCTCATTTTACAGATAAAGAAGCTAAGGCCCGTCAAAATAAAAGTCTGATAGCAAGCTAGTGCACGGCCAAGAACAGGCCCCCAGTCCTTATGATTCCACATCCACTAGGCTACCCTTAGCACAAAATCAGTTTTGGCAGAAGGGAGGGAAGAAGGAAGCATGGAAACCTTTGGCTGCCTGGAATGGAATAACCAGAATTAGTAGAGTAACACTCTGGTGGGGTAAAGCTGAAAGGTTTCTAGCCACTACACAGTGTGGGAGAAGAAGAAAAAAGAAAAGAAAACCGTGTCTTTTGAGCATCCACTATGTGTAAGACCTGGGGCTAAGCACTTTTACATATACCATCTCCTGTAATTCCCGCAGCTCAACAAGGAAGTAGGGATCAGCTTTATCCTCACAGAAAATGAAAAGGAGGCTCAGAGAGACAGCAGAACCAATAAGGGGGAAAGCAGGTATTCAAACCAAGATCTAACTCCAAAAATGGTTTCACATTTCCTCAAAGCCTCTTCCTGTGAACTTCGCCAGGTGTAATTCCATTTTTGCCTTTTGATTTCGTGAATAGGGAAACTGATTGTTTAAAACCATAGGATATGGTCTTCTTTTTCCTGAAGAAAAAAAAAAGTTTTACTATATTATGTTCAGAATCCTATTAAAAAGTAGTGTGTGTACTGAACAACAATGTGGGATGTCATTCTATTATTCCAGAAATTGAAAATGTGGGAGAAGTCCAGCGGGCAGGCATTCTCTTCTTCCGAGTCATGCTGAAAGAGCTACAACAGTGCCTCCGGCTGCTTACCTCCATGGACTTTGTGTCACTGTTGCTCTATGATTATGATCCTCTGGCAGAGCCAAAATCACCAGACAGCCAGTCCCAGGAGTTGGAAGCCAACATAAAACTAGTACAAGACATTCTAAAAGGGATTATCTTGTTCTTTCATCCAGAATTGGAATTATCAAGTGACTTAGGAAATTGGGATCAGTGTAAACTGGTAAGTTTTTTTTTAAGTACACTTTATTGAAAAATATCCTACACAAGTTTAGATATACAAATCATAATTGCACAAATCCTAAGTATACAAAGGCAAGAATTTTTACACAATGAACATTTGTAACAGGCACCTAGATCAAGAAACAGAACATTAGCGGCATCCCCAAAGCCTTCCTTTGTACCCTCTCGCATCACCAGCTTCACACACACACACACACACACACACACGCACACTCACCCCGGGGTAACCAGAATCCTAACTTCTAACACCATAGACTGGTTTTGCCTGTTTTAAAGTGTATATAAATGGAATTATGTAAACTGATGAACTGGGCACTCTACTTCCACTTGTGGATGATTCCATAACTTTTGTTCTTTGTTCACAGTATGTTAACCAATACTTAGTCGAGAATATTTGTGGCTTTGATCCAACTGCTAGGAAACTGAAGGTTAATTTAAAGCTCATTGATGAATATATCAGAGGTAAATTTCCACTTAATTATGGTCTAAATCTATACCAACAGCAACAAAACACAGTTGCAATCCAGAGACTTTTTTTTTTTTTTTTTTTTTTTTTTCTTTTTTTTTTTTTTTAATTAGTTTCTGCTTTATAACAAAGTGAATCAGTCATACATATACATCTGTTCCCACATCCCTTCCCTCATGCATCTCCCTCCCTCCCACCCTCCCCATCCCACCCCTCCAGGCGGTCACAAAGCACCGAGCTGATCTCCCTGTGCTCTGCGGCTGCTTCCCACTATCTATCTACCTTACGTTTGGTAGTGTATATATGTCCATGCCTCTCTTTCGCTTTGTCACAGCTTACCCTTCCCCCTCCCCATATCCTCAAGTCCATTCTCAAGTAGGTCTGTGTCTTTATTCTCGTTTTGCCCCTAGGTTCTTCATGACATTTTTTTTTAAATTCCGTATATATGTGTTAGCATACGGTATTTGTCTTTCTCTTTCTGACTAACTTCACTCTGTATGACAGACTCTAGGTCTATCCACCTCATTACAAATAGCTCAGTTTCGTTTCTTTTTATGGCTGAGTAATATTCCATTGTATATATGTGCCACATCTTCTTTATCCATTCATCCGATGATGGACACTTAGGTTGTTTCCAGCTCCGGGCTATTGTGAATAGAGCTGCAATGAACATTTTGGTACATGTCTCTTTTTGAATTATGGTTTTCTCAGGGTATATGCCCAGTAGTGGGATTGCTGGGTCATATGGTAGTTCTATTTGTAGTTTTTTAAGGAACCTCCATACCGTTCTCCATAGTGGCTGTACCAATTCACATTCCCACCAGCAGTGCAAGAGTGTTCCCTTTTCTCCACACCCTCTCCAGCATTTATTGTTTCTAGATTCCTTGATGATGGCCATTCTGACTGGTGTGAGATGATATCTCATTGTAGTTTTGATTTGCATTTCTCTAATGATTAATGATGTTGAGCATTCTTTCATGTGTTTGTTGGCAGTCTGTATATCTTCTTTGGAGAAATGCCTATTTAAGTCTTCTGCCCATTTTTGGATTGGGTTGTCTGTTTTTTTGCTATTGAGCTGCATGAGCTGTTTATAAATTTTGGAGATTAATCCTTTGTCAGTTGCTTCATTTGCAAATATTTTCTCCCATTCTGAGGGTTGTCTTTTGGTCTTCTTTATGGTTTCCTTTGCTGTGCAAAAGCTTTGAAGTTTCATTAGGTCCCATTTGTTTATCTTTGTTTTTATTTCCATTTCTCTAGGAGGTGGGTCCAAAAGGATCTTGCTGTGATTTATGTCATAGAGTGTTCTACCTATGTTTTCCTCTAAGAGTTTGATAGTTTCTGGCCTTACATTTAAGTCTTTAATCCATTTTGAGCTTATTTTTGTGTATGGTGCTAGGGAATGATCTAATCTCAAACTTTTACATGTCCCTGTCCAGTTTTCCCAGCACCACTTATTGAAGAGGCTGTCCTTTCTCCACTGTACATTCCTGCCTCCTTTATCAAAGATAAGTTGGCCATATGTGCGTGGGTTTATCTCTGGGCTTTCTATCCTGATCCACTGATCTATCTTTCTGTTTTTATGCCAGTACCAGACTGTCTTAATTACTGTAGCTTTGTAGTATAGTCTGAAGTCAGGGAGCCTGATTCCTCCAGCTCCGTTTTTCGTTCTCAAGATTGCTTTAGCTATTCGGGGCCTTTTGTTTTTCCAAACAAATTTTGAAATTTTTTGTTCTAGTTCTGTGAAAAATGCCATTGGTAGTTTGATAGGGATTGCATTGAATCTGTAGATTGCTTTCGGTAGTAGAGTCATTTTCACAGTATTGATTCTTCCAATCCAGGAGCATGGTATATCTCTCCATCTATTTGTATCATCTTTAATTTCTTTCATCAGTGTCTTATAGTTTTCTGCATACAGGTCTTTTGTCTCCTTAGGTAGGTTTATTCCTAGATATTTTATTCTTTTTGTTGCGATGGTAAATGGGAGTGTTTTCTTGATTTCATTTTCAGATTTTTCATCATTAGTGTATAGGAATGCCAGAGATTTCTGTACATTAATTTTATATCCTGCTACTTTACCAAATTCATTGATTAGCTCTAGTAGTTTTTCGGTAGCATCTTTAGGATTCTCTATGTATAGTATCATGTCATCTGCAAACAGTGACAGCTTTACTTCTTCTTTTCCAATTTGGATTCCTTTTATTTCCTTTTCTTCTCTGATTGCTGTGGCTAAAACTTCCAAAACTATGTTGAATAAGAGTGGTGAGAGTGGGCAGCCTTGTCTTGTTCCTGATCTTAGTGGAAATGGTTTCAGTTTTTCACCATTGAGGACAATGTTGGCTGTGGGTTTGTCATATATGGCCTTTATTATGTTGAGGAAAGATCCCTCTATACCTACTTTCTGCAGGGTTTTTATCATAAATGGGTGTTGAATTTTGTCGAAAGCTTTCTCTGCATCTATTGAGATGATCATATGGTTTTTCTCCTTCAACTTGTTAATATGGTGTATTACATTGATTGATTTGCGTATATTGAAGAATCCTTGCATTCCTGGGATAAACCCCACTTGATCATGGTGTATGATCCTTTTAATGTGCTGTTGGATTCTGTTTGCTAGTATTTTGTTGAGGATTTTTGCATCTATGTTCATCAGTGATATTGGCCTGTAGTTTTCTTTCTTTGTGACATCCTTGCCTGGTTTTGGTATCAAGGTGATGTCGGCCTCGTAGAATGAGTTTGGGAGTGTTCCTCCCTCTGCTATATTTTGGAAGAGTTTGAGAAGGATAGGTGTTAGCTCTTCTCTAAATGTTTGATAGAATTCACCTGTGAAGCCATCTGGTCCTGGGCTTTTGTTTGATGGAAGATTTTTAATCACAGTTTCAATTTCAGTGCTTGTGATTGGTCTATTCATATTTTCTATTTCTTCCTGAGTCAGTCTTGGCAGGTTGTGCATTTCTAAGAATGTGTCCATTTCTTCCAGGTTGTCCATTTTATTGGAATAGAGTTGCTTATAGTAATCTCTCATAATCTTTTGTATTTCTGCAGTGTCAGTTGTTACTTCTCCTTTTTCATTTCTAATTCTATTGATTTGAGTCTTCTCCCTTTTTTTCTTGATGAGTCTGGCTAATGGTTTGTCAATTTTGTTTATCTTCTCAAAGAACCAGCTTTTAGTTTGGTTGATCTTTGCTATCGTTTCCTTCATTTCTTTTTCATTTATTTCTGATCTGATCTTTATGATTTCTTTCCTTCTGCTAGCTTTGGGGTATTTTTGTTCTTCTTTCTCTAATTGCTTTAGGTGCAGGGTCAGGTTGTTTACTCGAAATGCTTCCTGTTTCTTAAGGTGGGATTGTATTGCTATAAACTTCCCCCTTAGAACTGCTTTTGCTGCGTCCCATAGGTTTTGGGTCGTCGTGTCTCCATTGTCATTTGTTTCTAGGTATTTTTTAATTTCCTCTTTGATTTCTTCAGTGATCACTTCGTTATTGAGTAGTGTATTGTTTAGCCTCCATGTGTTTGTATTTTTTACACATCTTTTCCTGTAATTGATGTCTAGTCTCATAGCATTGTGGTCGGAGAAGATACTTGATACAATTTCAATTTTCTTAAAATTACCGAGGCTTGATTTGTGACCCAAGATATGATCTATCCTGGAGAATGTTCCATGAGCACTTGAGAAAAATGTGTATTCTGTTGTTTTTGGATGGAATGTCCTATAAATATCAACTAAGTCCATCTCGTTTAATGTATCATTTAAAGCTTGTGTTTCCTTATTTATTTTCATTTTGGATGATCTGTCCATTGGTGAAAGTGGGGTGTTAAAGTCCCCTACTATGAGTGTGTTACTGTCGATTTCCCCTTTTATGGCTGTTAGTATTTGCCTTATGTATTGAGGTGCTCCTATGTTGGGTGCATAAATATTTACAATTGTTATATCTTCTTCTTGGATCGATCCCTTTATCGTTATGTAGTGTCCTTCCTTGTCTCTTCTAATAGTCTTTATTTTAAAGTCTATTTTGTCTGATATAAGAATTGCTACTCCAGCTTTCTTTTGATTTCCATTTGCATGGAATATCTTTTTCCATCCCTTTACTTTCAATCTGTATGTGTCTCTAGGTCTGAAGTGGGTCTCTTGTAGACAGCATATATATGGGTCTTGTTTTTGTATCCATTCAGCCACTCTGTGTCTTTTGGTGGGAGCATTTAGTCCATTTACATTTAAGGTAATTATTGATATGTATGTTCCTATTCCCATTTCCTTAATTGCTTTGGGTTCGTTATTGTAGGTATATTCCTTCTGTTGTGTTTCTTGCCTAGAGAAGTTCCTTTAGCATTTGTTGTAAAGCTGGTTTGGTGGTGCTGAACTCTCTCAGCTTTTGCTTGTCTGTAAAGGTTTTAATTTCTCCATCAAATCTGAATGAGATCCTTGCTGGGTAGAGTAATCTAGGTTGCAGGTTTCTCTCCTTCATCACTTTAATTATGTCCTGCCACTCCCTTCTGGCTTGTAGGGTTTCTGCTGAGAGATCAGCTGTTAACCTTATGGGGATTCCCTTGTGTGTTATTTGTTGTTTTTGCCTTGCTGCTTTTAATATGATTTCTTTGTGTTTAATTTTTGACAGTTTGATTAATATGTGTCTTGGTGTATTTCTCCTTGGATTTATTCTGTATGGGACTCTCTGTGCCTCCTGGACTTGATTAACTATTTCCTTTCCCAAATTAGGGAAGTTTTCAACTATAATCTCTTCAAATATTTTCTCAGTCCCTTTCTTTTTCTCTTCTTCTTCTGGAACCCCTATAATTCGAATGTTGGTGCGTTTAATGTTGTCCCAGAGATCTCTGAGACTCTCCTCTGTTCTTTTCATTCTTTTTTCTTTATTTTGCTCTGCATCAGTTATTTCCACTATTTTATCTTCCACCTCACTTATCCGTTCTTCTGCCTCAGTTATTCTGCTATTGATCCCATCTAGAGTATTTTTCATTTCATTTATTGTGTTTTTAATCGATGCTTGATTCATCTTTAGTTCTTCTAGGTCCTTGTTAACTGTTTCTTGCATGTTGTCTATTCTATTTCCAAGATTATGGATCATGGAAATAGAATCTTGGATCAGCTTTACTATCATTATTCTGAATTCTTTTTCAGGTAGACTGCCTATTACCTCTTCATTTGTTAGGTCTGGTAGGTGTTTATCTTGCTCCTTCACCTGCTGTGTGTTTTTCTGCCTTCTCATTTTGCTTATGTTACTGTGTTTGGGGTCTCCTTTTTGCCGGCTGCAGATTCGTAGTTCCCGTTGTTTTTGGTGTCTGACCCCAGTGGCTAAGGTTGTTTCAGTAGGTTGTGTAGGCTTCCTGGTGGGGGGGACTAATTCCTGTGCTCTGGTGGTTGAGGCTCGATCTTGTCTTTCTGGTGGACAGGTCCACGTCTGGTGGTGTGTTTTGGGGTGCCTATGGCCTTATTATGTTTTTAGGTAGCCTCTCTGCTAATGGGTGGGGTTGTGTTCCTGCCTTGCTAGTTGCTTGGCATAGGGTGACCTGCACTGTAGCTTGCTGGTCGTTGACTGAAGCTGGGTGCTGGTGTTGGGATGGAGATCTCTGGGAGATTTTTGCTGCTTGATATTATGTGGAGCTGGGAGGTCTGTTGTGGACCCGTGTCCTGAAGTTGGCTCTCCCACTTCAGAGGCACAGCACTGGCTCCTGGCTGCAGCACCAAGAGCCTTTCATCCACCCGGCTCAGAGTAACAGGGAGAAAAAGTAGAAAGAAAGAATTAGTAGAAGAAAGAAAGAGAGAGGGAAAGAAAGGAAGAAGGGAAGAAAGGAAGGAAGAAAGGAAGGAAGAAAGAAAGGAGGGAGGGAGGGAGGGAGGAAGGATGGAAAGAAAGAAGGAAAGAAAGGAGGGAGGGAGGGAGAAAGGAAAGGAAGAAAGACAGGAGGGAGGGAGGAAGGAAAGAAAAAGAAAGTGGAAAGAAGAAGGGTGGGAGGGAGGAAAGAAAAAGAAAGAAGGAAAGGAGGAGCGGAGGGAGGGAGGGAGGAAGGGAGAGTAGGAAAAAAAGAAAGAGCAGGTAAAGTAAAATAGAATAAAGTATGAAATATAGTAGCGTTATTAAAATTAGAAAGTAATTATTGAAAAAAAAAAAAAAAAAAACCGGACCGATAGAACCCTGAGACATATGGTGGAAGCAAAGCTATACAGAGAGAATCTTACACAGAAGATTACACATACACATTCACAAAAAGAGAGCAGGGGGAAAAATCAAAAATCTTGCTCTCCAAGTCCACCTCCTCAATTTGGGATAATTCGTTGTAAAAAGAGGAAAAGGGCGAGAAGTCTGAAATCTTGCTCTCTAAGTCCACCTCCTTAATTTGGAATAATTCGTTGTAAAAAGAGGAAAAGGGGGGAAAGTCTTAAATCTTGTCCTCAAAGTCCACTTCCTCAATTTGGGATGATTCGCTGTCCATTCATGCACTCCACAGACGCAGGGCACATCAAATGGACCGTGGAGCTTTAATCCGCTGCCTCCGAGGCTGCACAGAGAGATTTCCCTGCCTCTGCTCTCACAGCTCCCGGGTCTCAGCCTTGGACCTGGCCCCGCCTCTGCGCGTAGGTCGCCGGAGGGCGTCCGTTCTTCGCTCAGACAGGACGGGTTTAAAGGAGCCGCTGATTCGGGGGCTCTGGCTCACTCAGGCAGAGGGGAGGGAGGGGCACGCAGTGTGGGGCGGGCCTGCGGCGGCAGAGGCCGGCGTGACGTTGCAGCAGCCCGTGGCGCTCCGTGCGCTTTCCCGGGAAAGCCGTCCCCGGGTCTCGGGGACCCCAGCAGTGGCGGGGTGCACAGGCCCCCCGGAAGGCGGGGCGGACAGTGACCCGCGCTCGCACACAGGCCCCGCGGCGGCGGCGGCGGCGGCGGCGGCGGCGGGCCGCGGCGGCGGCGGCGGCGGCGGGCCGCGGCGGGCGGGCGGCGGCGGCGGCGGCGGCCCACGCCCGTCTCCGAGGTCCGTGCCTTACCCGCGGCTCGTGCCTGTCACCGGCGCTTCCCCAAGCAGCCCTCTTAATGCCCTCTCCTCGCGCACCAGGAAACAAAAGGGAAAAAAGTCTCTTGCCTCTTCAGCAGCTCCAGACCCTTTCCCCGGACTCCCTCCGGGCTAGCCGTGGTGCACTAACTCCTTCAGGCTCTCTTCCTGCCGCCAGCCCCAGTCCTCTCCCTGCGCTCCGACTGAAAGCCGATACCCGAGCCTCAGCTCCCAGCCCCGCCCGCCACGGCGGCCGAGCAGACAAGCCTCTCGGGCTGGTGTGTGCCTGAGGGCACCGGTCCTCTGTGCCAGAATCTCTCCGCTTTGCCCTCCGCACCCCTGTTGCTGTGCTCTCCTCCGCTACTCCGAAGCTTTCCCCCTCCGCCACCTGCAGTCTCCGCCCGCGAAGGGGCTTGTAGTGTGTAGAAACCTTCCCCCCTTCACGGCTCCCTCCCACTGGTGCAGGTCCCGTCCCTATCCTATTGTCTCTGTTTATTCTTTTTTTCTTTTGCCCTACCCAGGTATGTGGGGAGCTTCTTGCCTTTTGGGGGGTCTGAGGTCTTCTGTCAGCGTTCAGTAGGTGTTCTGTAGGAGTTGTTCCACGTGTAGATGAATTTCTGATGTATCTGTGGGGAGGAAGGTGATCTCCGCGTCTTACTCTTCCGCCATCTTCCTCCGGGGTCCTGAAGCATGTCCTTGCCTCCTATCACACTGGAATCCCATCAAGCCTTCAGGCTTCCTACCAGCTTACAGGATGGAATCTGCTGGCGTCTCCCCGCTTTTCCCCTCCATTAATGGCAGGGTCCCAATGTGTACTTGCGACCCATGCTTTTCTCAAACCAGTGCTTCTCCCGTTTAGCGCGCGCCAACCCCCCTCGCGGGCTCCTTGCAAAAGACTGGCCAGAGACTTTTATTAGAATAAAGCAAGTGGCTCATACATTCAATTTTTAGGGGAAAATAGTTCTGATTATAGTCTTCTAAAAGAAGGGGCATTGTCTGTAATCTACTGCAGTCCCCAAAGTGACTGTCTGTGCCACACATATGAGAATTCAGAAGCACCTCTGTCTCCCACTTATTGACTACATGTTCATAATTCGCTAAAAAACAAAAGCAAATAGGGGCTGCAGTGAGACTAGGAGACAAGTATGTTAAGCAAAAAGGCAGCTATTATCTTTAGTTTCCATGAAGAACCAAAGAAAATAATAGATCATGAGTCTTTATAGACTAGTAATGTAGACTTTTTGGAGGAGGAACATCAGCAGGAATCAAAGCAGTGAGGCTCACAGGTTGGAAAAGGTGATGAGCTCTTTGACCACAGAGAACTGGTCACATATAAGGGTAAATATACATATACAAGCACACATTTCTCTATGTGTGTATATTACCCCACCAGAGACCTGAGGCCAGTTTTGTTTTGTTTTGTTTTGTTTTTTGCTGCTCAGCTAGTGGGATCTTAGTTCCCTGACCAGGGATCGAACCTAGGCCCTCGGCAGTGGAAGCACAGAGTCCTAACCACTGGACAGCCAGAGAATCCCCCTGAGGCCATTTATATGACTAGAACAGTAAAGAGTGAACTTAAAATTTTGACTTTTTTTTTAACTCATTTAAAAAACTAATCATTAATTGGAAAAATGGCTATGTAGAAATCTCTTCACTAAGCCTATCCATCTCTCCCCCATTCTCTTTGGAGACTCTGAACCAAGTCACAAGGGTTTCTGGACTTCTGTGACACCTATATTAGGCAGAGAGGCTTGGAATCAGACTCCTAGGACAAGAGAAAGGAAAAGGCAACTCAGAGGAAGACAACCACACTCTTCAGGCTGTCTGTGGCAGTGGAAGCACATAGCACAGTGGAAACACAAAGCAGTGAGCGAGGACGGGTGGATGAGAGAGAGAGATCTTCTGGCTTAGGAAGGAGAGATACTCCCAGAAGTTCGGGAGTGCTAGACACGAGATTCACATAAAAGTTAACATGAATTCATGTGGACTGAGAGTGGTGTGAGTAAAGATTAGAATTCCTGTTTGGAAGGTCTTCTGTGTGCCCTCAGGGCCATGGACTGATTCACAGAGCCTCTGCATTCACAGGTGTTGCAGTTATCACTTCTAAGGTGCTGTTTAAGGAAAACAGTAACGGCAGCAACAACAAAAATGAATACGTGTTCACTATATATTTGTATACACTGTACTTGGTCTATACTTGTTCACTGTTCACTGAGGGCTTAAAACTCTAGAAGAAATATTTTCTATGTCAGTGCCTAGTTGCTGCTTTTCCCTTTGGAGTAGATTTAGTCCCTGCTGTGGGCCTGGCACTGCCCCATGTGTGACCCGTTTGTCTAATTGATATTCTCCCTGAGTCCCTACTCCACTTTGGTCCCCATCCAACCTGCCAGCCCCTTGGCCTAGAGCCAGACCCTGCTGCCACTTGTGTCCCTTCAGACTGATGCTCCCCTTCTTGGGCAAGGACTCAGGTACCCCCCAGTGTCCAGTCCAGTCCCTCTGTCAGATAGGAGCTAGGGATGAGGAACAGGCCCCTCCCCTCTCCACCTTGAAGGCATGTTCAGGAACTGGCTCTCAGCCCTTAATAAAGGCATCGTCCATGGCATTGTACCAATGCTTCAAGGGAGTTTCTTCAGGCTCACCTCCGATTTGCCTATCAGAACTACCTCCTATTGTCATATATAGCTCTTTTGTTTCAGGGAAACATGGAAATTTCTGTTTCCTTTGCTTGCCCTCACTTTGGACTGTGCTAGCTGATTCCTGAGCAGCCTTGATCTCCAATGCTCCCAACCACTTTCTTTTCCAACAGTGTCCTCAGGTGCCAGGAATTCCAACTGCAGTTAACAGAGCTGGATTCAGCCAGAAGCTAATATCCCCTAGGCTCCCCTACCATGACCACCAAACCTTTAGCATTACCACAGTCTCTGAAGCAATCAAGAAAGTTCATAGACCACCCAGGTACCAACACTCTCTCCTTCAGATGCAATTGTATCAGGAAATTCTAAGCTCCGCATTTGGGGAAAGGAAAGAGAACTCTTGGGGCATCTTTCTGCTTGTGCCAGAAAAAGAGTCTTCTGGCAGGGCACTCTGCTGCCCAAGTTTATCTGAGCCTTCTTCTAGAAGTAAGTAAGGCCCCTACTCCATGACTCCACCCAGCATGAAATGCCACCAATACCTATAGGTTCTGCCCAGGATGGGGAGGGACTTTTGGCATAGCTCCTAACTCACCAAACCTTCCAAACTGATGATTTTGCCAAGAAGACAGAGTCAGGGCTGGTGATGTGCCCACACTTTTTTAGGCCTTCTGCTTCCAACTCTTACTCCACTTCATCCTAGCTCTAGCGAGATCATACGGTATTTGTCTTTGTCTGACTCATTTCACTTAGCCTAATGCCCTGTAGTTTCATCCATGTTCTTGCAAATGGCAGGATTTCCTTATTTTTTATGACTGAACAATATTCCACTGTATGTATATATCACATTTTCATTATTCATTCATCTGTCAGTGAACACCTAGGTTGTTGCCACGTCTTGGTTATTGTAAGTAACACTGCAGTGAACATGAGGGGTGCAGATATCTCTTCAAGATAGTGATTTCATTTCCTTCAGATATATACCCAAAAATGGAATTGCTGGATCATACGGTAGTTCTATTTATAATGTTTTGAGAAAACTCCATATTGTTTTCCATAGTGACTGCACCAACTTACATTCCTACCAACTGTGCATAAGGGTTCTCTTTTCTCCACATCCTGGCCAGCACTTGTTATTTCTTGGGGTTTTTTTGTTTGTTTGTTTTTTGTTTTGGTAATAGCCATTCTAACAGATGTGTTGTGATATCTCATCGTGGTTTTGATTTGCATTTCTAGAAAGGGTTATTTTATATTCTGGTGGAATTCCAGGCAGCTGTGTCCCACCTTTATATCGAGACAGTCATCTTTGAAGGAGCACTGGGCAGCTTTGTTCAGCAGGCTTGGCTTCCCAAGACTATGCCATTGCATGTGAATGTTGCTGACATACTTCCCTTTGGGGGACCCACTGACTCCAGTGACCACTCCTGGACAGCTGTGCATAGTGCATCAAAAGCCTGCTACCCTCTGTTACTCTGCCTAAAGTACTCACGTAGTTAGCCTTCTCTACCTGAAGACCCGTGACCTGACCACCTTGTAATGGATCTGTTCTCCTCACTCCATTTTGGACCTCTGATGCCAGCCTCGCCTGGTTTTTCTGTCCCATGTCCCCTTCCCAGTGGGTTTGGACAGACGTTTTCTACCAGGAAGTGTTCTCAGACCTAGAGGTAAGAAGAGCTGTCTCCCATTCCAAGTGTGACCAGAATCACTTTGCTGTCTAGAAACTGTGTTTCTGCAAGTAGCCATACTTCCTCCCCACACCTAAATCCAAGCATCTATAGGTGCACAGACACTGGTCTTAGCAGGAGTTCCCCAGGCCCTCCACTTTTCCTGCGAGATCCCCAGGGCTCCTCTTCCAAAGCAGCCACAGCCTCAGTGCCATCACCATCTATAAAGAAACTCACCAGCTTCCTCCATAAAATACCACCATGATCCTCCAAGAATGACAATGGAGGGAGATGCTCTACCATCAGGGGGCAGGACTGCTGGACTCACAGCCCTGATTAACTTCTGTCCTCAAGATTCACCTTTCCCCGGGATATTGTTCCCTAATTGCTATTGCCACCACCGTGGCGGCTCTACTGCGTGCTGTTCTCCATCCCTCTCCATTCCCGAAGTGGGGCAAGACTCTCTCCTTCACCTCCCACTGCACAGCTAAAGATCAGACAGGATTCTACCAGCCATCCAGAAATAGCAAATATGAATACAGCACTGAACTGAATCTGCACCTGTGAGGTTGTGCCGGGTTCTTTTAAATGAGTCAGAATGAAATGGACAAGGAAACAAGAAAATTGTTTTGTCCTATAAATTTGGCTTGGATTTGGCTACAGTTCCCTACCACTTTTTCAAACCTAGTATTCTTGGATAGTGGTCTCTTCCAAGACTTGTTCCTACTTGTCGGAAAAGAGCTGCTATCACAGTTAGATCTGGGTTTAAGAGGGAGTCTAGAGTGTGATATTTATGAGCTGCTCACGAATTTCAGGCTCTAGAGGTAGAAACATCCATTCCGTTCTAGAATAGATTCCCTTGTCCTGAAAAGAACCGCTTAAAGGGCCCTGTTAGTTAAGATATGAGACAAGTACTCACACACTGTTCAGGAACTATTTTGGAATTTGGTAAAGACCTGGGGCCTAGGTGCTTGCCTATTTCCCATGCATTTCCCCTCCAGTTTCAAGTCATCTGGGGGAAGAAGAAAGAGAAAAGTTAAATTAGCTATTTTCTTTCGTTCCTTATCATTCCTTTTGATTTTAAATTTTGAAGTTTTCCAACAGTAGTTATTGAATTATGAGAAAAATGGTTTTATTTGTCAGGGTAACATCCCATTGCTTTGATATCTGATAAAGGCTGTTGAAAATCAGTTTAATGAGAACATTTTTCTATTTAAGGCAAACATTTTTCAAGTTCCTTTGTCACTCATTTTTTTTCATTTCAGTGGATGTTAAAACAATCTTTTATCCCAAAAGGATTATAAAAATTATATCATACTTTTTATTAAAGTAGTTTAAAAGGTCAAATAGAACTAAAAGCCTTCTAACAAAGAAGTCACTAGCCCATCCCTTTCCTCTCTTTTCCCCAGTTCCTCTCACCATGCAATTCTTTTTGACTCTTTTGACTGTTTCTTCTGTTGTTTTCAAATTTTCTATATTTCTAATATTATGCACTATTGCTATCTTTTGGGTCATTAATTTAAGCCTTGTCAAATGATTTTCTTCTTATAGATGAAAGTTTAGTTCTGTTATACCACAATTTTCTTATCCTGCCCTCCCAATGAAATTGTATTACAATTTGGAGTTAAATCAAAATGCAAAGTTTACATGATTTTGCCTATTCAGATATCCACAGCTGAGCATTGTAGCATATTTTGATCATTCCTTTTTCACTTTTTGTTTTTCCTGAAGTAAATAATTGCCTTTTATTTTTTTAATTGCTTAGTTTTCTTTGTACTTCATAATTATTCTCACCCCTTCCATTTGTCTCTCCATATTTTTAATTTCCCAAAAGGTCAGTCTTACCAGGTAATTTTTGTTGGTTTCAATTTCTTTTTTTCTTGAAGCCATCCTTCCTAGAGATCTTAATATTCTTTGAATCTGGGGGCTTCCCCCACCCCAGATCTGCTCCTTAGCTGCCTTCCTGAAATTTATTTTGCTGCCGTCAGAGGCATTTACTTTGCCATTCTCTTGGTTCATTCTTCCTCGATCTACTCCCATGTTTTGAGGTAACATATCTCTAGTAGTTCCCTGAGCACTAGTGCATGAATGGTAAATTTTTTGAGACTTCATGTCTGAAGGTGTTTTTATTCAACTTCCACATTTGATTTGCAGTTTGCTAGGAAGTGTAATTTTAAACACGTTGCCCCATTGTCTTTTTCTGGGGGGCTGCGTTGGGTCTTCGTTGCTGCGCCCAGGCTTTCTCTAGTTGCAGTGAGCGGGGGCTACTGTTCATTGCAGTGCGTGGGCTTCTCACTGCAGTGCCTTCTCTTGTTGCGGAGCATGGGCTCTAGGCACGTGGGCTTGAGTAGTTGTGGCATGCGGGCTCGGTAGTTGTGGTGCACAGGTTTAGTTGCTCCGAGGCATGTGGCATCTTCCCGGACCAGGGCTCGAACCCATGTCTCCTGCATTGGCTGGCTGATTCTTAACCACTGTGCCACCAGAGAACTCCCCCACTGTCTTCTTTTAGAAATTGAGATATAATTCACATACCACAGATTTCACTCTTTTAAAGTATACCATTTGGTGGTTTTTAATATGTTCACCAGGTTGTGCAATCATCACCACTATCTAATTTTAGAACATTTTCATCACTTTAGAAAGAAACCTGGTACCCATTAGCAGTCACTCTCCTTTGCCCCTCCCCACCCCAGCCCTTGGCAACCACTAATCTACTTTCAGTCTATATAGATTTGCCTATTCTGGACATGTCATATAAATGGAATCATACAATAGGTGGCTTTTGTATGTGGCTTCTTTCACTTAGCATAATGTTTCAAGATTCATCTATGTCCAAGCATGTACCAGTACTTCATTACTTTCTTATAGCTGAATAATAGTCTATTATAAGGATATACCACATTTTATTTATCCATTTATCCGTCGATGGACATGTGGGTTGTTTCTACTTTTTGGCTATTATAAATAATACTCCTATGAATATTTGTTTACAAGTTTTTGTGTGAGAATATGTTTTCAGTTCTCTTGATACATAACTAGGAGTGGAATTGCTGGGTCATATGGAAACTCTATGGTTAACTTCTTGAGGAAATGGCTCCATTGTTAGAAGAAACTTGGAAACTTCCAAGCTTGCTGTTGAAAAGAAGTCTGAAGCCTTTCTGATTCTGCGCATGTAAATTTCTGATTCTGTGCATGTTTTCTTTTGTTTCTCTCCAGAAGCTATAGAATTACTCCTTTATCTCCAAGCCTGTGAAGTTTCATAATGATATGTCTTGATGTGGGTCTGTTTTCATCCATTGATCTGAGCACTCACTGGGCCTTTTCAGTTGTGAAACACAGGTCCTTAAGTCCTGATGATTTCCTCCATGGCATCAAGGCTGCTACTTACAGCTGTGCAGTCTGTGCACAGATGTGCCCTGCTGAGGATGGTGGGGGCTGAAATCTAACCAGAATTCCATTCACTAAACTGTGTGCTTCAGCTTAAGGCTACATCTGCTTGGAGGAGGGTATTTCTTTCCTCACACCTTTTTCTTTTTTTTTTTAACTTTTAATTTTATATTGGAGTATAGCCGATTAACAGTGTTGTGATAGTTTTAGGTGCATAGCAAGGCGACTCAACCATACATATACATGTATCCATCCTCCCCCAGACTCTCCCCCATCCAGGCTGCCACATAACATTGAGCAGAGTTCCCTGTGCTGTACAGTAGATCATACACCTTTTTCTGCTCAGCAAGCTGTGTGCTTATAAAGTATATTCATCCATGGTAGGTGTTTTTTTTTTTTTTTTTTTTTTTTTTTTTTGTGGTATGCGGGCCTCTCACTGTTGTGGCCTCTCCCGTTGCGGAGCACAGGCTCTGGATGCGCAGGCTCAGCGGCCATGGCTCATGGGCCTAGCCGCTCCGCGGCATGTGGGATCTTCCCAGACCAGGGCACGAACCGGTGTCCCCTGCATCAGCAGGCAGACTCTCAACCACTGCGCCACCAGGGAAGCCCTGTCTTTTTCTTATTTACACAAAAATGACCTAGAGGTTAGTGGAGGCCCTACCCTCCCTTTTCTGTGTTCCCTCTTTTGAACTTCTCTGATTATTCAGACATGGGATCTCCTAGACTCAGCCTCAAAATTCCCTGTATTTTCTGTCCTATTTTCCATCTTTTTGTCTTTTTGTTTCACTTTCTGAGACATTCTCTGAACTTTTAATCCTATTGAGTTTTTGTTTCTGCGCATTTATTGTTTGAGAGCTTTTGTTCCTCTTGTTCTCTAAATATTTGCTTTCTACAACATCTTGTTCATATTTCATGACTGCAATGTCTTATCTCACTGAGAGTATTAATGGTAAGTAGTTTTTGAAGTTTTCTTCTCCCTGTTGTTTCTCATCTTTCTGTTTTAGTGTTTTGGTCTCTGTATCTCATCTTCTCTACATCACACGACTGGGCAACCTTCCCGCCCCAACCCTAGAAATGTATTCCTCAGAGAGGGTAACCTAGAAGATCTCCGGACTGGGGGACATCAGACACAACTGAGAGGAAGAGTACCAGAGTGAAAACAGAGAGAGTATGAGTGTGTTTACTGAATGCAAAGACCCCTGTAGGCTTCCCACACTAAGCTCCAAACAAAAAGGAGCAAACAACTGATACTTGTGCCATTGGAATACAAGAAAAATATCATTCAACTTTCATTTGTAATGGTTTTATCACATCAATAGCGAGTTTCTATTTTTTGTTTAAAAGTGTTTTAAAATAATTTAATTTAAATAAACAGTAAAGGGACTTCCCTGGTGGCGCAGTGGTTAAGAATCCACCTGCCAATTCAGGGGACACGGGTTCGAGCCCTGCTCCAGGAAGATCCCACAGGCTGCAGAGCAACTAAGCCCGTGTGCCACAAGGACTGAGCCTGTGCTCTAGAGCTCGCGAGCCACAACTACTGAGCCCACGTGCCACAACTACTGAAGCCCGCACGCCTAGAGCCCGTGCTCCGCAACAAGAGAAGCCACTGCAGTGAGAAACCCGTGCACCGCAACGAGGAGTAGCCCCCGCTCGCCGCAACGAAAGCCCGCATGCAGCAACAAAGACCCAATGCAACCAAAAATTTTTTTTAAAGATACACTGCTTGCGCATCTTGGGTTAGTTTTTAGTTGAAAGGGAAATACAAAATATTATTTGCATTTCAGCAAGTCTTTAAACTCAGATATATTCAAATAATTTACTATATCCTTTACAAAGGAAGAATTACTAAATCTATGCGCATTGGGGCTCTGCTGAACTGCAGAGATCTGGCGTCTATCCACCACAAGAGGGCAGTAGCACTCAACCGTTGTTACTGGGAACCCAGCCGACCGATGGAGGCTTCATTAGAGAAATCATTAGAGCCAGTTGTTAAGGCATCAATCTCTCATTGAAACGGGGCAGGGAAACAGGAACCTCCACCCAGACAGGTTCGGAGCTTCTGTCCTCGGTAACAGTAAGACAGGAAATAAGCAACAGGGGCTTGTGAAAAGGAGCGACCTCGCTCCCCATCCTCAAATCCTTGAATCACCATGGAGATGGCTGATTAGCTTAATAATGGCTGCAGATAGGGGTGTGATCATTTGGATGTCGGATAAGAACACTGGCAGGCGTCAATGCAACAGGACTCTTAATGGGGATCTGGGAAAGGCAGAATAAAGGCTGTGGGGAGTGGCAGAGCTGTTATATCTCAGAAAATTAGTTAGGACTGGTTTTAGGAGTGTTCTAGAGTGAACTTTAATTTAGATTCATAACATTGGAACATTATGATAATCAAAGTAATCTTTGCAGCCTATAGCGTTAACTTTTAAAGTTTCCAGGAAGCTAATTAATACAAAAAGGGATCAATTACAACAAATGCATCTCAATATTTTAAGTATGTATGTTATTGGTCTAGTATTACCCATAATATGATATGAATCAGGTATTTTTAATGTGCTCTCATGACCAGCATCTGTTTTAATTTTTATTCATAATTGTCACTAATGTTACTGAAAAGACTTAGTATTTGAAAAGCCTAACTTAATTATTCCACAATTTAATGTTGTTTCAATCAACATTTATTAAACACCTACAACTGAGAGAAGACAGTACCTCTGTGTGCGTGCGTGCGTGTGTTAAAATAGAATTTTAGAAAATTGTACCCACGTGTTTTAAAGTGAGCTTCAAATAAAAATGAGACTTGAGTATGTTTTCCATATTTTATGTGCCTTTCCTGTCCCACATTGTACCTTTTGTGGTAGTGATGCCTTCAGAACCATAGAAAGTCTAAGCCTAATTCAGGGAAATTTGTTCCTTCATGTTGATAGAAGATAGGGAAATAATATATGTTCTGTTTTGTCATCCTAATAGATATCCATAAGTGACATAATTGTCAGTGTTGTTAATGAGCTACTGTATAGAAGACAACATTTAAAACCTCTTATTCAATTATAAGTATCACTTAATAGTTTGATTCAACTCAAATCAGCAAACATTTATTGGGTTAGGAACTGTATGAGACACTAGAAGTAACAAAAATGAGTAAAACATAGACCTGAGGGTAGAAGGCACCTGAAAGAAGGAAAGTAATTAACATTTTTTTGAGCAACTACTCTGTGACAGATTTTTGCATATCTTTTCTCATTAATCCTCATAGCAATTCTGAGTTATCTGTTTTTTGGAAGAAGAAACAGGCTCAGAGCAATTAAGTGGCTTTTTTCAAGGTCACAAAACTAGTTGGGGTACAGCCAAGATTAGAACTCAGATCCTTTCAACTTTAAAGTATATTCTCTTTCCATTGGACCATTCTATCTGAATATTAGTCACTGACTGACTCCTGGGAAAAAGTAACTTTTACGAATGGCAGCTTAATAGCAGTCTAACAAATGAAATGTTTTGGTGTGCAGTGATTATATGTTTAAAAATAATTTTTAATAAAATATTTCAAACACAGAAGTTAGAGACTAACACCTGTGTAGTCATTATGGAGCCATATTCTATATCCAACCTTAACATTATGCGTGGTTGATTCAGACTTTCTTAAAGAAAGAAAACATTATAGGAACAGTTGAGACTTTCTATACTCCTCCCTGATCCCATTCTCTTCTCTTCCTCCCTAGAGCTAATATTATTACGAATTTGGTGTTTATCAGTTTCATCATGATTTCTTACTTTTACTACATGCCTATGAATCCATAAACAATATAATATTTTCAGGTTTTAAAATTGTTTTTAACTATATCCGAAAGAACATAATATTCTACAACTTATTGTTCTCAACAGTATGTTTTTGAGATTTATCCACAATGAAATATGTAGCTCTAGTTCTTTAATTGTTAAATGCTGTGTAGTATTCCATTATATGAATATAAGGAAATTTATTTATCCATTTTCCTATAATTACATATTTAAACAAGATTCTGCTATGGTTTTGACTCAAAATATATCTAATGAACTTTTGTCATGATTTATATTTTATATTTTAGTATTAAAATATATTTTAGTAATAAAAGTACAAAACTATTCACACTAACTTTTTTTTTCTTGGTGCAGATCATTCTCGAATTGAAGTATGGAAGTTTGGTAATACTGCTATCGAATACTTATACCACTGGGCACACATCTGTTCAGCTCTTATGAAGCTGAACAAAAAAATAAATAGTGCCATTTCACCCCCATTGCCATCCAAGACTGACTCCTATGTGCATGCAAAAATGCCAGGGGGAAGCTTGCTAGGGAAATGCTAATGGAATTGCTACTGTATTTAGGGTATTTTTGTCATGTTCAGTTTTGTTAACTATAAAATAAAATATTTTCATTTGGAAAGGAGTGCCACATAAACATATTCTTCTCCTAGACATTTATCTCAGCACTTTATAAAACCCAAAGTGCTACCTAAGGAGAAATTTGATCTAAAAAATATCCAGTTAAGGTAGCCATAACCAAATGTATGTTATAGAATATATTTTAAAAGTTTCCTTTTAGTTTTAGCATTGTATCTGGCATGGGACTATTACAGTTCGTTGGGCAGAGTTATTTTAATTTTTTTAAGGTACAAGTGAAGAAAGGCTGACGATTTAGAAAAAATGGCAGTTTTTACATCAAAAGAGCACCAAGTAATAAAGATTTTAAGAAATGGACTGGGAATTGTTTTTCTAATTTTTCAAAGACTTCTATGAGCACCACTTCCTCCCCATCCCCATCTCCACCCCCCACCCCTACTTACCTTAACAACTTAAAAGTTATTTCAATGAATAGAAATTCTGGGAAAATGTTTGTCCATGACTCACGGAAAAAAGAAAACACTTTTTAAATAACAAAATCCTCTCAAGTTCAAGAACTGCAAAAAGAATTTATATTTATTTAAAGCTTCTTACTACAGCAAACTTTACTGCTCTGTTGTGAGATTTCATCTTTGCAATAAGATATCTGATGACAGAGTCCATTTTTAATAAAATTTTGGGAAATTAAACTTCATTTTCTTTATTTGGTTGACAAAATGTGATGTGTTCCAAACATCTTATATTTTGAGATTGGAGGTCCCTTTTTAACCTTTTCTGATAAGATGGCAGTGTTATTACCAGTCCTCATCTCTTGGATGATCGCATGCCCAGTTTTAACCTATAAGCCTGTTTCATATTTGGAAGTGGTCTTTTCAGGGCATTTGCAGCAACATTTCTAGGAACAATGTTCTTGAAGATATTAAACTGATAGCCACATATCGTGATGGCTTCAGATCAAGCTTATAAAGAGTCCACTGTGAATACAAATGGCATTTTAGGCAGCAAGGAGGGGAAATTTTTGCAGACTGCCACCGGGTTTAACCATTATCATGGTTATTATTTGATTAGCTCTTTCTCCGTAGTTTATAGGTAACAATGATACTGCATGGTGTAGACCATCCAGACCACTTCCCTTTATCATGGAGTTAACTAAATGGCATCTAGCTTAATGATAAATTATCACACACTTGCATGGCATTTTAACTTGTTTGAAGTATCAGCATTTTCACATACTAGCTCATTTGATCCTCCTCATAACGTGTAAGGTGGCAGTCTCGATATTACAATACTATGCCCATTTTATAACCAAGGAAATAGGTTCAAAGAGTGAGTTATTTAGGTCACAACAGCTAGTAAGAGGCACCCACATGTCCTAATTTCTGTTTTATTGCTCTTGCCAACATTCCAGACATCTCACCAACACTTTCCAGACTTTACTAGGCTAAAGACTATGCTATTAGTCTTCTGGAAGCTACTTTAAAATTAAGCAACCAACAGGGTTGAATTTATCTAACTATCGTTCAAGTAAAATCCTATCCCTTAACACCAGGAGTTTACTCTTTTAGTGAAGAGGATGTTATTTATGCTTGACAAAAATTTAGATGTAGGTTTATATTTAAACCTATTTATTTGACTCAATAGATTTATTGATTTATTTTTATTTACATATACTTCAGAAGCTTAGACTTGATTAATTGGATTTTTTATTAGCTCTTTCTCCATAGTTTATAGGTAACAATGATACTGCATGGCGTAGACCATCCAGACCACTTTCCTTTATAATTATAGCTTTCCATGGTCCAGAAACAACATAAGGTTTCAAGACAATGATATTGGAATCCCAGAAAAGCTCCTATTGGCTCTTTTTTTTTTTTTTTTTTTAATGTGGTACGCGGGCCTCTCCCATTGCGGAGCACAGGCTCCGGACGCGCAGGCTCAGCGGCCATGGCTCACGGGCCCAGCCGCTCCGCGGCATGTGGGATCCTCCCGGACCAGGGCACGAACCCGTGTCCCCTGCATCGGCAGGCGGACTCTCAACCACCGCCACCAGGGAAGCCCGTATTGGCTCTTTTAACAGATTTATTGAAATATAACACATATATTATACACTTCACATACTTAATGAAAATACTTTTTAGTATATTCACAAAATTGTGCAACCATTTACGACAATTTCAGAACATTTTCATCACCCCCATAAAAACTCCATACCTATTAGCAATCACTCCCCATTTTTCCCCACCCCAGCCCTAGGCAACTACTAACCTTGCTTTCTCTATGGGTTTGCCTGTTCTGGATATTTTATATAAAAGGAATCATACATTATATGGTCTTTTGTGACTGACTTCCCATTCCTTCATAATCTAAATGTGATCAAGCAACCAGCTGCCCTTAACTTCCACAGACATCCCCAATCTACGGACTCAGAAGACCCTTTGCAGGTAATTTAGGGAATTTTCATTCCTCTTCTGTAAGGTTTTATGCAATGCCACTCCCACCTAACCCCACCCTACATCATCAACTCTATGTTCCTACTCTCCCCTCCATGACCTTATTATAAAGACTTCTCAGCAGGCAAGATCAATTAGTTAAATATTGCCTATGTCTTTCTCTGTAGGCATTGTAATTCCCCTTGGTGGGTATTCCATCTCCTAGTCATTAACCATATTTTACCTCTCCTCAACCTACTGCCTGAGCTTAAAGGCAATGGGAGAGTACAGAAGCTTGCATTATATAGGATATTGAACTGGATAACTTTGTGTAACTAATTCCCCATCCAGTCTCCATAAGTAAGAGGCAGACAGCCCAGGCAGGAGGCTTTATTTTTACCCTTTATCGATTCTTTTTAAGCAAAGTCACACATGCTCATAGTTTAAAAAGTCCTTCTGTCATACAAGGTCTATCAAGACCAGAGCATTTCCCAGCTCAGCCTCACCCCTATTTTCCTTGCTTCTGAGTCAACTACTTTCAGTTCTTTTATCTCAGGAGTTAATGAACAGCCCATAAGCTAAATCTGGCTAGTTGCCTGTCATGATAAAGTTTTATTGGAGAAACCATGCCCATATTGTCTATGACTGCTTTCATACCACTGGGCAGAGCTGAGTAGCTGCCACAGAGACCTATGACCCATAAGGCCTAAATATTTACTATCTAACTCTTTGCATAAAAAGTTTGCCAACCCCTATTCTGGCTGTAGTTTTGACATGTGCCTCCATATTGCAAAATAACATGCTGTGTGGCTACTTTTTTTTTCCCTGAATTAGGCAATATTTATTAACCTCCCAGTATGCAATACAAAGATTTAGCTCCTTCCCCAGTATGTGCATCCACACACACACAAACACATACACATTTCCCACTCCTTCCTTCTTCCCAATATAATTACATAGTAATTTAGATCAGAATAGCTGGATATTCAGTGTTCGCATTATCATGATCATGTATGCTATTTAGGGCTTAGCTAGGTAGTAAGTTACAATTATTTTCCTTTCCTGAACATCTTTTTGCTTTCCCTGGCGTTCGTGTCAAAAGAAAATTTTTGGAGTGGCTGGAGTGACTATAAGGATATCAGACAAAGTAGATTTCAGAGCAAAGAATATTACTGATAAAGAAGGTCATTCCATAATGAAAAAAGGGTCAATTAATTAAGAAGACATAAAAATCTTAAATAATTACACACCTAATAACATAGTTCCAAAATACACAGAGCAAAAACTAATAGGACTGCAGGTCCATAGAGAACAGAACTAGATTACTGGTTGCCTACTGTTGCGGGAGGGTAAATGGGAGTGACTAATGGGTACATGGTTTTTTTTCTGGGTATTGAAAGTATCCTAAAATTGCTTGTGATGATGGTAGCACAACTCTCTGAATATATTAAAAACCATTGAATTGTACGGTTTTGTTTTGTTTTTTTTGGCTGCGTGGCATGGCGAACGGTATCTTAGTTCTGGTACCAGGGATCGAACCCATACCCCCTGCAGTGGAAGCGCGGAGTCTTACCCACTGGACCGCCAGGGAAGTCCTGAATTGTATGTTTTAAATGGGTAAATTGCATAGTATGTGAATTATGTCTCAATAAAGCTGTTTAAAAAAAAAGATGTTTATACTAAATAGGAATCTGGTTCTACACAAACATATGGAGACACTGGAAATGGTGATTATGTGAATAAACATAATATTTTTCTTTTCTTTTTACATTGACCTATTTATTATATAAGGGATATGATAAAGTATACATATAAACAACCAGATAGAGATACATAGGTGAGGTGAGGAAGGGTGCTTCTGTCCTCATGAAGTTGGGGTGTACCACCCTCTGGGGAGGTGGATATGTTCACCAACCTGGAAGCTCTTAGAATTCCATACTTTTGGGTTGTTTATGGAGGCTTCATTATGTAGGCATGGTGGATCATTAATTTGGTTTAAAACCCCTCTCTTCTTCCCGGAGGATGGGAGGTGGGGTAGAAAGTTTCAAGCTTCTAATTATGGTGTGGTCTCTCTGGTGACTAGCCCCCATGCTGATGCTATCCAGAAGCCCACCAAGAGTTTCCTCATTGGAACAAAATAACCCCTATCACCCAGGGAACCAGGAACTAGAGTCAAAGACCAAGTATCAAAACAACAGTTGCTCTTAGTGCTCTAATTACTCAGGAAATCACAAAGGTTTTAGGAGCTCTGTACCGGGAATCTGGGGCAGAAACCAATATATGTGTCTATATATGTATATATATTTTTCCCTCTTATTTCACTGTGCCCCAAGCAGATTTCATATTTGGCTTCTATCTAGCCTTACCCTAATCACTTTGGGGGAAAAAAAGACATTCAGCATATTCCTATATGCAAAGCTATATAATTCCTTTAGTAATATATCTCAGCATTAATTCATTTAGAAGAGTGGATCTTAAAATGTGGTCTGTGGACTCCCGAAGGCCCCTAAAACACTTCTGGGATTTTCCAGGTCAAAGCTATATTTCTAACAATACTATGACATCATTTGCCTTTTTCATTCATCCTCACACCAGTGTGCAATTGAACTTTTGAGAGGCTTCATGATGTGTGATGATGTCATCGTTCTGACAGCTAATAGAACGTGTGCCTGTGGATTCTTCTGCGTTTTCTTTCAACTTTATTTCTTCCAGTTTTATTAAGATATAATTAACATACAGCACTGTATAAGTTTACGGTGTACAGCATAATAATTTGACTTACATACATCATGAAATGATTACAATAAATTTAGTGAACATCCATAATTTCATATAGATATAAAAGAAAAAGAAAAAATATTTTTCCTTTTGATGAGAACTCTTAGGATTTACCCTCTTAACTACTTTCATATATAACATACAGCAATGTCAACTATATTAATCATGTTGTACATTACATCCTAATACTTTTTTATCTTATAACTGGAAGTTTGTACCCTTTGACCATCAATTCCTCCTCCCACTACCCCACCCTTTCCTGCTAAAAAGAAAAAAAAAAAAAGAAAAAGAAATCTGGATCTACACAAAGATACGCAGCCACGGGAAATGGTAAATATGTGGATAAACATAACACTTTTCTTATTTAAAAATATTTTTAAAAGATAATTGGCTGTTTAAAGCAAAAATGATAATTTATTGTGCATTTATAACATAGGTAGAAGTAAAATGTGTGACAAATATAGCACAAAGTCTCAGAGAGGGAAAATGGAACTATACTTTTATAAAGTTTTTATACTATACAGAAAGTGCTTCATTCTTACTTGAAGGTAGACTATGATAAGTTAAAGATGTGTACCAGAAACCCTAAAGCAAAACCTTAAAAAAAAAAACAAAGTATGGCCAATAAGCCAACAAAGAAGTTGAAGCATAAAAATCTTAAGCAGTCATAAAAATTTATTGATTAATTCAAAAGGGTGGGGGAAGGTGGAGGGGGTAGTACAAAACACAGATAGGAAAAAGAGAAAACAAATTGCAACTATACTAATAACTGCTTTAATGAAAATGTTCTAAATACCCACGTTAAAAGGAAGAAATTGCCAGGCTGGATAAAAAAGCGAGACCCAACTATATGTATCAACAAGAGAACCACTTTAAATATAAAGACACAAACTAATTAAAGTAGGTTAAAAGTAAAAGGATGGGGAAAGATACACTATGCTAACAATGCTGGTTATATTAATATCAGATAAAGTAGATAAAAATAAAAAAATAAAGAGGATCATTTCTTAATGGTATAGGGTTCAATGTAAGAGGACATAACAATCCTACATGTTTATATATTTAATAACAAAACTTTAAAATACATGAAACAAAACATGACAGGAGTAAAAAGAGAAATAAACAAATCCACAATTACAGCTGGAGATTTTAACATTCTTATATCGGTAATTCAAAAGATCTCTTTGCTGTTACTAGTTTGGAAGGGGCCGAGAATGAGTG
Organism: Mesoplodon bidens; assembly: GCF_964165515.1. Classification (NCBI taxonomy): domain Eukaryota; kingdom Metazoa; phylum Chordata; class Mammalia; order Artiodactyla; family Ziphiidae; genus Mesoplodon; species Mesoplodon bidens. The sequence continues at coordinate 15,832,559 of NC_138179.1, forward strand.
GGTCCACAGGTGAAGTGTGACTAGCATTTTTTTAAAAGTATCATATATAATTTTACTTCCTATACCCAGTGGTACCACGGTATTTTATTAATCATTTCTGTCCTATAATGAGATACTTAGCGTATAGATTTTCATCTTCTGCCAAATTACCCTGAGCCAGGTATACTCACACTGAGTACCTCGGGGGCGGGGAGGGAATCGATAGCCTAGGGCAGTGGTTTTCAAACTTGAGTATCAGAATTACCTGGAGGGCTCGTTAAAATTCAGATTTCTGGGCCCCATCCCAGAGTTTCTGATTCCGTAGATGTGGAACAGAGCCGGAAATTTTGCATTTCTAACAAATTCCCGGGTGATGCCGACTCTGCTGGTCCCAGGACGACTCTCTGCGAACCTCTGGCCTAAAATTTTGTCATTCCTTTCTTCCCACTGATTTCGAGGCAGTCTGTCGGTTTTCAAAACAACGCCCAAAGCCAAACATCAGATTCCAAGCAGTGCGGAAGCAACACAATACGCGAACCCAGCCGGTAGGCGGGTTCTAGGCCGCCCAAACCCGCGCGAGAGCTCACGTTCGACGTCGGCGTCTGCGTCAGCGTCACGTCGGCGTCGGCCACGTTCAGCGGAGACGGGAGCAAGATGGCGATTCCGGGCAGGCAGTGAGTGACCTGGGAGTTAGGGTTAGGCTGGGGAGTGATACACCACGGCGACTGTGTCTTTGGCCGAGCAGTAGAAGTGCGCTGGAAGTGAAGGGGCTGTGTCGTCAGGGATAGAGATGGGGCAAAGCGAGAAATCCTGAGGAACATATATTCCCATCCCCCACCCCCACCCCACATTTTCCAGGATGGAAGCCCGAAGTTTGAGGGAGAAACTTGTGAGGAAATAAAGGAAGTTAGGCTGAGGGGCAGAGAGCGAGACTTTTCTATTTTCCAAAAGCTCGGTCTGAGGCCCCTCAGTCTTGCTTCCTACCCCGCGCTTGAGTTTCTCCCCGGTTGGATGCTTTCAGGGGCAATGAGAAGAGAGACAATTCCTGGCTTTCTTAGAGGGTCTTGTTCTACTTGGCAGGTCAAGTTCTGATTACCGCCCTCCCTTCTCGGTTTAGGAATGTTGTGCTGAGAAGCCACAGAAAAGGGTAGGCATATAGGGAATTGGGGTATACGTTGCCACAAAAGAGACAAATGTTATATGTTCTTGGAAGTTTTATCTTTGATGTATAATCCTCGCTTGTGATGCGGCTTCCCGTGATTTCTGCGTCTTAAAGGCCAAAACGTGAGAAACTAAATGAGTTGGATCTGATGGGATGGTTCTTTCAGGTGCTCCAAGACGAAGCAAGTGTGCTTAATAAAGTGTAATGGCAATTTGCCCCGTGGCTACTTGGGTTTCTCAGTTAATGTAATCTTTTAAAAAATTTTCATGGGTGACATTAACCTTTATCCAATAACTTCTTTAAAATTGTGTACCCAATAGGAAAAAAAAAAGTATTTTCTTGACTCTTGTTAGATCACAAGGATAATTTAGAGCGTTTTTATTTTTAGTGGACATCAACTGAGCTTTCCACTAACGTTCTTTTTAAAACCTTGCTATCATTTCACCATCTAAAACATTTCTAAACTCTTCATTCACTTCCCTTCTTTGATTAAAATGGTATTTTGATTTTGGCCCACAAATAATCACTTAGAGTAATAATTATAAAATCTTTAGCGCATATTAGAACTTTTAGATAGTTGAATATCAGAACCAGTGTTATATGTTCATAGGTTATGTGACATGTTTTGACTTGGTAGCTTCGTCTGGAAGAGGTAGTGGATGTATTATTGTTTAACATTTAAATATAATGGTGTAATTTCTATTTCAAAAAAAAAATGCAGGTATGGGCTTACTTTGCCAAAGAAAGCACAGCAGTTGCACCCTGTTTTACAAAAACCTTCAGTGTTTGGGAATGATTCTGATGATGATGATGAGGTAAGGGAAACTATGTTTTTCTACTGCATTGTTGGAAATTTTTTTCTTAGTTTAACTTGTGAATTTTACGTCTTTGCTTGCTTTAGATATTTGTTAATACAGTGTATCTGTAGCATTATAATTTACAGAATTATCAAAAAGGATAAAGAAGAAAGCTCTATTTTTTTTTGTAGGTGATACATGGGTAATCTAAGAGATTTTTTTTTCCCAAGGCTATGAACTTCAGTTATTTTTAAGCAGTTATACAGAGTAATTTCAGACAATAATACTGATATATAACAAAATTGTTGCTGTAAAGATTCCTGGAAATAAGCTATTAAGATGTCGCCAGTTTCCTAGAAATTTTTATTAGCAAAGTAGTTTCTTATGAGACTACTTTTGTGTTTACTCAGTGTCTGCTAAGTGTAATTATTCAGTTGTAATATGATAGTGTATAAAGTTAGCATTGATGATAATGACATCTAATATGAACATTTTATGTTTTAGCAGCCAAAACAGTGTTTTCCTATGAAACCCCAGTTTACAGCAGTTTATAAAACCCCCAAATGTGTGCTTATTTAATACTTCAGTCATTTTCTATATTTCTAAAAGACCTTTGTATCAATTTCATACTTCCTTTGCTCTGGCAGAAAAAATCACTTCTCTTTCAGTTTTTACTAATTATATAATAGCATAGTTAGGTAATTGAACATATTTGATCCTTTGCTTCTTTTCTTCTGTTGAAGAAATAGACTGTAGATGGCTTACTTTTTAAAAAGTTGATAATTTACATACAATTTGCATATAAACTCATGGATTTTAAGTGTCCAGGTTGGTGACTTTTGACAAATATATACGCCCCAGGGCTTCCCTGGTGGCGCAGTGGTTGAGAGTCTGCCTGCTGATGCAGGGGACACGGGTTCGTGCCCCGGTTCGGGAAGATCCCACATGCCGCGGAGCGGCTGGGCCCGTGAGCCATGGCCGCTGAGCCTGCACATCCAGAGCCTGTGCTCCGCAACGGGAGAGGCCACAACAGTGAGAGGCCCGTGTACCAAAAAATAATAATAATAAAAAAGTGTGTGTGTGTGTGTGTGTGTGTGTGTACACGCCCCAGTCAAGATGTATTGTAGAATATTTCTTTCTTCCCTGAAAGTTCTTTAATGCCCCTTTGCAGTTAGTTTGCTTCCCCACATTATGCCCCAGACAACCATCTCATTGTGGTTTTGATTTGCATTTTACTTATGACCAAGGATATTGGCCATTTATGTATCATCTTTAGAGAAATGTCTGTTCATATCATTTGCCTAGTTTTTAAGTGGGTTGTCATTTTGTTATGAGTTGTAGGATTCCTTTATATATTCTAGATACAAGTTGCTAATTAGATGTAATTTGTAAATATTTTCTCCCATTCTGTGAATTGTCTTTTCACTTTCTTGATAATGTCCTTTGAAGTACAAAAGTTCAATTTTGAGGAAGTCCAATATATTTTTTTTCTTAGGTTGCTACTGCTTTGATGTCATACCTAAGAAACCATTGCTTAATCTAGGGTCACAAAGATTTACGCGTATGTTTTCTTCTAAGAATTTTGTAGTTTTAGTTCTAAAATTACATCTATGATCCATTTTGAGTTAATTTTTGTATACGGTTATGAGATGGAGGTTCAATTTCACTCTTTGCATGTGGATGAATATCCAGTTGTCCCAACACCATTTGTTGAAGGCTCTTCCCCATTGAATTGACACTACCCTTGTGGTTTGTTTTAATGTACAAATAATTTTTTAAAATCACTGTAGACACAACAGAAAAATACGACATGGTTGTCTTGTAGTTTCACATAAATCATCCTGGCATACCCATGTAATGCAAAGCAACATATACTCCAGTTTGAGAAGGATGGGTTTATACAAGTGATCTAGAAAGTTTACTGATGTGATTGCTGTTTCTTTTCCATTGTGAAATGAGACTAGTGGAAGCTGGACGGTGGGTACACTAGAGTCAGAAAAGAAAGGCCTAGGGCCATTGTGCTCTTCCCTCCCTCCCTCCCACCCTCCTTCCTTTTACATGGAGAGACTTTAATGCAGAGAATTGGTTACATGGGTGATGGAAGACTTGAGAAACTACAAGAGACGGTGAAGCAACCCAGAGATTAGCAGTAGTAAAAGGCAAGAAGTGATAAATGGGGGGATACAGGTAGGAGTTGGACCTGGAGGCCAGGGGCTAGGGTTACTTGGTGGGAACTGGACTTTCCCAAAAGGAGTTGAAGCCACTGGGAGATTTAGTCTTAGGTAGAGAGAAAGGCAGGGAGAAATACCTCATCATCTGTCTTTCTCCTACCCTCCAATATACTGTTTTTGTATTCTGTTGGTAGAACCCAGCCAGAAGCCAACTGACAGGGAGCTGCAGTTTAGTTCTTAATGAGTAGAGAATATAAAACCGGTCTTTAGAATAATTTCCTTACTTACAAAACATCAGTCTGGTGAATTCCAGCTTATCCTTGTATATTATTTAAATGTTTGTGAGCTTTGAATATAAAACTCTTCTTTTTTAAAAATTTATTTTATTGATATACAGTTAATTTACAATGTTGTGTTAATTTCTGCTGTACAGCAAAGTGACTCAGTTTATTTACACACACACACACACATATTCACACACATTCGTTTTCATATTCTTTTCCATTATGGTTTATCACAGGATATTGAATATAGTTTCCTGTGCTATACAGTAGGACCTTGTTGTTTATCCATTCTATATATAATAGTTTGCATCTGCTAATCCCAAACTCCCAATCAATTCCTCTCCCACCCCCCTCCCCCTTGATAACCACAAGTCTCTTCTCTATGTCAGTGAATCTAAAACTCTCTTCTTTAAAAATTAATCAGTTAAGAAACAATAAAATTATTGGTGTTTTGGAAAATACAGAGAAAGATATTTTATGTTTCCCCTCCTGAGGAGGGCATTTGATAAACCTGGCGAGGAGCTTCTGAAGCAAATCCAACTATTCTTATTTTCAGGAATTCAGCAGAAGCAACTAAGAGCCCAAATTTAAGATCAGACTTTTATTCCAGTGGTCAAGCAGAGGGAGCCCTAGCAAGCGAATTCTGTTTCAGTGTGTGTTTGTATCCAGAGTTAGTTTAAAAATGGGAGAAAGTGGTAGTCCAGCACTTTAAATTATTATTTAAATAGTCCCTCTTCTTGAAATTATCAGAACTAAATAGAAACAATTATCATTTTGTTCAAAGGTAGAGGAGATGAAGAGTTTTTACCCCATATCAGTAAGGTTTATATTATATCCAAATGCTGCTGTCTGATAATAAATGTTTGAGTGGTTTTGCTAAGATAATAGTGTGTTTGTTTCATTTTTTTCCAGTCCCTCCTCTCTTTCCAATCCCATTGCCACCACCTTCATTACTTCTGTCATGGATTATTATAGCTTTGTAACAATTTCCTTATCACCTCTCTCTCCTCAAATTCATCTCAAATACTGTTGATAGATAGATCTTCCTAAAGCACAGTTCTAATCACTGTTAACTTCCTTACTCTTGAACCTAATTGTATTTAAAATCTAAACTGCTCATCCTGACATTGAAAGCCTTCCCTATGCTTTGGCTTCAAAGGACTTATTAGCATTTTCTCCTAACTGTGCTTCTCCATGCAAAGTACACTGTTATGTTTGTATTCTTTCACAACTCTACTTTTCTTCACACTGGAAGTCTCTCCATCCTATATGTCCAAATTATAGCCATCCTTTAAAACCCAGTGCAAAAGTTGCTTCCTTCAAGATTTTCCCCACTGGAAAGACTCTTCCTTTTTCTGACACTCTTTACCTTTCTTAGAGCACTTAGCTTTTTATATCTTGTATTATAAGTTATTTGCATACAAGTCTTTCACTGTACTAGAGTATGAGCTGCATGAGTTAGGATCCGAATGTTTGTGCTGGCTTCCAAGAATGAGTAAAATCATTTACTCAGATGTTTTAGCTGTCTATATTGTAAAGAGCCAGATAGTAGATGTTTTAGGCTTTGCAAGCTAAGTAGTCAACTTTGATCTCCTAGTGTGAAAGCAGCCATTAGATAATATGTAAATGAATGAGCATGACTAATAAATGTGTTCTCATAAAACTTTATTTACAAAAGTGGGGATGGCTGAGATTTGGCTGTAACTTGCTGGACCCATGATGTATACAATTATCCAAAGTACGTGTGACAACCAGTATTTCACAAGTGTTATAAAGTGGCTAGTGAATAAAATAGATGTTGCATGACAAACATGGAACTTCCTTTTAGATATTTCTCCGTGATAAATGCTTGCTCATTTTGCAGAACATAATTTTTCTTTTAGTCTTGGCAATTGAAATGCTCATTTCTAGATAATAATAATCTTGTGAGATCCAGTTTTGTAATATAATTCATATGCCATGAAGAGGTATGATTCATACAACCTGAGAATTGTCACTGTTGGATAAAGATGCAAAACTTCTTGATCTCTTTAAAAGAGAATATTAAGTTAAAATAGCTTAAATTCATTAATTTAGTTTTTTGTGTATATATCAAATATGTTAGATAAATGGTAGATGATAATAATTGCACTTTGAGTACTCAGAAGCCATGGTATAGTCCTTTTATAGGTTAAGCTTTCATTTTCATAAACTATAGAACAGTTACAAAAACTATAAGAAAAACATTAAAACCCCAGCAGAAAACCAAGGAAAATACATAGAGAAATATAGAAGAAATGGAAATATCTAATAAACATTAAAAATGTTTAATCTTAGTATATCTAAGAAATGTAAATTAGGGCAACAGTAAGCTGCCATTTTTTTTTTTACTGTGTTAGAAAATACTTTAAAAAATAATAATGGCAAGGTTTTGGTGAAATGGGAAATTCTGAAATTCAAAATTTTCTTGTAAATCATTGCCCCTTTTTGGAAGGCAGTTTTGCAATTCGTATCAATCCTTTAAGAATCAAGTATATTTAACCCACTGTATCAATCAGAAGACAGAGGCTGTGCCAGAATTTTCCCTTCTAAAATTCTCTCCTGAGGAAGTTGTCAGAAGTTTGCATTAAAGATCTATAGGTATTCAGAAGTCTTTATTTCAGGGTTGTTTATGATAGTAAAATCTTAGAACCAGTCCAGCTTTCAACAGTGAAATCATGGCTAAGTAAAGTGAGGTGCAGTGTATATTACAGAATTGTTATAAATAAAATGAAAGGAAAAAAGAGTAAAGAGAGCATTTCAGAATATTAATGGTAGTTGTCTTTGGTGGACTTATGAGTGGTTATTTTGTTTTTTATGCTTTTCTAAATTTTCCACAATAGTTTTTATAATTGAAAAATAATTTTTAAGAAAAATTTATGGTGAACTTTCAGGATTTCCTGTAAGATACTTAGCTTCCAAATCATATTAAAATATAAAAGGAAATAACACATTTAATCTGATAGAAGTCATAATGAGAGAGAGTACTGGAACTATTTAAAAGCATGAAAGAAGATGAAATAAGCGGAATACAAAATTGAATATGTATATATGGTTGTACAAAACTATATGGATATATAAGTGGAAAATTAAAGAGAATTGGTTTGGGTTTTTTTGGTGACAGTATGAGCTTTTAAATTTTTTTTCAAAATTGTATTTATTTCATTGTTATAATTTTTCTTTTTTTTTTTTTTTTGCGGTACGTGGTCCTCTCACTGTTGTGGCCTCTCCCTTTGCGGAGCACAGGCTCCAGACGCGCAGGCTCAGCGGCCATGGCTCACAGGCCCAGCCGCTCTGTGGCATGTGGGATCTTCCCGGACCGGGGCACAAACCTGTGTCCCCTGCATCGGCAGGCGGACTCTCAACCACTGTGCCACCAGGGAAGCCCAATTGTTATAATTTTTGAAGAACAGAAGGAAATCAGTGCTTTAAAAAATACATGACTGTAATTGTATATCCCCCAAATTAGAAACATTTGCAAATTACCGGATTACATGGTATATTTTCATTGCTTTTACTATTTCTTTTCTTTTTTAGTTTTATTGAAGTATAGTTGATTTACAGTGTTGTGTTAATTTCTTCTGTACAGCAAAGTGACTCAGTTACACACATACATATATTCTTTTTCATACTCTTTTCCATTGGTTTGTCACAGGATTGAATATAGTTTCCTTTGCCCTACAGAAGGACCTTGTTGTTTATCCATCCTATATATAATAGTTTTCCTCTGCTAATCCAAACTCCCATTCCTTCCCTCCTGCCTTCCCCACCACCCAGCAACCACAAGTATGTTCTCTATATCTGTGAGTCTGTTTTTGTTTTTGTTTTTGTTTTTTTGCAGTACGCGGGCCTCTCACTGTTGGGGCCTCTCCCCTTGCGGAGCACAGGCTCCAGACGCGCAGGCTCAGTGGCCATGGCTCATGGGCCTAGCCACTCTGCGGCATGTGGGATCTTCCCGGACCGGGGCATGAACCTGTGTCCCCTGCATCGGCAGGTGAACTCTCAGCCACTGTGCCACCAGGGAAACCCATGTTTTTGTTTTTTAAAAATATTTATTATTTATTTAATTATTTGGCTGTGCTGGGTCTTAGTTGCAGCAAGTGGGATCTTCATTGCTGCATACGGGATGTTCAGTTGCAGCATGTGAGATCTAGTTCCCTGACCAGGGATTGAACCCGGGCCCCCTGCATTGGGAGTGCGGAGTCTTAACCAGTGGACCACCAGGGAAGTCCCTGTTTTTGTTTTGTAGATATGTTGATTTGTATCGTGTTTTAGATTCCACATATAAGTGATATCATATGGTATTTGTCTTTCTCTTTCTGACTTACTTTGCTTAGTACGATAATCTCTAGGTCTATCTATGTTGCTGCGAATGGCATTATTTCATTCTTTTTTATGGCTGAGTAATATTCCATTTTATATATATACCACATCTTCTTTATCCATTCACCTATTGATAGACATTTGGCTGTTTGTGAATAGTGCTGCTATGAACATAGGGGTGCATGTATCTTTTCTAATTATAGTTTTGTCCAGATATGTATGCCCAGGAGTGGGATTGCTGGGTTATATTGTAGTTCTATTTTTAGTTTTCTGAGGAACTTCCATACTGTTTTCCATAGTGGTTGTACCAACTTACATTCCCACCAACAGAGTAAGAGGGCCCCCTTTTCTCCATAGCCTCTCCAGCACTTGTTATTTGTAGATTTTTTAATGATGGCCATTCTGACTGGTATGAAGTGGTATCTCATTGTAGTTTTGATTTGCATCTCTCTAATAATTAGTGATGTTGAGCACCTTTTCATGTGCCTAGGGCCATCTGTAAGTGTTCTTTGGAGAAATGTCTATTTAGGTCTTCTGCTGATTTTTCAATTGGGTTGTTTGTTTTGTTGTTGTTGAGTTGTATGAGCTGTTTTTATATTTTGGAGATTAAGCCCTTGTCGGTTGCATCATTTGCAAATGTTTTCTCCCATTCTGTAGGTTGTCTTTTTGTTTTGCTTATGGTTTCCTTTGCTGTGCAAAAGCTTGTAAGTTTGATTAGGTCCCATTTGTTTATTTTTGTTTTTATTTCTATTGCTTTGGGAGACTGACCTAAGAAAACGTTGGTATGATTTATGTCAGAATGTTTTGCTTATGATTTCTTCTAGGAGCTTTGTGGTGTCATATGTTGTGTTTAAGTCTTTAAGCCATTTTGAGTTTATTTTCGTGCATGGTGTGAGGGTGTGTTCTAACTTCATTGATTTACATGCAGCTGTCCAACTTTCCCAGCACCCTTTACTGAAGAGACTGTCTTTTTCCCATTTTATATTCTTGCCTCCTTTGTTGAAGATTAATTGACTGTAGGTGTGTGGGTTTATTTCTGAGATCTCTATTCTGTTCCGTTGATCCATATGTCTGTGTTTGTGCCAATAACACACTGTTTTGATCACTGTAGCTTTGTAGTATTGTTTGTAGTCTGGGAGGGTTATTCCTATTTCTTAATCTTTCACCACTTTAACTCCAGTCTTTTTTTTTTTTTTTTTTTGGTGGTACGCGGGCCTCTCACTGTTGTGGCCTCTCCCATTGCAGAGCACAGGCTCCAGATGCGCAGGCCCAGTGGCCATGGCTCACAGGCCCAGCTGCTCTGCGGCATGTGGGATCTTCCCGGACCAGGGGATGAACCTGTGTCCCCTGCATTGGCAGGCGGACTCTCAACCACTGCGCCACCAGGGAAGCCCAAACTCCAGTCTTTTATCTTTTATTTATTTATTTATTTTTATAGAAGCAGTTAGGTCTTTAATTTTTTTTTAATTTATTTTTTGGCTGAGTTGGGTGTTCGTTGCTGCATGTGGGCTTTCTCTAGTTGCGGCGAGCAGGGGCTGCTCTTCGTTGCGATGTCTGGGCTTCTCATTACGGTGGCTTCTCTTGTGGCAGAGCATGGGCTCTAGGCGCATGGGCTTCAGTAGTTGTGGCACATGGGCTCAGTAGTTGTGGTGTGTGGGCTCAGTAGTTGTAGCTTATGGGCTCTAGAGTGCAGGCTCAGTAGTTACGGTTCACGGGCTTATGGGCTTAGTTGCTCCGCAGCATGTGGGATCTTCTGGACCAGGGCTCAAACCTGTGTCCCCTGCATTGGCAGGTGGATTCTTTTTTTTTTTTTTTTTTTTTTTTTGCTGTACGCGGGCCTCTCACTGTTGTGGCCTCTCCCGTTGCGGAGCACAGGCTCCGGACGCGCAGGCTCAGCAGCCATGGCTCACGGGCCCAGCCGCTCCGTGTCATGTGGGATCTTCCCAGACCGGGGCACGAACCCGTGTCCCCTGCATCGGCAGGCGGACTCTCAACCACTGCGCCACCAGGGAAGCCCCAGGTGGATTCTTAATGACTGCACCACCAGGAAAGTCCCAAGTCCAGTCTTTTAAGAACACTTTCTTGGGACTTCCCTGGTCGTCCAGTGGTTAAGACTCCGTGCTCCCAATGCAAGGGGTGCACGTTCAATCCCTGGTTGGGGAACTAAGATCCCACATGCTGTGTGGCCAATAATAAATAAATAAATAGTTCCCCTAGATAAATAAAAACACTTTCTTGAATAACTAAAGTAGTCTTCATAAGTCTTTTTCCTAAAATGAATCTTTTTTTCGTTGGAAGCCTGTTTGGCTTCCTAGTGGTAAGAAAAAGTTAAAATTTTAATCTCTCTGAACATTATAGTACATCTGAATCAAGGAAGTGTTTCAGTTGCAGTTTTTCATCAGTTATCAGGCTCATAATTTCCTATTTCTCTGGAGATAGTCTGGTATAGTTTGAATAAAATGACAGTTTTATATGGACATGACAAAGCATATTATTTGTGAAAATGGCAGGAAATTTGAGTTATTTTAATGATGGCTAAGAATTTTTTATGCTTTTATCATATGCTACTAAACTGAGTTCCTAGAGATTCATGATCCTGAATATATCTAATAGCAGTATAAGCAGTGAGAAATTTTAAGTAATTGTGTAGCTTTGCTAAAAATTCATCCCTTAACCTGCTATCCGTGAGTGAAATGGATATGTAAGAAAATGCAAGAAGAGAGCAAAGGACAACATGAAATGATAGAATTTTGTGAGGAGTGGGAACGACAGCAAGAGGATTCTGTTCTTCTTATGCCAGTAGGATAAGAGCGTTACCGAAGTGGCTGAGATCATCCAGATTATGAAGATGAGATGAAGTAGGAATTTTTGTTCTTTTCTAGGAAAGAAATGGTGGTATTAATCATGTGCCTTCATAGACGTAAAGTTGCTTTGTGAATCTCTGGTTAAATCTGTTTAGCCAGATTTACTTACGTTGACACATGGGTGAATTATTTTTTAAAAATCTCCTTTGTCTGAGATATAATGCACATTGTTGTATTTTCAACTCCTGAGGTTTGTTTTTTTTTTGTAAATTCTTTTTATTGGTATTCTCAATTTGGTGAGATATTCTCATACTTTTCTTTAGTTTTTTAGACAGTTTCCTTTAGTTCATTGAATGCGTTTATTCTGTGTGTGGACTGTACTTTCTTGTTTCTTTGTATGTCTCATAAATTGGGGTTGAAAACAACATTTAAAATAATAGAAATGGCAACTGCAGAAATCAGAGCTTCCCCTCTTCCCAAGGTTGGTTGTTTTTGCTGGGTTTTTTTGGTGGTTGTTTTTTGCTTAGTGACTTTTCTGAGCTAATTGTTTTTGTTCTGGGTTTTGGTTTTTTTGGACACACCACGTGGCTTGTGGGATCTTAGTTCCTGGACCAGGGGTTGAATCTGGGCCCACGGCAGTGAAAGTGCCGAGTCTCAACCACTGGACTGCCAGGGAATTCCCTGAACTAACTCTTAAAGTCTGTATTCATTGTTGTGTGTGGCCACTGAAGTCTGCTTGGTTAGCTTAGTGGTCAGCTAATGAGCTGACAGAGACTTCCTTAAACACCTGTAGCTAATAAGTCACAAATCTGCCAAGAGACTCTGTGTGCATGTTGGGGTATGCCTTCAACACAGAGCCAGGCATTTTACAACTTTGCCTTATCCTTCACTTCTTGCTTGTGCAGAGCCTGATGTCAGTCCTCAAGATCTGTCTTGAGAGTTTAGGACCTTCTTAGGTCTTTCCTGATCATGCTCAAAGGTCTGTGTATGCATGTGATCTTCATGATCCCTAGGAATATTTTGGAGATTTCAAGCCCATATGGACATTCTATTCCTCTGCTTTTCTTCCTTTTAAGCTTTTTGGTTAACCGGTTGTTTTCCCCAACTGTTAAAACTGTTACCCACTGCCTCAGGCCACCCTGAGGTTCAACAGTTGTCTTGGATTGTTTTTGACAGATACCCCCAGGGAAAAGGCTGTTTTATATCAGCAACTCTGTCAAGTCAGATGAAGACAGCCTTGTGAGTGGTGTCTTCCAGGGAACCACCAGACATGTCCAATAATTCTCTGGGATGAGGTTTTCAAGGAACTTCATCTGCCCTTTGCAATGGCTGCCAGACTGCTGATTTTTCTATTGTACTATGATTGTGGTCTCTTGTTTTTAGGCTACCATGGCACTAGGGAGGGGATGATGGAAATAGGGCTTAAGTTAAAACACCACAAAGTTCTTACCAAGATTCAGTTCTTGAATAAATGCTCCCTAGACTACTGTAAGCCTTTGGTTAATTTCCAGAGTTCTAAAAAAGCTGATTCTGACCTTTTTTGCCAGTATTTTTATGGTGTTTTGGAGAAGAGAATTTCTGTTAGGTCCATACCACCATTTTCACTAACATCCCAGGTTGTCTTTTGAGCCTCTCCAATACATTTTTGCACACTTTTGACAAAGTCGTCTTACTTGTTTTAAAATCACTGTTGACTTCCCATTGCTCTTAAAGACCAAAATCTTCATTTTTGATCTGCAAAGTCATTCATTGTCTTGCTGTTCTGTTCAGCCTGTTCTCTACTGTAGTGCTCTATCTTATTCTTTAAAATTGCCTTAAGTCACTTAAGTGTGTTTTAGTGTCACCTTCAGTTTCATAATGAAACTAGGGATTTTGATTGGAATTGCATTGAATTTATAAGTTTAGAAGAGAATTGATATTTTAATATTTCACTCTTTTCATATATAAAGATAGCATATTTCCTTATTTGTTCAGGTGTTTTATATGTCCTTTAGTACAGTTTTATCATTTCTTCCATGAGGGTCACACCCACCTTTTGTTGGATTTATTTCTAGGTACCTTGTAGCCCTTGTTATCATATAAGGGGATTTTTTTCTAATTTATTATTATTAGTATGTGTAAAAGCTTCTGATTTTTTTGTTATTGTTGATTTAATTCTAGTACCTGTATAGTTCTAATACTTTACCTGATGATTCTTTTGGATTTCCTTTGTGGACATAGTGTCTGTAAATAAGGATAATTTTGTCTCTTTTCAACTCTTTTACCTCATATTTCTTATTTTCTGGTGTGATTATGAGATTGTCTTATTATGTTGTCTGAAAACTACAATATATAGAGAGCAGCAATGATAGAAACTTCGTTACATTCCTGACTTTAATGGAAACTGCTTATAAAATTTCTCAAATGTGATGTTCGCTTTACATTTTAGCTACTATTTCTAGTTTACTACGAATTTTTATCATAAATGATTTTAAATTTTAATTTTTTAGCATCAATGTGAGTTTACATTAATTTTTTTAACACCTTTATTGGAGTATAATTGCTTTACAATGGTGTGTTAGTTTCTGCTTTATAACAAAGTGAATCAGTTATACATATACATATGTTCCCATATCTTTTCCCTCTTGCGTCTCCCTCCCTCCCACCCTCCCTATCCCACCCCTCTAGGTGGTCACAAAGCACCGAGCTGATCTCCCTGTGCTATGCGGCTGCTTCCCACTAGCTATCTATTTTACGTTTGGTAGTGTATATATGTCCATACCACTCTCTCACTTTGTCACAGCTTACCCTTCCCCCTCCCCATATCCTCAAATCCATTCTCTAGTAGGTCTGTGTCTTTATTCCCATCTTACCCCTAGGTTCTTCATGACCTTTTTTTTTTTCCTTAGATTCCATATATATGTGTTAGCATATGGTATTTGTTTTTCTCTTTCTGACTTACTTCACTCTGTATGACAGACTCTAGGTCCATCCACCTCACTACAAATAACTCAATTTCGTTTCTTTTTATGGCTGAGTAATATTCCATTCTATATATGTGCCCCATCTTCTTTATCCATTCATCTGCTGATGGACACTTAGGTTGCTTCCATCTCCTGGCTATTGTAAATAGAGCTGCAATGAACATTTTGGTACATGACTCTTTGAATTATGGTTTTCTCAGGGTATATGCCCAGTAGTGGGATTGCTGGGTCGCATGGTAGTTCTACTTGTAGTTTTTTAAGGGACCTCCATACTGTTCTCCATAGTGGCTGTATCAATTTACATTCCCACCAGCAGTGCAAGAGTTTCCCTTTACTCCACACCCTCTCCAGCATTTATTGTTTCTAGATTTTTTTTTTTAATTTTCAAAGTGCATCCTTTATTCACAGACCTAGCATTTTTTTTATTAGTTTCTGCTTTATAACAAAGTGAATCCGTCATACATATACATCTGTTCCCACATCCCTTCCCTCTTGCGTCTCCCTCCCTCCCACCCTCCCTATCCCACCCCTCCAGGGGGTCACAAAGCACCGAGCTGATCTCCCTGTGCTATGCGGCTGCTTCCCACTATCTATCTACCTTATGTTTGGTACTGTATATATGTCCATGCCTCTCTTTCGCTTTGTCACAGCTTACCCTTCCCCCTCCCCATATCCTCAAGTCCATTCTCAAGTAGGTCTGTACCTTTATTCCTGTTTTACCCCTAGGTTCTTCATGACATTTTTTTTTCTTACATTCCATATATATGTGTTAGCATACAGTATTTGTCTTTCTCTTTCTGACTTACTTCACTCTGTATGACAGACTCTAGGTCTATCCACCTCATTACAAATAGCTCAGTTTCGTTTCTTTTTATGGCTGAGTAATATTCCATTGTATATATGTGCCACATCTTCTTTATCCATTCATCTGATGATGGACACTTAGGTTGTTTCCATCTCCGGGCTATTGTGAATAGAGCTGCAATGAACATTTTGGTACATGTCTCTTTTTGAATTATGGTTTTCTCAGGGTATATGCCTAGTAGTGGGATTGCTGGGTCATATGGTAGTTCTATTTGTAGTTTGTTAAGGAACCTCCATACTGTTCTCCATAGTGTCTGTACCAATTCACATTCCCATCAGCAGTGCAAGAGTGTTCCCTTTTCTCCACACCCTCTCCAGCATTTATTGTTTCTAGATTTCTTGATGATGGCCATTCTGACCGGTGTGAGATAATATCTCATTGTACTTTTTTTTTTTCGGTACGCGGGCCTCTCACTGTTGTGGCCTCTCCCGTTGCAGAGCACAGGCTCCGGACACGCAGGCTCAGCGGCCATGCCTCACGGGCCCAGCCGCTCCGCGGCATGTGGGACCTTCCCAGACTGGGGCACGAACCCACGTCCCCTGCATCGGCAGGCGGACTCTCAACCACTGCACCACCAGGGAAGCCCCCATTGTACTTTTGATTTGCATTTCTCTAATGATTAATGATGTTGAGCATTCTTTCATGTGTTTGTTGGCAATCTGTATATCTTCTTTGGAGAAATGTCTATTTAGGTCTTCTGCCCATTTTTGGATTGAGTTGTTTGTTTTTTTGTTATTGAGCTGCATGAGCTGCTTGTAAATTTTGGAGATTAATCCTTTGTCAGTTGCTTCATTTGCAAATATTTTCTCCCATTCTGAAGGTTGTCTTTTGGTCTTGTTTATGGTTTCCTTTGCTGTGCAAAAGCTTTTAAGTTTCATTAGGTCCCATTTGTTTATTTTTATTTCCATTTCTCTAGGAGATGGGTCAAAAAGGATCTTGCTGTGATTTATGTCATAGAGTGTTCTGCCTATGTTTTCCTCTAAGAGTTTGATAGTTTCTGGCCTTACCTTTAGATCTTTAATCCATTTTGAGCTTATTTTTGTGTATGGTGTTAGGGAGTGTTCTAATCTCATACTTTTACATGTAGCTGTCCAGTTTTCCCAGCACCACTTATTGAAGAGGCTGTCTTTTCTCCACTGTATATTCTTGCCTCCTTTATCAAAGATAAGGTGACCATATGTGCATGGGTTTATCTCTTGGTTTTCTATCCTGTTCCATTGATCTATCTTTCTGTTTTTGTGCCAGTACCATACTGTCTTGATTACTATAGCTTTGTAGTATAGTCTGAAGTCAGGGAGCCTGATTCCTCCAGCTCCGTTTTTCTTTCTCAAGATTACTTTGGCTATTCGGGGTCTTTTGTGTTTCCATATAAATTGTGAAATTTTTTGTTCTAGTTCTGTGAAAAATGCCAGTGGTAGTTTGATAGGGATTGCATTGAATCTGTAGATTGCTTTGGGTAGTAGACTCATTTTCCCAATGTTGATTCTTCCAATCCAAGAACATGGTATATCTCTCCCTCTATTTGTATCATCTTTAATTTCTTTCACAGTGTCTTATAATTTTCTTCATACAGGTCTTTTGTCTCCTTAGGTAGGTTTATTCCTAGATATTTTATTCTTTTTGTTGAAGTGGTAAGTGGGAGTGTTTTCTTAATTTCACTTTCAGATTTTTCATCTTTAGTGAATAGGAATGCAAGAGATTTCTATGCATTAATTTTGTATCCTGCTACTTTACCAAATTCATTGATTAGCTCTAGTAGTTTTCGGGTAGCATCTTTAGGATTCTCTATGTATAGTATCATGTCATCTGCAAACAGTGACAGCTTTACTTCTTCTTTTCCAGTTTGGATTCCTTTTATTTCTTTTTCTTCTCTGATTGCTGTGGCTAAAACTTCCAAAACTATGTTGAATAAGACTGGTGAGAGTGGGCAAGCTTGTCTTGTTCCTGATCTTAGTGGAAATGGTTTCAGTTTTTCACCATTGAGGACGATGTTGGCTGTGGGTTTGTCCTATATGGCCTTTATTATGTTGAGGAATGTCCCCTCTCTGCCTACTTTCTGGAGAGCTTTTATCATAAATGGGTGTTGAATTTTGTCAAAAGCTTTCTCTGCATCTATTGAGATGATCATATGGTTTTTCTCCTTCAGTTTGTTAATATGGTGTATTACGTTGATTGATTTGTGTATATTGAAGTATCCTTGCATTCCTGGAATAAACCCCACTTGATCATGGTGTATGATCCTTTTAATGTGCTGTTGGATTCTGTTTGCTAGTATTTTGTTGAGGATTTTTGCATCTATGTTCATCAGTGATATTGGCCTGAAGTTTTCTTTCTTTGTGACCTCTTTGGTTTTGGTATGCGGGTGATGGTGGCCTCGTAGAATGAGTTTGGGAGTGTTCCTCCCTCTGCTATATTTTGGAAGAGTTTGAGAAGGATAGGCGTTAGCTCTTCTCTAAACGTTTGATAGAATTCGCCTGTGAAGCCATCTGGTCCTGGGCTTTTGTTTGTTGGAAGATTTTTAATCACAGTTTCAATTTCAGTGCTTGTGATTGGTCTGTTCATATTTTGTATTTCTTCCTGGTTCAGTCTCAGAAGGTTGTGCATTTCTAAGAATTTGTCCATTTCTTCCAGGTTGTCCATTTTATTGGCATAGAGTTGCTTGTAGTAAACTCTCACGATCTTTTGTATTTCTGCACTGTCAGTTGTTACTTCTCCTGTTTCATTTCTAATTCTATTGATTTGAGTCTTTTCCCTTTTTTTCTTGATGAGTCTGGCTAATGGTTTATCCATTTTGTTTATCTTCTCAAAGAACCAGCTTTTAGTTTTATTGATCTTTGCTATCGTTTCCTTCATTTCCTTTTCATTTATTTCTGATCTGATCTTTATGATTTCTTTCCTTCTGCTAACTTTGGGGTTTCTTTGTTCATCTTTCTCTAATTGCTTTAGGTGCAAGGTTAGGTTGTTTATTTGAGATGTTTCCTGTTTCTTAAGGTAGGATTGTATTGCTATAAACTTCCCTCTTAGAACTGCTTTTGCTGCATCCCATAGGTTTTGGGTTGTCGTGTCTCCACTGTCATTTGTTTCTAGGTATTTTTTGATTTCCTCTTTGATTTCTTCAGCGATCACTTCGTTATTAAGTAGTGTATTGTTTAGCTTCCATGTGTTTGTATTTTTTACAGCTCTCTTCCTGTAATTGATATCTAGTCTCATAGCATTGTGGTCAGAAAAGATACTTGATGCAATTTCAATTTTCTTAAATATACCAAGGCTTGATTTGTGACCCAAGATATGATCTATCCTGGAGAATGTTCCATGAGCACTTGAGAAAAATGTGTATTCTGTTGTTTTCGGATGGAATGTCCTATAAATATCAATTAAGTCCATCTTGTTTAACGTGTCATTTAAAGCTTGTGTTTCCTTATTTATTTTCATTTTGGATGATCTGTCCATTGGTGAAAGTGGGGTGTTAAAGTCCCCTACTATAATTGTGTTACTGTCGATTTCCCCCTTTTATGGCTGTTAGTATTTGCCTTATGTATTGAGGTGCTCCTATGTTGGGTACGTAAACATTTACAATTGTTATATCTTCTTCTTGGATTGATCCCTTGATCATGACGTAGTGTCCTTCTTTGTCTCTTCTAATAGTCTTTATTTTAAAGTCTATTTTGTCTGATATGAGAATTGCTACTCCAGCTTTCTTTTGATTTCCATTTGCATGGAATATCTTTTTCCATCCCCTCACTTTCAGTCTGTATGTGTCCCTAGGTCTGAAGTGGGTCTCTTATAGACAGCATATATATGGGTCTTGTTTTTGTATCCATTCAGCCGGTCTGTGTCTTTTGGTGGGAGCATTTAATCTATTTACATTTAAGGTAATTATCAATATATATGTTCCTATTCCCATTTTCTTAATTGTTTTGGGTTTATTATTGTAGGTCTTTTCCTTCTCTTTTGTTTCCTGCCTAGAGAAGTTCCTTTAGCATTTGTTGTAAAGCTGGTTTGGTGGTGCTGAACTCTCTCAGGTTTTGCTTGTCTGTAAAGGCTTTAATTTCTCCATCAAATCTGAAGGAGATCCTTGCTGGGTAGAGTAATCTTGGTTGTAGGTTTTTCTCCTTCACCACTTTAAATATGTCCTGCCACTCCCTTCTGGCTTGCAGAGTTTCTGCTGAAAGATCAGCTGTTAACCTTATGGGGATTCCCTTTTGTGTTATTTCTTGTTTTTCCCTTGCTGCTTTTAATATGTGTTCTTTGTATTTAATTTTTGACAGTTTGATTAATATGTGTCTTGGCGTGTTTCTCCTTGGATTTATCCTGTATGGGACTCTCTGTGCTTCCTGGACTTGATTAACTGTTTCCTTTCCCATATTAGGGAAGTTTTCAACTATAATCTCTTCAGATATTTTCTCAGTCCCTTTCTTTTTCTCTTGTTCTTCTGGGACCCCTATAATTCGAATGTTGGTGCATTTAATGTTGTCCCAGAGGTCTCTGAGAGTGTCCTCTGTTCTTTTCATTCTTTTTTCTTTATTCTGCTCTGCAGTAGTTATTTCCACTATTTTATCTTGCAGGTCATTTATCCGTTCTTCTGCCTCAGTTATTCTGCTATTGATCCCTTTTAGAGTTTTTTTGTTTTGTTTTGTTTTGTTTGTTTTGTTTTGTTTTGTTTTTGCGGTACGTGGGCCTCTCACTGTTGTGGCCTCTCCCGTTGAGGAGCACAGGCTCCGGACGTGCAGGCTCCGTGGCCATGGCTCATGGGCCCAGCCGCTCCGCGGCATGTGGGATCATCCTGGACTGGGGCACGAATCCGCGTCCCCTGCATCGGCAGGTGGACTCTCAACCACTGCACCACCAGGGAAGCCCCCTTCTAGAGTATTTTTAATTTCATTTATTGTGTTGTTCATCGTTGCTTGTTTCCTCTTTAGTTCTTCTAGGTCCTTGTCAAATGTTTCTTGCATTTTCTCTATTCTATTTCCAAGATTTTGCATCATCTTTACTATCATTATTCTGAATTATTTTTCAGGTAGACTGCCTATTTCCTCTTCATTTGTTAGGTCTGGTGTGTTTTTATCTTGCTGCTTCATCTGCTGTGTGTTTTTCTGTCTTCTCATTTTGCTTATCTTACTGTGTTTGGGGTTTCCTTTTTGCAGGCTGCAGGTTTGTAGTTCCCATTGTTTATGGTGTCTGTCCCCAGTGGCTAAAGTAGGTTCAGTGGGTTGTGTAGGCTTCCTGGTGGAGGGGACTAGTGCCTGTGTTCTGGTGGATGAGGCTGGATCTTGTCTTTCTGGTGGGCAGGTCCACGTCTGGTGTTGTGTTTTGGGGTGTCTGTGGCCTTTTGCATTGCCCTAGTCTTGAAGCTCCTGCCCCTGCTCCTCAGGCCGCATCCCCATCTACATTAATTTTTTGAAGTTAAATCATTTTTGTATTCCTGTATTTTGTATTCCTTGTTTTCTTATTTAATTCAATTCAGTGCACTCTACTAGTCCTTTTACCGGTGCTTTCCATTTCTGAGATCTTCACCTTAATTTCATTGTCCCATAGTTTTTCAACATGTGCTTATAGGGGCATTATTTCCTAAATTCTTAATTGTTAAGGAATGATTGAATTCCTGTTGCTTTTGTCACCTAAATAATCTATCTGAATGGTTGTAGAATTTCTAGAATAACAATTTATTTCAAAACTTTGTAGACTGTAGTTATTTTCCCTGGCACTGAGTATTTTTATGAGGAAGTAAAATACTGTAGTTATTTTATGCCACTTTCGATGACTTACTTTTTTATTGGCTTGGTCAGCTGGTATTTTCTTTATATCCTTTAAGTTCAGTGTGTTTTGGTGCAAATCATTTTGAATTACTTTTTCTGGAATAAATTGTTGTTTTTTACCTAAATATTTAAGTATTCCTTCATTTCATAGAAATTTATCGTCATCATGTCAATACTTTTTCTGATTCATTTGCTTTTTACCTTTTTGGAGGATCATCTTTGTCTTCCATATCATCATGCATTCATTAGTACATTCAACTATTTAGTGATTCCCTGCTCTGTGCCAGTGAAACAAAACAAAGCCACTGCCTTTCTGGAGCTTACATTCTAGTGGGAGGAGGAGAGGTGATAAGTGGTTAACCTAAGAGACTAGTAAATTACATGTTAATTTAGAAGATGACAAGGACCAAGAAAAGTAGAGTTGGGTAAGATGAGAGAGTTAAACAGATATTTGGAGGAATTACTCAATCTTTGTCTTTTTTTTTTTTTTTTGGTACGCGGGCCTCTCACTGTTGTGGCCTCTCCCGCTGTGGAGCACAGGCTCCGGACGCGCAGGCTCAGCGGCCATGGCTCACGGGCCCAGCCGCTCCGCGGCATGTGGGATCTTCCCAGACCGGGGCACGAACCCACGTCCCCTGCGTCGGCCGGCGGACTCTCAACCACTGCGCCACCAGGGAAGCCCTCAATCTTTGTCTTTTTCTCTGCATCAAAGATGATCATCTTAAACCTTTGTCAGTATTTCAGTTGCGTCTTTTCTGTTTTTTTGCTGTTTCTAATTTATTTGTTGGCTCTAGTGGTGTTGTTTTAGTCCTTGGTGTATTTTCTTAGTTCTTCAGTCTCCCTTTCCATCCCTTCTTTGTTCTGTTATGTGATCATTAACTTCTTTGATTTAATTCATGGTCTAGTTTGAAAGAGTTTGACCAGGAAGAGAGGAGACGGAGTTGATAGAAGGAATAATGGTAATGGTAGAGTTGGTGGAAATTTCCTTTTTGTTTTTGTTTTCTTAGGGTGAAGATGTTTTGTACATGTTTATACTGGAAAAAGCTGAAGGAAAAGGGGAGATTTTATGCTAAGGAATCTGAGGTGTCAAGAAGTTAATTAACCTATATCACACACAGAGTACTTAGGTAATAGAGCTAGTTTTTGACCCCAGAAGATCTGCCTGTTACCGAAGTCCATGCTTTTAAACATGATAATGTATTGCCTCTGAGAGGCAGTTTGTTTGTAATGGAGTTTTAAAAGTTTGAGAGAGCAATGGAAAAAGGGTTAGTTGAGGAATTGGCAGAGTTAGAGACTTCAGAGTCAACTTGTTTACTAGTTGGAAAAGAAACAAAAGCTTATGTTGAGATGTAGTTTTTATCATGTGAAATTGTACAACGCTGCCTTCCAGTGATTTAGGAATATTTTGAGGAGATGGGTCTATTAATTTTCAACAAAATGGATATCTAGTTGTTCAGTTTTTTTTGGAACAGTCTTATTCCAGGGGTTTTCGGCACTTCAATAGAGGCATTAAGAAACTTATGGAGTTGCTTTTACTTATCACGGTTTTTGAGAGAGAGTGTATTGAGAACAATTTGATGTGGGCCAGGAATTGTAAATATTCTTCCTCTCATTACCCCCATTCATATAGGTGAAATCCCTCTGAACATGTGTACAGATGAAAACCTATAATTTTATGAGCCTTGGACCTAAGTTCTTTTTACACATAAACATAACATATGTTTTGTACATTCTTTTTTTAAATTTTGGTTGGGGGGTGGTGGTTGGCCCTCACTGCGCAGTATGTGGGATCATAGTTCCCTAATCAGGGATTGAACCTGCACCCCCTGCATTGGAATCACAGAGTCTTAACCACTAGACTGCCAGGGAAGTCCCTGCACATTCTATTTTCATTAAATAAAAGCTTTGTTTTTTGTTTTGGCTGCACCACACGGCTTGTGGGATCCTAATTCCCTGACCAGGGATTGAACCTGGGCCCCCTGCAGTGGAAGCATGGAGTCCTAACCACTGGACCACCAGGGAATTCCCAAAAATAAAATAAAGCTTTAAATACTTTTAAAAAGTATTATTTTTATGTGGCAAAAGTATTATTTTTATGTGGCTAAATTTTCTCCTATTTTTGACTGTCTTATAGATTAAGTGAAGATTGTATCCTATTCTGTTTAGAACTTTACCAGGAGTTCGCCATTTAAGAAAATCAGGTCACTGTCCCCAGTGTCACTTGTGGTATTTGAGTCACCAGTTCTACAGTCAGCATTTGTATCTGTAGCATTAATGGTGATTACAGTGATTCTGCCTGTTAGAAGCATTTGACAACTTACTGTGTTCTAATGTGGTTATGCATTTATATATTGAAATACAGTATATATTATTCTATAAATTAATTTCTCTTTATTTTTTTAGTTCTGTAAGAATGTATGTGTGTATCCAAAACTGGGTTAGAGAGAAGAAATGGGTGTGTGTATGTATAACTTTTAAGAATTGTGTGTAGACGTTTATATTATCTATTTATTTTCTTTCAGTATGGATAAGGAGTATTTACAAAGACTTCCTATAAAAGCGGGGTATTGAGTATGATAGGATGAGAACTACCATTATGTGCCTTCCCCACTGATATAAAATGATTCATTTATTATGTATTAAATTCCCATAAATATGCAGGTCTCTTTCCCTGGACTGTTTATTCTGTTCCATTGATTTCTTTCTCTAATCCTGCTCCCCTGCCATTTTATTTCAATTACTCTAGCATCATAATCTGTTTTGATAAATATAGTGGGACAAAGAATAAAAAAACTAATATTTATTGAGAACTTGCTATATGTTAAGTACTGCTCTAAGTGTTTAATATGAATTAGCTCATGTAATCATCACAATAATATTAAATATTACTGTATTTTATCAAATGTAAGATACTTTGATATTGATGCTTTCTTGATGTTACCAGAAAGTGACACTGTAAAGTGTTCATATACTATTGATGCATTATTATTGCTTTCTGGGTGACAGCTGTTCTTTCAAGAAGTCATCAGTTTCTGAGAGTTTAAAGTGAAAAATTTGTTTTAGAATCAATGAAATAGGTTGTCATTATCTTCATTTCACAGTTGAAGAAACAAGCAGAGTTTGCCTAAGATGATGTAGTTAATTGGCTTCATAGCTCATATGCTTGGTTGGGATCTTTTAAATTTATTGTTACATTTATTACATTTTCTAAGTGTTTATTGCTGATATATAGCAATAGTTATTTTTGCTCTAGGTTCATGGTAAATACCTTTTTTCAAATTAAGGGAGTTGCCCTTTGTTGTAGATTTATCATCCCCAAGTCTTACTTACAATTATTGGGCAACCCTCTCTACTGGGTCCATCTCTATAGAGTTCTCCCATCAGATGCCTCTCCCTTTGGGAGAGTATACTTCCTGCCCCTTGATACTAGGCTTATTCATGAGACTTGTTTTGGCAAGTGTGGAATGTGAATGGAAGTGATAAGCTATATCCTGATTTAGCCATTGCTTTTTTTTCCCTTTGCCATATGAACAGCATGTTGCAGGTAGGTAGTATGAGCAAGAAATAAACCTTGTGTTGTAAGCCATGAGATTTTCATGTTTCTTAATGCAGGATAAATTAGTGAAAGTTGGTCAGTAACTCTGGATTGCCAGAAATTTTTATTAGACATTTCCTCCTCCCCCTAGCTCCTGGAAACCACCATTCCACTTTTATGAATTGACTACTCTTCTTACTACATATAAGTGGAATCATACAGTATTTGTCTTTTTGTGACCAACTTATTTCACTTAGCATAGTGTCCTCAAGGTTCATCCATGCTGTAGCACGTCAGAATTCCCTTCCTTTTTAAGGCTGCATAACATTCCATTGTATGTATATAACACATTTTGCTTATCCATTCATCTGTCATGGACGCTTGGGTTTTTTCCAGCTTTTGACTATTGTGAGTAACGCCACTATGACACTTGTGTACAAGTATCTTTTGAGTCCCTGCTTTCACTTCTTTTGAGTATATACCCAAGTAGCACTGTTGGATCATACGGTAATTCTGTGTTTTGGAGGAACCACCATATTGTTTTCCACAGTGGCTGTACCATTTTACATTTCTGCCAGCAGTGAACAGTGGTTCCAGTTTCTTCACATCCTTTCCAATCCTTTCAATAGTTATTGACTATTTTTTTAATAATAGCTATTCTCATGGTAGTGAAGTAATATCTCGTTGTGTTTTTGATTGTATTTCCCTGGTAACGGATGTTGTTGAGCATCTTTTCATATGCTTATCGGTCATTTGTAGATATATTTTAGAGAAATGTCTGTTCAAGTCCTTTGCCCATTATTAAATTGGGTAGTTCAGGGTTTTTTTTTTGTTGTTAAGTTGTAGGAGTTTATTCTGGTTATCAATCCCTTATCAGATATATGACTTGTGAATATTTTCTTCTATTCCATGGGTTGCTTTCTCACTCTGTTGATAGTGTCCTTTGATACACAAAAATTTTAAATTTTGTTGAAGCCCAGTTTATCACATTTTCTTTTGTTGTCTGTGCTTTTCGTGTCATATCCAGTAAATCATTGCCAGATCCAGTGTCATGAAGCTTTTACCCTGTTTTCTTCCAAGAGTCTCAACTCTTAGGTACAGGTCTTTGATACTTTTTTAGTTAATTTTTGTGTATGTTATAAGGTAAGTATTTGCTCTTAAGTCACACTGACCTAGTTTTCTTCTTCTGTTCTTACCTGGTGTTGGTGTAGCTTTCCATCTTTTTTTTCTTTTCTAGAGCAGTGGCTCTCCACTTGTAATATGGAGGCCCCTAGATGTCCTCAAGATCCTTTCATGAGGTCTGCAAAGTCAAAACTATTTTCGTCATAATATTAAGACGTTGTTTGCCTTTTTTACTCTCATTTTCTTACAAATGTACAGTGGAGTTTCCTAGATACTGCAGTACATGTGAATTGCAACAAATTGAACACAGAGCAATATGAGAAAACCCAACAATCTTCTGCTAAATACACTTGCAAAAATATAAAACACCACCACTCTTCTTACTAAATTTTTTTGGTAAAATACAGTTTTTTTTCATAAGACTGTGGTTAGTGTGAAATGAGTTTATTGCTGTTTTTCAACGAATTAATAAGTATTTAAAATTTTCTGTTTACTTTCTAATGTGGTAAATATTGATAGGTATAACTCATATAAACAAAAGCTCTTTGGGTCCTAAATAATTTTGAGTGTAAAAGTTTCCTGAGACCAAAACATCTTAGAGCCTCTGCTTTAGAACATTTAACAGAGAAAATATGTTCCTTTAAAATATTTTAAAATGCACAGTGATATTTTGCATTTGGTCCTTGACTATTTCAATTTCTTCCTTTTTTAAATCTGTTCCAGTTTCTACATTTTCAGCTAATTTTGGTTATTTGTATTTTCCTAAGGAGTCATTCATTTTTCTAGAGATTCAAATTATATTTGTAGAGCTGTTTTTGTTTGTTTGTTTGTTTGTTTTGCGGTATGCGGGCCTCTCACTGTTGTGGCCTCTCCCATTGTGGAGCACAGGCTCTGGACACGCAGGCTCAGCAGCCATGGCTCACGGGCCCAGCTGCTCCGCAGCATGTGGGATCTTCCCGGACTGGGGCACAAACCCGTGTCCCCTGCATCGGCAGGCGGACTCCCAGCCACTGTGCCACCAGGGAAGCCCCATAGAGCATTTTAATAATAGTTAAAATGCTTTCTAAAAATTTCTTCTGCATTTGTAATTATGTCTCTTTTTTCCCCCTGATGTTGTTTATTTACTATTTCTTTCCTTTTTTCTTGATCATACCTGGCAAAAGTTTACCTATTATATTACCTTTTCAAAGCATTAGCTTTTTGATTATTGGTCATCCAGCTATCTTTTAGTTTTCTATTTTATTACTTTGTTCTCTGTTATTTCCATATAATCTTTCTTTGTTCTTAGTCTGTTCTCTCTTACATTCTTCAATTGAACATCTTTTTTGTTTCCTAAGAAATTTATTAATGGCTGTAAATTTTTCCATAGTCGTGCTTTGCATGCCATAGGCTTTGTTATTTGCCTACCTCATTGTATATTCTTTTAAAAGTAGTTCATAATTTTTGTTTTGATTCTCTTTTTTTAATGAAGGAATCATTTAGAATTGTGTTTTTAATTTCCAGGTATCTGGTCTTTTCCTTCCCATTTGCTATTATTAGTCCTAGTGCATTTTGCCTGTGAACATGGTCCATGTGACTTCTGCTTTTTGTAATTTCTTGACATTTTCTTAATGGCTCAATGCAGATTTTGTGACTGATCTATGTATATTTGAAATGAAAATTTTTTCTGTTTTCTTTAAAGTACTACACATACTTGTACTATAATAAACGTTTATGTACATATATACGAATATATATTCGTGTTTGTATGTATATTTGTGCATTCATTTATTTAATAGACACAAGCAAGTTGGCTGTCTGTCAAGACAGTCTTTAAAATTTTTTAAATGTGACTACCTTTAGGTGGGGCTTGTACTTTTTGGTTAGCTATAGTTTCTACCAGTCCCTATTGATTACTATAGGCTGCATCTCTCTGGCCTGGGAATGAGTTTACATTCTCTGTCCAAACTTAACTGCATTGTTCAAGTCTATACCCTTTCTCACTTGGTATCTATTTGATATTTCTCTGAGTATGGTATGGTAGTTTTCCACTATGGTTACAGTTTGTTGATTTCTCTTCTTAAATACATTTTATTTTTGTATGTTGGGAACTATGTTAATTATATAAAGATTCATTGATATCTCCATGGGTTGTTCCGTTTTTGTCTTAAGATTTCTTTAAATTAATTTTGCTGGGGTTTTTTTAGCGTGTTCATGCTGTGTCTCTCTTCATCTCTTTATTTTCAGCTTTATTGAATTCATCCATTCATTCGTTACCTTTTTTTGTATCTCTTGGATATAGCTGTGTTTTGTTCTTGTCTTTTAAATAGGTGATTATGATGTTTGGACTTATTCCTGTCATTTTATATCTCTTGTTTACCATGCTTTCTTATTAATCATATATTTCTTGTTTTTTCTTCTGTTTGTTGGATTAAGTTTTTGTTGCTGTGGTGATGGTGGTTGTTCCATTTTACCCTTCTCTTTGGGAGCTTTACATTCTGTTATTTTAATGTTTACCCTTAAAATTTCAGCACAGTAATTAAACTTAAATTATTCTAATGGCGTTTAGAATAGAATATTCACATCCTCTCTTGGAAAAGTCCAGAACCGTAGCAAATTGTTTTTAATTTATTTAATTTATTTTATTTTTGGCTGCATTGGGTCTTCGTTGCTGCGCACAGGCATTCTCTAGTTGTGGCAAGCGGAGGCTACTCTTCATTGCAGTGCACAGGCTTCTCACTGCGGTGGCTTCTCTTGTTGGGGATCATGGGCTCTAGGCACACGGGCTTCAGTAGTTGTGACACATGGGCTCAGTAGTTGTGGCTCTCGGGCTCTAGAGCTCAGGCTCAGTAGTTGTGGCATACAGGCTTAGTGCTCCATGGCATATGGGATCCTCTCAGACCAGGGATCGAATCCATGTCCCCTGCATTGGCAGGCGGATTCTTAACCACTGTGCCACCAGGGAAGTCCAAGCGGGGCCACTCTTCGTTATGGTGCACTGGCTTTTCATTGTGGTGGCTTCTCTTGTTGCAGATCATGGGCCCTAGGCACGCGGGCTTCAGTAGTTGTGGCATGCGGGCTCAGTAGTTGTGGCACGCAGGCTCTAGAGCACAGGCTCAGTAGTTGTGGCGCACGGGCTTAGTTGGTCTGCAGTATGTGGGATCTTCCCAGACCAGGGCTCTAACGTGTGTCCCCTGTATTGGCAGGCAGATTCTTAACCACTGTGCCATCAGGGAAGCCCAGCAATTTTTTACTTCCTTCCATTTTTCTCTTTTTTCCTCTTTCTCTGTTACCTTATGCTGATTACATTTGAGATTTTAGTTGCATGTATTTTTTTTTAACAGTACATGCATTGTTGATTTATGCTTCCTGCTTCTTTGTTTGTACTTCCAATAGTATTTTCTCAAGTAATTCTTTTAGAGAGTATCTGTGGGTGATAATCTTTGAATCCTTGCACATCTCCAGACGTCTTTATTTTGCCTTCACTCTTGAAAGATAGTTTGGCTACATACAGAATTCCAAGTTCAAAATTACTTTCCTTCAGAACTTTAAAATAACACTTTGTTTTCCTTTTATATCCACTATTTCCAAATGGAGGCACCTGATATCAGTCTGATTTTTTGTAAGTAATTTTCACTCCCAGCTTCCTTCTTAGGTGTTAGGATTTTTCTCTTTATCCTTGGTATTATAAAAATTTCACCAGGCTAACTCAAGCTCCTACATTCACTATTCTCAATTAAGGGCAGAAATGAATCTTTTTATTTACCTTTTCCAAGAAAGGCAGCATGTAAAGATCACCTGCATTGCTGCTTCTAATGCAAAAACCCCAGTTAATTTATCTTTGTCGTCTTCTGCTCTTTGTATCCCTTACCTCAGAACATGTAGTGCCCTTGGAGCCATGCCCATCTTTTCTAGCATTCAGCCTCTGGGCAGTTTGGTTTCTAGTCTTCTATCTTCCTCAAGTTTCCAGTCTATTGAAAGCACCCTTTCTTGTTTCCAGCATAGTTATGGATTTCTTTTCTGTCATTCTAAGGGTTTGGAAGAGGAGGAGGCTGCAGCATGTATTTTTTTTTTTAACATCTTTATTGGAGTGCAGCATGTATTAATTTGCCAACTTAAACCGGAAACTTTTCATTGCTATCCTAGCTCTGAGATCTTGAGCAGATTGTCTAATCTTTTTAGTTTTAGTTCCACATTAAAGAAAATCTCTATAATATCTAAACGTTTATTTTAAGGATTAGAGGTACCTTAAGTGCCTAGTACAGTGCATGGCACAGAATAGAAGTATAATAAATGGTACCTGGGTTTCCCTGGTGGCGCAGTGGTTGAGAGTCCGCCTGCCGATGCAGAGAACGCGGGTTCGTGCCCCGGTCCGGGAGGATCCCACATGCCGCGGAGCGGCTGGGCCCGTGAGCCATGGCCGCTGAGCCTGCGCGTCCGGAGCCTGTGCTCCGCAACGGGAGAGGCCACAACAGTGAGAGTCCCACATACCACAAAAAAAAATAAAAATAAAAAAAATAAATGGTACCTATATTGCTAC
Source organism: Mesoplodon bidens (assembly GCF_964165515.1). Taxonomy (NCBI): domain Eukaryota; kingdom Metazoa; phylum Chordata; class Mammalia; order Artiodactyla; family Ziphiidae; genus Mesoplodon; species Mesoplodon bidens. Next base: position 15,862,857 of record NC_138179.1, read on the forward strand.
AATAAAAATGATATCTTCTTTGTGTAGAATAACTGTTATCATTAATCATTAGTCATCTGAAAGTTACTTGTGCTGTCTCCATTGCACTTTGTATTAGACTCATATTTGGTAGCCTGGCTTTATTGTGACTTTTTAATAATATCTTGATCTTCATTTTGGGTTGTGGGCATTAGCTAAGAACCATTATATTAGAAAAATTTTCTATAAAGAAGGCAGTAATAACCATAATTATATTTTTGCATTATTATTGTTTTATTTGGTTTCTATACAATCTCATTGCACCCTTTTTAGTCATCATTTTTAACTGACAATTTCTAATTAGATGATGGTAAAAACCTTACTTCTAAATTTGCTGTTAAATAAAAAATTAGCTTTCTGTTTTCTAAAACCATACACATCTTTCTTGTACAGTGACAGGCTTTGATATTGCCTATTCTAGCTTCACCATAAAAAACATTAAAAAAAAGTTTTTCCTTTATTTTCATGTTGTCTTTCAGTGTGTGTAGTCAGACAGAAAGCAATAATCCCCCATCTCATTCTTGGATTTATCAAAAGCTGAAAATAAAATAGATCAGATCACTTTCTGAAACAAAATTACTTTATTAGTTTAGTAATAATTTGAGGTTACTTTAAAGATAAGAAGCAGCATTTGGGAGGAGATTCATTTCCTGCCTTTGAGCTTTATCTGTAAGAACTACATCTTCAATGTCAAGAGATTGTGTATTTATAACTGAACTCTAATAAAGTCTGTACTGGGGTTTACTGCACACCTGACTTGGTCATTATGATTATATATTAGGTGCCAAACTGTTGCTTGTCTTTTGAAAAAAATACATTACCAAATGTATTTCATTAAAATTTGGCCTGTGTGGGGAGGATTACAAGACCATCAACTATTGATTATAAGTGTGCTGGTTATTACCAACATGGTTGATGATGTTCCTTTGGGAAATAAGTGGAATAAAATGTAGTTTTCCTTTTATTGGTGAATTAAGCAATAATTGGAAGAGGTGTCATTATAATAAATGTTTTTACTAAATCTTATAAAATGTTTTTCTACCATTCTTTGACTGTGCAACATAAGATATCGAGAATCATGTTCTGAGTTTTTTTTTCCTTTAATCCTTATCTGTCACTATATGTGGATATTAAAGAACTGTGTTCTTTTCCTTATGAGCAGTCCAAAATTACCATCTTTTTTACACAATTTTTATGCTTCTCCCGCTTTGCTGTGTCTTGTCATCACAGAGAAATTGTCACATGAAACAGATAAGATTGTTATTTCAGAACAGCATCCTTCATGACATTTTCATCTTTGTGTTGTTGGTGCACGTGTGTGTGTGTCTTTCTGGAACTGTGACATCTCTGACAAGGAAAGAACTGTTAAGCATGTAGTAATGTGCTTTTTTTTTAAACAATCAGAGAATTGTTAGTCATACTTCTCACTTCAGGGCACACTCACATTATCAGCCTGCACAAGACTCTTATTTATCAGTTTTCCTCTTCATCCCCTCTCCCATTCCCTTTTAAACATACTGTGATATGTTTGATACATTTGCTTGAATATGTGTGTATGCTTTTGTATTGTGTTTTTTTTTTTTTTTTTTTTTTTTTTTTTTTGTGGTACGCGGGCCTCTCACTGCTGTGGCCTCTCCCTTTGCGGAGCACAGGCTCCAGACGCACAGGCTCAGCGGCCATGGCTCACGGGCCCAGCCGCTCCGCGGCATGTGGGATCTTCCCGGACCGGGGCACGAACCCGTGTCCCCTGCATCGGCAGGCGGACTCTCAACCCCTGCGCCACCAGGGAAGCCCTATTGTGTTGTTTTGATTGTGTGGTTTTTTTTTTGGCCATGCCCTCAGTTCCTTGACCAGGGATTTAACCCAGGCCACAACAGTGAAAGCCCAGAATCCTAACCACTAGACCACCAGGGAGCTCCCGAGTGTGTATATTTTATATGTATATGAACTTCACTGTATTATAGATCTCATTTTTTTTCAATTAATACTACATTATATTGTATATACCTAGTTGATTCTAACTATAACATATTACATGCACCATATTTTATCCCATTCCCCCAGAGATAAACATTTAAGTTATCCTCAGTTCCCTATCACAGCACTATAAAAAACATTCTTGTACATGTCCCAGTAAAAGCCAAATAGAAACCAAAGGGTTTCTTTGGATTTCTGGATCAGAGAGTATATAGATACATTATTTCACTAAGTACTGGCAAATTGCTTTCTGGAATGACTATACCAATTTGCATTCCATTGGTGGTCTCTATTTATTCATCTTGTTAACACAATAGTTTTTCCCATGCTTCATTGTTTTACTTTGCACTTCATTGATTGTTAATTATTAGGCATTTCTTTCTTTTCTGTAAATTTCTCATTCATATACACTACCCTCCTTTTTATTGTATTTCCTATCTTTTTTATGATATGTAATTTGGATAGTAATCCATTGTTGGTTCTAGACATTGAAAATCTCTCAGTCTGTTACTTTTTTTGTGGTCCCTATGGTGAGGATTGCTAATAATACACATAAATCTGTCCTTCCCTAATGCAGTGACAGAGTTTAAGCTGGGCACATAGCTGCTCAGTTAGAGGTATGTTTCTACTTTATCATTAGCTAATTGAGACCACATGACTAATTTTGCCAATCAAACATGGACAAAAGTATTACGTGCACTCTTACCTCAATGTGGACTTCTTTTCTACCTTGTCGTAAGTTGGAATATGGATAGGTTTATTATTTTAGGCCATGACCCAGCTTTCTCTATACCCTTGTGATAGCTGGAAAGAGCTTGGGTTTCTGAATGACCGTATGGAACAGAGAGCTGTCTTGCCAAACTGAACTGTCCCCTTGGTGGAAAAATAATCTAATAATTAATTAGCAGTATTTGAGAGCTAATTTGTTACTGTAACTTAAAGTTGACTATAATATAGTGTCCTTTGTAGAGCATAAATTCTCTCTCTTTAATATAGTCAAATTAATTATTCCTATATGGTTTGTGCTTAAGAGGTCTTGTTTAAGAAGCTCTTCACCACCCTGAGGCCACCAAGATATTCTCCTATCTTCTATTAGATATATAATACTTTTTATATATAGGTCTTTAATCCATCTTGAATTCACTCTTTATGTGTGTTGTGAGGTAGGGATCCAACATTATTTTTCTTAAAATGGACCAGTTCTCCCAGTATCATCTATAGACAGTGTGTGCTTTACCTCCTGATTTGTGGGTCATCTTTATCATGTCAAGTTCCCATATATTCATGAGTCTGCTGCTAATCTCTCATTTTATTACAGTTTTTAAAAATTATTATGGCTTAGTAGTAAATCTTACTATCTAGTAAACTGAGTCCTTTATTTTACACCTCTCTTACAAACTTGATTAAACTGTTTTTAGACAATTAGAGTTTGTAAAATTCCTTAAAAATTAAAACTCCAATTTGTATTGGAATTGCCTTGGATTTATAGTTTAGTCTTTAGGAACTACCCATAAATGTGGTATAGTTCTCCATTCATTTAGACTTTTTAATGAAGTAATTTTTTATCTCATTAATGTTCTGTACCTTATCTTCAGGTTTATTCCTAGATACTTCATAGTTTTTATAGCTATTGTGAATGGTACCTTGTTTTCAAGTATATTTTCCAGTTGACTGTTCCAGTGTAGAGCAATGCTGTTGATTTTGTAAATTGATTTTGTATCTGGCAGTCTTTCTAAACTCATTTACTGTAATAATTTGTCTATACCGTCTGCTTTATCTCTTTTAATCCTATGCTTTTTTTCCCTCTGTTTTATTATATTAGCCAAGTCTTCCAGTAGTATGTTAGACTACCTCAGTGGGCATTCTTTCTTGTCTGTATTTTAAATGAAATACTTCTGACTGTTCCTGAGTAAAGTTTTATTGGAACACAGCCTTGCCATTTACTTATTTGTTGTGTGTGACTGCTTCTGTGAAACAGTGACACAAAACTGTTTGCATGTTGCAAACAGTTGCAACAGAGGCCACATTGCCACAAGTCTAAAATATTCACCATCTGGGCCTTAAAGAGAAAATTTGCTGACTCCTACTCTAGATCTGTGCTAATATGGTAGCCACTAGTCATAGAGACTTTTAATTTTAAACTTAAATAAAATTTAAATTTAAAATTCGGTCACTGTAGTTAAATTTCACATGCACAATAGCCACATGTGACTAGTAGCTACCATATTGGGCAACAAATATAGAACATTTGAGTTATTTCAGAAAGTTCTGTTGTATAGAGGTGCTCTAGATTTTTAGTTCTGGATCATTTTGCTTATCTTTCTGCTCATTTTTAAAGATAATATTAAGTTTTACTTAATCTCACAATATCATTCTTATTGGGAATAGTTCCCTTAGTGCGTATTTTCAGAGAGAGCCTTTATGTGGCAAATCTTCTGAGACTTTGTGTGCTTAAAATATCTTTACTTTTGATGCTAGTTTATCTGGATATAAACTTTTTGGTTTGGGCTTCCCTGGTGGCGCAGTGGTTAAGAGTCTGCCTGCTGCTGCAGGGGACACGGGTTCGTGCCCCAGTCAGGAAAGATCCCACATACTGTGGAGCAGCTGGGCCCGTGAGCCATTACCGCTGAGCTTGCGCGTCCGGAGCCTATGCTCCGCAACGGGAGAAGCCACAAAAAAAAAAAAAAAAAAAAAAAAAAAACCAACTTTTTGGTTTGAAGTTTTTTCCATCAACACTTTAAAATTACTCCACCCAGTAATTTTAAGAATTACTTATTCTTAAATCTTGTGTGGCTGATGAGGTGTCCGAGGTCATTCTGATCTTATTCTTTTATAGGTGATCTATTCTTTGTTAGGAGCTTTTAGAATTTTCCTTTGTCTTTGATTTTCTTAAATTTCATTCTAATGTATCAAGGTGTTGTGTATGTATATGTGTTTTATTTATTTTCTGTTCTCTTTGGCATTCACAATCTGTTCAGTTTGACTTTTTTTTCTTTAATTCTTGAAAAGCCTCAGTCATTCAGATGTTTCTTTGAATCTGTTCAGTTTATATGTATTCTTTGTGTTTAATTTTTTATGAATGTTGATACTTCTATCTCTCATATCTCTGTATCTTTAAAAAAAATGTCCTTATCCCTTCTTCATATGTTCCAGGAGCATTTCTTAGCCTAATAATTCTAGCTCACTAAAACATTTTAGAGCCATATCTTTTAATCCATTCACCCATCTCTTAATATTTTTGTTTTAACTGTATTTTCTATACACATTATTTCAAATTGTTTCTTTTTTTTTTTTTTTTTTTTTGATTCTTTTTTTTTTTTTTTTTTTTTTTTGGTACGCGGGCCTCTCACCGCTGCGGCCTCTCCCATTGCGGAGCACAGGCTCCAGACGCGCAGGTCCAGCGGCCATGGCTCACGGGCCCAGCCACTCCGCGGCACGCGGGATCCTCCCGGACCGGGGCACGAACCTGCGTCCTCTGCATCGGCAGGCGGACTCCCAACCACCGCGCCACCAGGGAAGCCCAAATTGTTTCTTTTTAAAAACTGTTTTTCTGCTTCATGTTGCCAGTGTCCTCTCTCTTATTTCTGAGGATATGTATTATGGTCATTTAAAATTTATATTCAGTCTGGTTCATTAATCTGGTTCTTTTTAATGTATATTATTCAGTTCTTTTGTCCTTTTTTTAATCTTCAGAAAGATTTTTATAACCCTTATACTTCTCCATTGCTGGATTATTATTTTTCTTTCATGAACATATTTTCCATTGGGATTATCAGCCACATTAATTTTGATGGTAATATGTTTGGGAGGAATGGTAAGGTCCGGAGAAAGGAAGAAGAACCTCAGGGCAGAGAGCCTATGATGTTAATCCTAGGCTTCCCTTTGCTGTATCCACCAAGTAACCATATCCCTCAGGACACTTCCCAATAACTGCATCAGAGTTGTTCTTTATTTGAGAACAGACTCCCATGGAAGTTTAAAGATTGGGGTGCTGCTCTGACATTACCTCAGAACAGTTGCTTTTTTTGCCTCTGGGGAGACAAAGAACATTTCTGAAAAGCTTCCCATCATCCACCCACTAAGTTGCATGCCCTATCCTCTCTTTAACTGTGGTTTGCTACTCTGCCCTTCCTCTGTCCAGACAAGTCAGCTTTTTTTCCCCAGGCATTTTTCCCCCACAGTTTTTATATTTGTTTCTCGCGTCCAACCTCTCTCACCTGTAGAACACCTTCAGAGAAAGAGAGCCTGGCTTAATTTCTTACCAAGAATTGGAAGCTGAGTATGACTAATTCTAAAAATTTTATATATGTGGCTTTTGATTTCATGAGTGTTTATTTTTTTTTACTAGTTTTGTATTTAGGGATCACATATTCTGTTGGCAGTGGTAAAGAACATAGGGAGGGCCTGTGCAATGGAAGGAGACTGGTCTAGGAATATTATTAAGTGGTAATTCAGAAAGCAGATAATGGAGATTTCAATAAAAATAATATGTATATATTTTAATGGTTTTCTTGTTCCGCACTTTTTTTTTTTTTTTTTTTTTTTTTTGTGGTACGCGGGCCTCTCACTGTTGTGGCCTCTCCCGTTGCGGAGCACAGGCTCGGGACGCGCAGGCTCAGCGGCCATGGCTCACGGGCCCAGCCGCTCTGCGGCATGTGGGATCTTCCCGCACCGGGGCACGAACCCGTGTCCCCTGTATCGGCAGGCGGACTCTCAACCACTGCACCACCAGGGAAGCCCTGTTCAGCACTTTTAACCATCATTATTTGAGCATCTGATGCGTAGAAAATACTGAACTCCTGTTAGTAAATAAAAGGCTGAACAGGACAATCTCGGTTCTCAAGGACCTTTTTATTGTACATTATGAAAGTGAATTTGTAGACAATTCAAGTTAAAACTAAAATATCTTCACTTCTGGGAGAAGTTAAAATTTCAGAAGCTATTAAGGGTGTTTTGTTAGAATTAGGGCCATTTCTCATTGAGCCACCAGGAATAAAAGCCAAATGGAGCATCCAGCCTTACTTTGAGAAGAATTTTGTGTGAGCTCCTATTCTTGTGCAGAGCTTTGCTTCTTTTGTTTATTCTGCATTGTACTTGGCTCTGACCACTCTCTAGCTTCACCTGTTTTTGCTGTCTGCTTTCTGTTCTTAAAGTCAGCCTTAAACCATAGTTTGTTCATGCATTCCAGGAATGATTTGCTTTATATACTTGGACTGTGCTCTTTAGTTTGTCTCTGTCAGGCTGTTCATCTGTTGCATCATAATTTGCCTTTGCTACCAGATTCCTGCCTCTGAATTTGCTCTGCACCTGTCCTCATATGTTCTTGGCTTGGCATATTTTGATTCCTGGCTTTGGTTTCTAAATATGCCCTCACTTCTCTTCTTCCTGAGGTTAATTCATTGAGGCTTCTTTGCATCTGGTTTTGTAAAACACCTGTCAACCCTGTCACTGGTTCAAATCATCTCTTCCTCCTCCCCAGTATATGAGTCGTGATAACCACAGCTCATTTTATTTTAAAATTATTGTTATTATATCAGTTTTTCTATTTAAAATTACCTGCCAGAGGTAAATAGTCTACAGTTTTCAGCATATGGCCTGACATTATTTTACTTTAAAAAAAATACCTTTATTGAGGAATAATTGATATATACATGCACTTATTTAAAGTATACAATTTGCTAAGTTTTGACCTAAGTTTATACCTTGAAACTGCTCTGCAACAAAGGCAATGAACATCCATCGCACCCAAAAGTTTCCCCATGTCCCTTTGTAATTTCTCCTTTCTGCCCCTTCTTACACACACCAACCCCCAGGCAGCTACTGATCTGCTTTGTATCACTATAGTTTTCATTTTGTAAAATTTATATAAATGGAATCATGCACTGTGTACTTTGGATGGGGGTGAGGGGTGTCTGGCTTCTTTCAGCATAACTATTTTGAGATTAACTCACATTGTGTTTCAGTAGTCTGTTCCTTTTTTCTTGCTGAGTAGTATTCCTTTGTATGAATATACTACAACTTGTTTGTTTATTCACTGTTGATCATTTGGATTGTTTCCAGTTTTTGGCTATTACAGGTAAAATGGCTATGAACATTTGTGTACAAGTCTTTGTATAGAGTTATGCTTTAATTTCTCTTCGGTAAAACCTAGGCATGAAATGGACACATGGTAGGTGTAACTTTTTAAGAAACTGCTAAATTCTGGGGACTTTCCTGGCGGTCCAGTGGTTAAGAGGCTGTGCTTCCACTGTGGGGGGGCACGGGTTCGATCCCTGGTAGGGGAACTAAGATCCCACATGCTGCGCAGCGTGGCCAAAAAAAAAAGAAAAAAGAAACTGCTAAATTCTTTTCCAAAGTTGTACCATTTTACATTTCCACTATTGGTATATGAGAGTTATAATTGTTCTACCTCCTTTCTACAGACATACTGTTGTTTTACCTTTGAGTAAAATTTTATTCTCTTCTTAATGTTTTGCAACTTGTGTTTGCATTTAAATGTTTAATAACACCTGGAGTGTATTTTGATGTTTGTTATAAGGAATGAGGTGTGAGGAAGGTATCAGTTTTAATTGTTTTTTTGTTGTTTTTTTTTCAAAAGGCTGGACAGTTGTCTCCACACCATTTATTAAATAGTCTATCATTTTCCCACTGATTTGAAATTTGCTTTCCTAAGGAATTGTTTCAAATGAATACACTTTTAGGTTCTTTGCCTGTTCAGAACCTATATGTTTAGATATTAGAGAAAAATGTAGAACAAACCAGAAAATTCTCCATTTATGATGCAATAAGGTATTTTTAAGGAGGTAAAATTATGAGGATCGCGTCCTTTATGTGATGTGAGTTGTCAATGGGCGAACTACTATAATAATACTTCAAAAAATACAATTCATGGGCTTCCCTGGTGGCACGGTGGTTGGGAGTCCGCCTGCCGATGCAGGGAATGCGGGTTCAGGCCCCGGTCCGGGAGGATCCCGCATGCCGCGGAGCGGCTGGGCCCGTGCCGGAGCCTGTGCTTCGCAATGGGAGAGGCCACAGCGGTGAGAGGCCCGCGTACTGCAAAAAATATATATATATATACAATTCATATCTTTTGGATAGGGAGTATAATTTTTTGTTTAATTTAAAACCATTTTAAAAACAGCTCTGGATGAAATGATCTTTCTATAACATACATATTATTCCACTTCTCATCACTATATTTCTGCAGTCTCCTAGCTTAGAAACTTTAATACCATGTTTGATTCTATTTTCTACATTCCTTCTATTTCCAAGTTCTTTTTCTTTTAGAATATTGCCTAGATTTACCCTTTCTGTCCATTCCCACCTAACATAGTCTTGTAAACCCTGTGCCCTGAGTCTCCTTATTAACCGTATTGCATTGATTCCAGATCATTTTTCTAAATTACTTTTTCATTAGCTTAAAAAAACCTCTAATAATTCTTTTTGTCTTTGTATCACTTTCAGAGTTCCAGCTGTTTTCATAACATGGTCTTAGTCCAACTTTAGTTCTTAACACCCAAATAGAAGTCATTTGCTATAATCATATTGATTTCTGCATCCTTGGTTTTTTTTGTTTTGTTTTGTTTTGTTTTTTGACATGCCACCCATCTTACAGGATCTTAGTTCCCTGACCAGAGTTTGAACCTGGGCCCAGGCAGTGGAAGTTCAGAGTCCTAACAACTGGACTGCCAGGGAATTCCTGATCTCTGTATTCTTTATTGCCATGTTTATGTCGTTGTATTTCCTATTGGGGTTTCCTCTATATAATACAATCTATTTATTTATTTATTTGTTTGTTTGGCTGCATTGAATCTTAGTTGCAGCACACAGGATCTTTGTTGTGGCATGTGGGATCTTTCATTGTGGCTCGCGGGCTCTCTAGTTGTGATGCACAGGCTCTAGAGCACACGGGCTCATTTGCCCTGTGGCATGTGGAATCTTCGTTCCCCAACCAGGGGTCGAACCCATGTCCCCTGCATTGGAAGGTGGATTCTCAACCACTGGACCACCAGGGAAGTCCCCACAATCTTTTTTCACTGTTACCCATCTTTCTAAATTTGGCCTCATCCTCCTTCCTCCATAGATGATTCTTTGATTCTCTCAGACCATGATTTTCCTTTCCCTGAACTCTAATACTTATAGTTTGTTTCTTCACTCACTGTTCCGTCCTTGCCTTCCTCCTTGGACATATCCGGTGTGTTCTTGCCTATTCTCTGTGTCTGAAAAGCTCTTCTCCAGATCTCATTGTGACTTGTTTTCTCATCTTCTACTGGTCTTGGTTCAAATGGTATGCTCTCATTGAAACCTTCCTCGAAGATCCTATTTCAAATTCAATCCACTCCTGCCTCTACTCTTCTTTGATTTATTTTTCTGCATAGAAGGCAACATATCTGACATAAATTTTGTCTGTCTGTTTATTGTCTGTTCCCTTATAAGCTCATTGAGGGCAGGGGTTTTTGTTTATAATTTTTCCTCCAACACCTTGAATAGTGCCTTGCACATGGCATATGCTCCATAAATATTTAAATGAATGAATAAATGCCATTAGGTTGGTATTGATTGCTCTTTAGTTGTATAAAAGTATTAGTTGTTCGTTTCCTTAACTAAATGGTAAGTTCTTTAAAAGGTAGAGTATATTCTCAGCTCTTTCTTGGTGTTGGCATAGAGTGACCTAACCAACATTAAATACTAACTGGCTGAAGGTGTGGAATTAGAAATTTTGACCACACAAAGGCAGATGGCACTTCCTATTCTGCAAAACTGGTCAAGATACTAAGCATAATTAACTTTCAGTTCTGAGTAGGATCTTAAAGATGCTTTTGTTAATTAATAAATTAGAATAACTTCTGTTTACTTAATAAATCAGAATAACTTCTTGTTATATAAAAATACGTAGTCATTATAGACCAGTTAGAAAATACAGAAAAGTATGAAGAAAAATTAAAAGTCCTGTTAATCCCATCACTCAGAAGTAACCACTGTACACGTTTGGACAGCAGCTCCTTAATATTTTATAGTATATTTGGACCATAATTTATTCAGCTGTTTTCTTATTGTTGGACATTTCAATTTTTTTTAATAGTCTGGTGCTTTTATTTCAATGACATATTTCCATAATGAGGCTTCTTGGTTGAAGAATATGTATGTATATTTTAAATACTAAATAGAAGTGCAGGACTTCCCTGGTGGCGCACTGGTTGAGAGTCCACCTGCCGATGCAGGGGACACGGGTTCGTGCCCCGGTCCAGGAAGATCCCACATGCCGCAGAGCGGCTGGGCCCGTGAGCTGTGGCCACTGAGCCTGCACGTCCGGAGCCTGTGCTCTGCAATGGGAGAGGCCACAACAGTGAGAGGCCCGTGTACCGCCAAAAAAAAAAAAAAAAAAAGATGTGCAGTACCATTTTAGATGGTCATATCGCATTCCATTATATGAATAAACCATAATTTAACCATTCTGTTGTTGAATCTTAGAGTGGTTACCAGCTTTTTGATATTACAGATTCCATTATCCCGCAAGGCATTCTTGTACACATTTGAGATTATTTCCTAGGGATGAATTCTTGAAGTGGAATTGCTGGATCAGAGGCTGAACAAATTTTTAAAGCTTGTAATATCACACATAGAAAATGTGATAGTAGTGGAAAATACAACCATAAATTGAACACTTATTTATTTAACAAATACTTATGTGCTGGTCATGTTGCCAGTTTGTGAAGTTACAGAAGTGTTTAAAGATGGACAATGTCCCTGTCCTTATGAAACTTTTAGTCAGTAGGGGGTACAGCCAAGTAAAATGACAACTTCAGTATAGAATGATAAGTAAAATGAGAAAATATAGATGTACCTAGGGGGGAATAAATATCTAACACATTCTTTGAGTCAGGGAAGATTTTCTGAAGGAGGCCAAGGCTAGAAGGATAAGTCACTTATCCAAGTAGAGGGAGTTAGATACACAAAGTCCTGAAGTTGAAAGAGGACATGTTGTGTTCAAGAGAATGAAAGTAGCTAATTAAGAATGGATCATAAACACTGTAGTGTATACAGAAGTCTAAATAGAATGTTGTATTTACATATACAATACATGTATATTGTTATAAACCAATGTTACTTCAATTAAAAAGAAAGAATGGAGCATAAAAAGAGAGAGAGGAATTAATAAGAAATGAGCTTGAGGGAGTTTAAAGCAAGGCCAGGATCAACTAGGTCAGATACTTCTGAGAGGTCAAATAAGATAAATATCAAAACTATGGATTAGGTTTAACAACAAAGGTTTTAGAACGATTTCAGTGGAGTGGTAGGGACAGAGACCAGGTTGTGCTGGGGTTGAGGAATGTATGTGGATAGAGGCAACAAGGGTAGACCACTTTGGCTCTTATGGGATGCCAGGGTTCTTACGGTGGCTATAGGGACAGTGGGGTCAGGGGGAAGGAAATCTTTGTTTTCATGTAGGAGAGATTTAAGCATGGGTCCTGACACACAGGTTTTTAGGTTTTGTGAGAGGGAGTTACAGGAGTTGCTATTTGATGTTTCTCTTAAAAGATGCCAACATCATAGGTGTCATTTTAAAAGGGAAAACACAAGCCATAGGGGAAAGACATTTGCAACCATAAAAATAAGAAAAGATTATTGTCCAGAGTATACGAAGAACTCCAACAGATCATTAAGAAAACAAGAGAACCCAAATAGAAAAATGTACAAAAGACATGAATATGACTAATAAATATATGAAAAATATATAAATTATATGAATATATAATTCAGCCTCAATAATAAGGGAAATGCAAAACAAAATCATTTTATGCCCATAAAATTGCCTAAAGAATAAAATGTTCCACAATATAAAATGTTCACAAGGATAGAGTAGTGGGAATTTATACACGGTAGGTGGGAGTGTGAATTGGTTAGACTACTTTGGAGAATAATTTGTCAGTATTTAGTGACGTTGAAGATACATCTCCCTACAATGTAGCAGTTCTCCTAAATGGTTACACATGTGTATCAGGACACATGCACAACCATGTTCATAGCTTCTTTGTTTGCAAAAAACAAAAACAAAGGAAACCCAAATAAATGTTCATCAGCAGAGGCATGGATACAAGTTCAGTTTCTGTAAAGTAAAACATCATTTGGAGAGTTATACTGTAGAAGGAGGTAAGATACTCCTTCATTCTGCTAGAAACTCTAGCTGGGGCTGACGTAAAGACAGATGAGCAGGAGAAAAGCATATGAAGTTCTTTTACACATATATGGAAGCCCTCACAAGAAAAAATGAAAACCCAAAGAAGTGAGTAGGCCTAAGTGCTTATATAGTAGGTTAACAAAGAGTAGCAATTGTGGAAAAGTAAAATTTGGGGGAGACTAAAGAAAGATAAGAGTTATTCTAACAATGTCTGTTTGTATAGATTTCTCCTGGCTTTGACTCCCCATCTCTGGTGATAAGAATTTTTCTAACTCCTAGTACAGGGAAGGCATCTTTCACGTGGGAATTTTATCTCCTGCTTTTAGGAAGAAAAAGGAAGGTCAGAGTGTCCTTGTATCTGCTGTTTTTCAGGTGTCTTTAACTCAAAACAATCAATATGCCAAAGCAGCATATTTTGGGGTAGCATGTCCTGAGCCCCTTCAATATCTATGTAGCAAAACTATTAAAAAAAAAATCAAGGAGATGGTAAACAAAATTCAGGGTGGAAAGGGTAGGAGATAAGATTAGGGAAGGACATATAGGGACTTCAGGTGTACTGATAATATTCTGTTTGTTAGGCTGGATAATGAATTCATAGGTGTTATTTTTTGTACAAAATAATTTTTCATAATAGTTTTGAAAGGTGGCAGTAATCTTAGGTAATGTGTGTACAGGGAGTTGACAAAGACTAGGAGGTTTAAAAAGAGAGGAGGCTTGGATATAGTTGGTAGAGAAAGGAGATAGACTTGACTAATGAAAAAGAAGAATTGGTAGGTAGCATTAGGGCCCAATTACAATTAGAAACTAAGAAATTACATTTTACGGAAGTGCTTGGCAGGCCTAATACAGACAGCAGATGGTTGGATTGATTCAGGACTTGGGTTTGTCAAATGAGTAATAGAAGATAGGCAGCACAGCAAAGGAGTTAAGATTATTGGCAAGAGTAGTTGAAGATTTACTACTATAAAGATTCTAATAGAAAATAGAAGAATCAAGGGATTAGGGGCATCCATAGGATCAAAGAAAGGATACGGTGGAAATAAATGATCAAGAGAGCTACTGTATTTTGTTGAATCGAAAACATTGTAGGTTGCACTGTTATTTTATGTACCACTAAGAAAAAGAACACTGTCAATTAAATAGGACAGTCTTTACTGTCACTTAGAATTTTAATTGTATATTTAGTACAGGATACAATATTGAAAGGCTTCTTTTAGTCTAAATTAGATACAGATTTTTAAATTTAGGTTACTCTTATACATACATAAAATATAAGCGAAATTAATTGGTTAAGGAATTCTTAAAACTTTTTCATATCTAGTATTTTTTGGACTCACTTTTTCACTCAGTGTTTTTCCACACTATATCATTCTCTCTGGCATCAAACTTGACGTTTATAAGGAGAGTGTTTGGAGGTGGTGAAGTAGGCATGTTAAGTAATAATCCCAGGTGGGAGTCAAAAGTAAATTATCTCCACAAAATTGCATAATTTTAAGAAATGCTACATCAACACTCAGTGATGCTCATTCTACAAGTTTTGATGCTGATTCACACATGCAAGCAGTAGTATCAACTAAAGTATTAAGACTACCTCTGGTTTGACAGTAATTCAATGATGCCACTGATTGTAAGGTGTATTCGGATTTCGGCAATGTTAAAATGTGAAATAATGCACATCTTATGTTCAGGGAAACATAGTTAGAAGAGTAGTGGTGGTTATCAGGTGGGTTGCACAATTTTATAGTTTCAGAGCTGGGGCAGTTGCAGATAGTAACAAGAGTGACCGTGAGAGAGGGTGGCTGAAGTAGCGAGGAAACAGTCATTAAACTGCAGTCAGACAAATATGATATGACTAAAAGGGAGACTTAAAAACCTTTAAAATGTAAGTGGAGATGAGGAAAACAAGGTTAGTGTTTGTTGTATACATTATCTGGGATGATGATGGCATGCCAGGGTGATGGCACGATGTAAAGAAGAGAGGAAGACTGAGCTCAAGATGTCAGAGATAGTAAGTAATAAAGGGTTCATGAATTGAGAGAAGAGAGGGGTAAGGGTAACATAGTCATATAGCATGAGCTTCAAAGGAACAGGGATTTTTAACTACAGTGTATGAGACTAGAATCAGGAGGAGAGACAGCCTCCTAATCTGAAGTACAGGGTATATTAGCCATGAGCAGCCTCAAATGAAGGATGTCTTTAGGGAAAAGCCAGTTTTTAGTCGAGGAAGTGAAAGAGAAGTTCATCAAAGAGGATGAGGATATGGGGAGGTTTGAGTCAAGGTAAAATACGCAAGAAGCAGAGTGGCCATAGTATGAGAGGAAATGATTATCGGGTGGCTTCTTGAGTAGTGAACAAGGACTAGTATGCATGTAGCCTTAAAGTTTCCCCATACCATTAAATGTTGTTGAAAACAGAATTTCAATTGGCTACAAAACTTTCTGTTGAAGAGTATACACTTATTTAACCTATCTTATTTTGTTCAAAGTTCTTCACTAATGTGACTAGATATCCCATTATATAACATAGTGAATATCATAGTACCTAAATCTTTTTGTGCATCTTTTTTTATGTCCTTAGAATAAACTGTAAGTGGAATTACTGGATCAAAAGAAATGGATATTTTTTAGCCTCTCTTGATACATTTTGCTAAATTGAAACTATTTCACATTTTCACAATGTAGGAGTATATCTTTGTTCATTACCTTGCCAGTATTGGATGATATAATTTTTAAAAATCTTTGCCAATTTGATAGGTGATAAAAATTAGTATTTTCATTTTCATCTTTTTAGTTATTGATAAGATTGCACATTTTTTCATATAGTTAATGGTCATTTATATTTTCTCATTTCTAAATTTTCTGTTCAGAGCCACATCTTTTTCTGAGTTTATATAATAAAAATTTTCTGTATTTTTCACAACTCTTAAACAGGCTTTGTACTTAAAAGAGTCATGTGAATGTGGACAAATAAAGCCCATAATACAGATTACTGAGTTGTAGGACCTTTAATAAATGATCTGTTGCTAGGTTTAAAGAAAAAATAAAGAACAGGAATTTTTCATTTCTAAGTTCTAAGAGCACAACAGAAGATTGTAGCCATAAGCCATTTAAGGAAGGGTTGATTATTTTTTTTTAATAAATAAATAAATAAATTATTTTTATCCTTTTTGGCTGTGTTGGGTCTTCGTTGCTATGCACGGGCTTTCTCTAGTTGCGGTGAGCGGGGGCTACTCTTCGTTGTGGTGCGCGGGCTTCTGTCGTGGCTTCTCTTGTTGCGGATCATGGGCTCTAGGTGCGCAGGCTTCAGTACTTGTGGCATGTGGGCTCAGTAGTTATGGCTTGTGGACTCTAGAGCTCAGGCTCAGTAGTTGTGGCGTACAGGCTTAGTTGCTCCGCGGCATGTGGTATCTTCCCGGGAGAGGGCACGAACCTGTGTCCCTTGCATTGGTAGGCAGATTCTTAACCACTGCGCCACCAAGGAAGCCCAAAGAAGGATTGATTTCTTGAACTGTTTTTTCTTTAACTGAGATCTGTTTTGGATAAGTGGATAGGTAAACCTCTTTTTTCAGAAAGAAGCCCATAGGTAATTTTTTTTCCCTTTGTGGTTTATTAGTTATGGAATAACAGATTAGTTTCTGTAAAAAAAAAAAATCAACCCTTTTCTGAATTTTCATTTAATTAAAAAAAGTTTATGACTGAAGAAAGATAATTTAATAATATAAATAATGGTCCAGTATCTGTAATTTTTCCCCAGTGTCATTAAACTATATTTTGTGTATTGATGAAGGAGTTCCAGTAATACATACAGAGCCATTTCTCTTCTGGTTGTTACCACAGCCCAGGAGGCAGCCCAGTAGTGATGGAAGAAAGGTGCTGCACAACCATGTGCTTTCCCTTCCGTTTATCTGAGCTAACTGCAAAGGTTTTTAAAACAGTCTCCCTTTTAGTCATGTCATATCTGACTGCAATTTAATGAAATAAAACACTAGTAAATAGTTTTTATTCTCTACAAGAACAATGGAGGTAATAAAGGCTCAGAAAATCCAGTTGCAGTGTTCTCCTTAATTCTGCAATCATGGTACTTATACTTGATGATCACATCTTTACCCTTTATAATTGTGTGTGTGCGTGTGTGTGTGTGTGTGGAGAGAGAGAGAGAAAGAATTGTTGTATATATAAAATGGACCAGGTTTTTGTTTTGTTTTGTTTTTGCGGTACGCAGGCCTCTCACTGTTGTGGCCTTTCCCGTTGCGGAGCACAGGCTCCAGATGTGCGGGCTCAGCGGCCATGGCTCATGGGCCCAGCCGCTCTGCAGCATAGGGGGATCTTCCTGGACCGGGGCACGAACTCATGTCCCCTGCATCGGCAGGTGGACTCTCAACCACTGCGCCACCAGGGAAGCCCCTGGACCAGGTTTTTATATTCTTTTTCTTCATGTTCATTTCTTATTTGGAATTAAAGCTAATGTGAGTGTACCAACTCTTAGATTAGACATAAAAAATTAAGATGTTGACCAAATATGGCTCCTCCTCCACTTTTAGTGCTATACACATACTGGGTTCTCCGAACATGTTTGTTCAATTAAGTTGAAACATTTTCAAGGAACTACTACAGGTTTTTTAAAGGGTATTTCCCTGAGATTTTTGGTAGAGAAACTAAATATTTTGAAACACCAGTGTAATACAGTAGTTTTTGTGCTTTTAGGACAGTCAAAATGTTTGTATTTCAGGACTTCTCTGGTGGTCCAGTTGTTAAGACTCCGTACTTCCACTGCAGGGGATGCAGGCTAAGATTCCGCATGCTGTGTGTGACTCGCCCCCACAAAAAAAGTTTGTATTTGACCCAATTTATAAATTGAATTTTTTTTAAATTTAAGATAAAGCCCCTTTGTCTTCCTAAATTTAAAACTGATGATAATTTGTGGTTTTATTAGAAGGCACCATTAATGAATACTCTTATTGCCCTGTGAAGTGGTCTTCAGACATAGAATTAAGATAATTGCCTACCTGCTAATTTGGAAACTAATCAGTTAATGACAGTATTGTGGTTTGGTCATATTCAGCCTCCATCATCAGGTTTTTTTTTTTAATATTTATTTATCTTTGGCTGCATTGGGTCTTCATTACTGTGCACGGGCTTTCTCCATTTGCGGTGAGCAGGGGCTACTCTTCATTGCGGTGGCTTCTCTTGTTGCAGAGCACGGGCTCTAGGCGTGTGGGCTTCAGTAGTTGTGGCACGTGGGCTCAGTAGTTGTGGCACGTGGGCTCAGTAGTTGTGGCACGTGGGCTCAGTAGCTGCGGTTCGCAGGCTCTAGAGCACAGGCTCAGTAGTTGTGGCACACAGGCTTAGTTGCTCCGCAGCATGTGGGATCTTCCCGGACCAGGGATCAAACCCGTGTCCCCTGCATTGGCAGGTGGATTCTTAACCACTGTGCCACGAGGGAAGCCCCCATCATCAGTTTTTAACAACTGTATTTCCTTAGGTCACTTTGCAGGCTAGAATATTATGCGGCAAGAACTGAAGTGTTTTGTAATATGTATACTAAGCAAAATACATTCCTTTAAAATAATGCTGAGTGAAAAAAGCTAGTCTCAAAATGATTCCATTTATTTAACATGTTATATTCTTGAAGTAACATAATTATAGAGATAGAGAACAGATTAGTGGTTGCCAGTGATTAAGGATGGGAGCGGGGAGGGGAGGAGAGGTGGATATGGCTATAAAAGGGTAGCACTAAGGAATATTGTGGTGATGTTACAGTTAAGTATCTTGACTGTGGTGACAGTTACACGAAACTATCTATACATGTCATAAAATAGCATAGAGCTATACACATACACAAATTTTGCATGTAAAACTGGTGAAATCTGAATAAGCTTTGTGATTTATACCAAAGTCTGTTTCCTGGTGTTGGTATTTTACTCCAGTTATGCAAGATGCTCACGTTGTGGGGGGGGGGTGCTGGGTGAAGGGCCTTGTACATTTCTTTGCAACTTCCAGTGAATTTATAATTATTTCAAAATAAAGTTTAAAAAAATATACTTCTTTAACAAGAACTCCCACCCCAAACCAGGCAGTTATTAAAGGAGGATGTCCATTCATTTGGTCATTCCTTGCTATCAGCTACCATCATCCAATGATTATTATAGCAGCACAGCAGAGGACTCTCTCAAAAAGAAGAGTTCTTTCTAATCTCATGCTTTGGGGCAATGTATTTTCATTTATAGTTGCTTGTAAAACCCATGGCTAGTAAAGGATTCAAATGTTTGCATCCTCTATTTTCCTGTGTTTTGGTGTACTCAGTATGAAGCCTTAAGGAATCTTAACACACAAAAGAAAACATGTACAGCCTTTTAAATATTCAACAGGATAGACTCTTCTATTTCAGTAGATGCAAATTGAATCATATTGTCCAACTTCAAGTAAGCCAATCTTATGTTTATTAAACGCACTGATAAATATACTATAAAGTGGAACATAGTGTACATGCTTTTCTGGTGAACACTTTGGTTTAACTGTAATACTCCAAGGGAAAAAAACTTATAACTACTGTTTTCACATAACTTAATTTTAATCTGTTTAAATAGAAATATTTCTTCAGCCCAAAATGTTCTTAAATATGAGCATAGTAATAATAATGGTAGTAGTGATAGCTAACCTTTACTGAGCACTTGCATAAGCCAGATACTTGCCAAGTACTTTTTACATGTTATCTCATTTAATCCTCATAACAACCTTGTGAGATAGGTACTATTATATAGATGAGTAATATATCTGAAATAATACAGCTAGTAAGAGAGAGGGAATAGTTTGAAAGTCAGTCAGATTCCTGAGCCTACACTTTTGACTGTTACTCTGTACTTCCCCCTTATGCCATGCAGTATAGGAACTCTAAAGTTAGAGGCTGACATGTTGGCAGTTATTACATATTTTAGTTTTGTTTTATTCATAGGACACATGTATGAAATCTGTTTCTTCTCTTGCTGAGTTCAATAAGGTGAAACCTTCCCTGACTTATGCAGGACAACCTGCTTTTCTCATTTTATCTTCTCTTGCATATCCTTTTTCATGGAAACCAGACTAAATTAAAAGTTGTCTTAACATTTGTATTGGTATTTTAATTTAAGGATGTCTCTTAAAACTTAGAAAGACTTGACCTTTAAAATATAAAATCTTATTGCTCTTGTGTTTAATTTTACCAGTTATTTTGTCTCCAGTATGAATCTAGACAACAGTTTCTTATGTTTGTTGTGTAGAAGATAAAGATTAAAATGTCATTTAATACATTTACTGATTTTTATATAGGATCACTATTACTGAAACAAAAGTTTTATTGCTACTATTTTCATTTTTAGTTTTTTGTGTATATGTATTTAAAAAGGTTGTTGACATTTTAGCCATCCCCACTAATAATCATTGTTAGAGTTCCTTTAGCTAGTAAACTGAGACATGAACTTCAAAAGGAGACAGTCCTCCCTGAGTTTTTCAGCATAGGTTCAGAGTTACCTCTTTATCCACTGATGCTCTTGGAATTCCAGGGATATAAGTTGGTGGATAGGATCTGTAAAATTACTGTCTCCATATGTTATCAACCCCGTAAGTAATAACAACTGATGTTTTTCAAAGGTCAGACTTCATCCTTCTAAGCAGCTATAAGCATGAAAACAAAGTCTCTTGAGATATTTCAAAGTATATATACTTTACATTGGAAGACCCTTCCCAGTCTGCTTATTCTACATTATATAAAAGTCTAAAAAGTCATAGGCTTGTGTTTTGTTTTTTCAAGTTCAGTAGTTCAGGTTGAAGCAACCAGTTTGAAAGTAACAGCCTATGAACTGTGACTGACTGAAGGAGAGGTGGGAAAAAGTATAAAAATAAGTAAAAGTCCAGCATTTGGGGATTTACTCTTTTAGTCAATCCTGAGGACATTACTGACTCAATGATCAAGAAAAATATATTTAGTATACACTAATTAGAAAGACTGAGACATAAAAATGCATTGGAGGGAATTCGCTCGTGGTCCAGTGGTTAGGACTTGGTGCTTTCACTGCTGGGACCCAGGCTTGATCCCTGCTCGAGGAACTAAAATCCCACAAGCCGTGAAAAAAACAAACAAACAAACAAAATGCATTAGAATTTCATGAGATATATACTTACTAGAACATTTAATATTTTCATGTTTAAAATTTATATTCTAATGAGTGAAAAATGTGTCATATTACATAACAGGGACATTTGAATTAAATGAGTAATACATGTAATACACAAGTAATAAACTTAGCATAATAGCACCTGGCTCTATAGATGTTAGCTACTATTATTATTTTTGTTATCAATATCTCTTCCTCTAGTTGGAGTCAATTTACTATCACCTAAAGTAAACTTAGTCTCTGCCTGTACACTTCTTTTAATTTATTAAGTAAGTGTTCTGTTATTATTGTCTGGCTTTTGTGTATTAACTTTATTCATCTGCACGGTCATAGAGAACTAGAAATAGGTTTATTTTGTTCTTTTTTTTTGCCATGGAAAACAAAGGATGCACCAGTTGATACTACACAGCTGGAAACAGCAAATGTCAATAGGCTAGAGAACTATAATTCATTAGTAGTCTTTTTTTTTTTTTTTTTTTTTTGCGGTATGCAGGCCTCTCACTGTTGTGGCCTCTCCCGTTGTGGAGCACAGGCTCTGAACGTGCAGGCTCAGCGGCCATGGCTCACGGGCCCAGCCGCTCCGTGGCATGTGGGATCTTCCCGGACTGGGGCACGAACCCATGTCCCCTGCATCGGCAGGCGGACTCTCAACCACTGCGCCACCAAGGAAGCCCCTAGTAGTCTTGTTTTTTAAGATATAATTTACACACCATAAAATGCACCCCTTTAGTGTGTACATTTCATTGTTGGTTAGTATATTTACAAGGCCTTATACTTTTAAGGGAACAGTTTTTCCTAAGTGTTCTAATTATATTCCTTTTCTTAGCTGCAAGTCTTTACTTTCGCCTGTGTGGTTACTACTTTCTGTACTCTTCTTGTCTTCTCTGATATTCCTTTTGATTGAGGTCTAATGTCATCTCTCTTTTGGGAAGGCTTTCTTGATTCCTTATACATTTAGTCTCCTCTGTTCTCCTGCAGCCCTTTTTTTATCCCTTTGTTATATTGCCTGTCACATTTATATTGTGATTATCTCTTTTAGTTATTTGTCTTCCCTTTCAGACCATTTATCTCTCAAGCACAGAGACTATTCTTGTTTTTCTGCTGTCTTCAGGAGCTAGAACAATGCCTGTTATGGTAGGCTTTTCAGTACATATTTATTGAATGATAATAACGACAGATAGTCCTGGCTGTCCCTGAGCCTTCAGTATGTACTAAGAGTTTGATGTACTATATTCAGTGGTGAATATTAAAATAATGTGCTTTTTGTTGCTGAGAATCATACCATTTTAGTATTGGAAGGGACCAATTTTCCCCCACACAACACGCGCACATTCACATATGTACACAAAGCAAATTGAAATCCTTAGAACTTGAACAAATTAGTGGTGAAGCTGGGACTGAAAACCCATGTTACCTCATCTTGTCCTGTACCATTTTATTTTCTGTTACACCCTGATGATTTATAATGAAGATTCATTCGTTTCCTAAAGTTTAGGGTGAAGACCTTGAAAATGTTAATTTAATTCATAATATTATCTTTCTATTTTTAACCATAAGTAAGGGACTAGTTGCCAACCAGAATACTGGAAAAGAAGTTTTAAATTGGTTGAAACACTGACAGCATTTTCCTGTTTTATAGACCTCCGTGAGTGAAAGCCTTCAGAGAGAAGCTGCTAAGAAGCAAGCAATGAAACAGGTAATGTAGAAGGGTGAATTAAATGCATCGGGTGAATTAAATGCATCTGGTGAAGTAAGTAGTTCCGCTCACATTTTAAAGTATCAGTTTTGGTATCTAGGTACCTGAGACTAAAAAGAGTAAGAGTGTATAAGGAAAAATTTTATCTTGACACTTGTTTTCTGAAAATGTGTAAGATGTTTCTTGATTTACATAGATCTCAAGTTTCTTGTACAAATTTTAAAGGAGAAAAACACAGTGAAGAATTAGCTCCTTATTGCTGTGTTGTAGATTAAACCCATTTCTGCTTTCAGATGACTTAGTCTGACGATGGATTACATGGTTTAATAATTCCTGCTAATGAGCTTACTTGCTAAAAAAAAACAAAGGATACAACGAAAATGATTTTGCAGTTTTATAATTATTTCAAATTCATCTAGTAAGGAAAGGGAATATCAGGTGATTTTCGGTAGACTTGCCAGCACCTTATATTTATGTATACTGTATAGTATTTCCAAGTACTTTTATACATACATTATCTTTTTAAAATTCTCACAAACCTGCCCATGGTCCTGATAAAGAAGTTTGAAACTTCAAAAGGATGTTACCCCTCATGATTACACAGCTCATTACAGAACTAGGCCTGGAGTTTTAGTAATTTTTCTACTACTGTACCATTGTATTTTAGATTTAGCTGCAGTAGAAAATAATGAAATTAAACAATGGCAAAGTACCTTTCTTTTCCATTTTAATTCCTTTTCCTCCACATTTTCTTTAATTTTTGACGCCTGTTTTTCCCTTGTGTATCTAGAATCCTTCATAAGGATAAATTTGTTAAGCACTTTCTATGAGCCAGACATTATGGCAACTCCTTTCTAAGAGTTATCTTTAATTCTTACAGCAGTCCTATTTTAGGATAATTGCTCTTAAAATCTCTATTTTGTAGTTGAGGAAGTGAAGGCAAAAAAGATTTATGTGACTTTCATGAGATTTTATAATTAGTAAATGGTCAAGTTCAAATCCAGGCAGTGAAATTGCAGAGCCCGAGCTTTTAGCCACTGTGTTTTACCGCCTCCTTGGGGAATGGGCACAGAATTATGTATTTAGTTACTTTAAGATAATATCTTAGTGTCATATGAGATATAACATGTAACTTAGCCTCAAAATGATTTAATACACACATAACATTAACAACTTTGATTCTTTAGCGTAAGTGCTGGAGTGCTTTGAATTAGAATTTTAGAGCTCAGTAGAATTTTAGAGAGACTATCAAGTTCAGTTTCTTCACTATATGGATGAGAGAATTAGTTCTAGAGAGTGGTGGCTTCTCCAAGTCATGTAGGTATCTTGTTTTCTAGTGTTCTTTTCACATTTTTTGCTGCCTTTTTTTAAAATTAATTAATTAATTTGATTGACCCGGCTCCTTAGTTGCAACATGCATGTGGGATCTAGCTCCCTGACCAGGGATCGAACCGGGGCCGCCCCCCAAACTGGGAGCGTGGAGTCCCAACCACTGTGCCACCAGGGAAGTCCTTGTGTTGCCTTTTCTTATTCACTTAAAGCATAAGTCCCAAATCTAATTTTATTCTCAACTCTGGCTTGTTCAAATCCACTTCTTCTGATAGTGGGACTTTTTCATAATTTGCCTGGAAATTGGGGATGCTGCTAAGCTCTTCTACCTCTCACCTGCCTGCTGCTGCTATACTACCTTTCACCTTATTTTCCCCACTTGAGTGATTCAACTCTTGTCTTCTGCTTTAATCTCAAACTAACTTTTATCATGAAGAATACCACTTGATTGCATTTACTAAATCTAAGAGAAAATACTCTTAGAAATGGGGTACTTTATCTGTTAGACCTTTCTTCTTTTCTTTCCTTTTTTAAATTTTAAAAAAAAATTATTTATTTATTTTTGGCTGTGTTGGGTCTCCGCTGCTGTGCACAGGCTTTCTCCAGCTGCGGCGAGCGGGGGCACCCCCCACCGCAATGCGCAGGCCTCTCACTGCAGTGGCCTCTCCCGTCGCAGAGCACAAGCTGCGGGCGCACGGGCCTCAGTAGCCATGGCACACCTCAGTAGCAGTTGTGGCGCATAGGCTCAGTAGTTGTGGCACATGGGCTTAGTTGCTCCACGGCATGTGGGATCCTCCTGGACCAGGGCTTGAACCCATGTCCCCTGCATCAACAGGTGACTCCCAACCACTGTGCCACCAGGGAAGTCCTTCTTTTCTTTTCTCTTTTTTTTTTTTCTTTTGTTTTCTTTTCTCCCCTTCCCTTCTCTCCCCTCTTCTCCTCTCCCATCAGTTTTTTTATGTGGCTATCAGGTACACAGAACTGATGTTGTCAACATTATTATCTTATTCCCTATTTCACTGGAAAAACTTTTAATATGTCATCATTAAAATAATATTTCTTGTAGGTCTTTGGTAGATATCTGTTTTCAAGCTAAGGAAGTTCTTTTCTGGTCTTGGTTTGAGGTTTTTTTGTTGTTGTGTTTTATTTTTTGAAAGTCATGCATGAACTATATTCATACCAGTAAAGATCCATTTAACTTTAGAAAATCAGTAATGATCACTTCACATAAATGATATAAACACAACATAGGTATAGAGTATTCTTCTTTTTATGTTCCATTGCATTTGGTTTACTAAAATTTCATTAAGGATTTTTGTTTTAAGTGTTAAGGAGTTTTGGGTTTTTTTTTTTTTTATCATCAGTGAGATTGGCCTGTGATTTTCCTTTTCTTTCACTGTAATTATCCAGATTGAAAAAAATATAAAAGTCTGACAGTCCCAAGATTTAGTGGGATAAGTTTGGTTTCTCATTCATTACTTTCTGTCCTGACAAATTAGTGTTTTCTTCATTCTGCTTTCTTTGGGTTTATTTTGTTATTTTTCTTACTTTTTGAAATGAGTGCATAGCTGTTTTCAAAAGCCCTTTCTCTTTTCTAATGTGTTTAAAGCTATACATTTTCCTCTAAGCACTGCTATAGCTGTGCTTATCTCACAAATTTTTGGTAAGTAGTACTTTTTATTCAGTTCAAAATATTTTCTCATTTCTGTTATGATTTCTTCTTTCATCTGTGGGTTATTTAGAACTTAATTTTTAAACATATAGGGGTTTTTTGTTTCCTTTTTGTTATTGATTTTTTAACATGATTTCTTTGTGTTCCAAGATGATGCATTGTATTGTTTCATGTCTTTAAAAAATGTGTTGAGATTAACTGTGTGGTCCAGTAGTTTTTAATAAGTATCCCTTTGATGCTTGAAAAAATATTCTAAATGGTTTTTTTTGGCCAGTTGTGTGAATCCATATATATTCATACTAATTTTTTTGGTCTCTTAATTACTGAGAGGCGTATGTTAAAATCCCCTATTATAGTTTTGGACTTTCCTGTTTTTCCTTAGATTTCTGTTCAGTTTTTACTTTATATATTTTGGGACTTAGGTTAATTAACAATACCCTATATCTACACACATGCCCTCTTGCCGCTCTCCCAATATACAAAAAAGTAAGTTATCAATTTAAAACAATTTAGTGTCCTGTTTCCCTTGCTTTTTGTTGGTGTGATGATGATGATTTCTTGGATTTCATGTTTTCCTCCTCTGAGTTTTCCAGGTTGGTTTTGGGGAAGGAGCAGCAGTAGCAGTGCTAATTCACCATGTAGGCAGGAGAATCATTGTTTTTCTGAGGTTAAAGTAAATGTTGAAATGTTTAAAAAAATAATTATTTTTTAATATCGTAAGCAATATTCCAGAAAAAAAGTTTTTAATTGGGCATGTACATCATTCCAGTCTAATTGTTGACATGTAAAAACCTGAGAATATCAGGTCAGTTCTTTGAATAATTTATACTATCACCCTATCACTTAAAAGGATCACTTTTATGTCCACATTGCATTAGGCAATGTACCAATTAAAGAAAAAGTTAAAATGTGTACTCTGTACCTCAGGAACTTACAAGTTGGGACAAGAGACTAAGATTTGTGAAATAATTAGGAAGTGATAACATCAGGAGTATTCTTAGGAACTGTATATTGCAGTACAGAATGTGCCATCAGTCTTCAAAAGAAAGACCTCACTGGGGGTAAAAGCCCTCAGAGATGGCCTCGTTTAAGAGGTAGGAGGTGAGCTGGCCTGAAACTCTAGATAAGATTTTGATGGCCTGAAAGCAGGAGGAGGAACGTTAAAGTATTTCCCCAGAGAGGACCTACAAGCAGCCAGAAAACAATTAACAAGATAGCAATAAGTACATACATATCAATAATTAATTTAAAGGTAAATGGACCAAATTCTCCAATCAAAAGACATAGAATGGCTGAATGGGTAAAAAAACAAGACTCATCTATATACTGTATATAAGAGACTTACCTCAGATGTAGGGACATACACAGACTGAAAGTGAAGGGATGGAAAAAGATATTTCATGCAAATGGAAACTAAAAGAAAGGTGGGGATACTAATATCAGACAAAATATACTTTAAAACAAAGACTTTAATAAAAGACAAAGATGGGTGTTACATAATGATATAGGGATCAGTCCAACAAAAGATATAACACTTGTAAATTTTTGTGCACCCAACATAGGAGCACCTAAATACATAAAGCAAATATTAACAGACCTAAAGGGAGAAATTGACAGCAATACAATAATAGCAGGGGACTTTAGTACCCCACTTATATCAATGGGTAGGTCATCCAGACAGAAAATCAATAAGGAAACATTGGCCTTAAACGACACATTAGAGCAGATGGACTTAATAGATAGGTACAGAATATTCCGTCGAAAAACAACAGAATACACATTCTTCCCAAATGCTCATGGACCATTCTCTAGGATAGAACATATGTTAGGCCACAACACAAGTCTTAATCAATTTAAAAGTATTGAAATCATATCAAGCATCATTCCAACCACAGTGGTATGAAACTAGAACTTACAAGGAGAAAACTGGAAAAATCGCAAATATGTGGAGAATAAACAACATGCTACTGAGCCAGTAGGGCAATGAAGATATCAAAGGAGAAATAAAAAATACCTTGAGACAAAGGACAGTGGAAATACAGCACACCGAAATCTGTGGGGTATAGCAAAAACAGTTCTAAGACGGACGTTTAAAGCAATACAGGCCTGCCTCAAGAAACAAAAATCTGAAATCTAAAAGAACTAGAAAAGAACAAATGAAGCCCAAAGTTAGAGGAAGGAAGGCAATAGTAAAAATTAGAGCAGAAATAAGCACTAGGGGACTTCCCTGGTGGCGCAGTGGTTAAGAATCCACCTGCCAGCGTAGGGGACACGGGTTCGAGCCCTGGTCCAGGAAGATCCCACATGCCATGGAGCAACTGAGCCTGTGCGCCACAACTACTGACCCTGCGCTCTAGAGCCCGTGAGCCACAACTGCTGAAGCCCGCATGCCTAGAGCCCATGCTCTGTGCAGCAAGAGAAGCCACTGCAATGAGAAGCCCATGCACCGCAACAAAGAGTAGCCCCCGCTCACCGCAACTAGAGAAAGCCCGCGCGCAGCAATGAAGACCCAACACAGACAGACAGACAGACAGACATAAATAAATAAATTTATTTATTTTAAAAAAAGTAGACACTAAAAAGACAACAGAAAAGATCAGTGAACTGAAGAGCTGGTTCTTTGAAGAGATAAAATTGACAGACCTTTAGTTAGGCTCACTAAGAAAAAGAGAGGGCTCAAACAAATAAAATCAGAAATGAAAGAGGAGAAATTACAACTGATACCAAAGAAATACAGAGGATTGTAAGAAAATGAATAATTATACGGCAACAACTTGGACAACCTAGAAGAAATGGATAAATTCCTAGAAACATACACTCTTCCAAGACTGAATCATGAGAAAATAGAAAATCTGAATAGACTGATTACTAGTAAGGAGTTCAATCAGTAATCAACTCCCAACAAACAAAAGTCCAGGACCAGGCTTCACTGATGAATTCTACTAAATATTTAAAGAAGATTTAATACCAATCTTTCTCAAACTCTTTTAGAAAACAGAAGAGGGGGGCCTTGTGCAGTGGCGGTATCATAGCCAATGAGGTTTATCCGAGGTGTGATATTGCTAATTGAAAACTTTTCCCCATACCCTTCCATGATGACTTGAAATATAATTGGCACTGGCAGTTTTTGACAGTCTCTGCAGAGACTGCATAATAAAATTTTTTAAAAAAGAGGAGGGAACTCTTCCAAACTTATTTTATGTGAGCAGCATTATTCAGATACCAAAACCAGTCAAGGACCCCACAAGAAAAGGAAATTACGGACCAATATCCCTGATAAACATA
Source organism: Mesoplodon bidens (assembly GCF_964165515.1). Taxonomy (NCBI): domain Eukaryota; kingdom Metazoa; phylum Chordata; class Mammalia; order Artiodactyla; family Ziphiidae; genus Mesoplodon; species Mesoplodon bidens. The sequence continues at coordinate 15,892,162 of NC_138179.1, forward strand.
GATGCAAAAATCCTCACCAAAATATTAGCAAACCAAATTGAATAATACATTAAAAGGAGCATATGTCATAATCAAGTGGGATTTATTCCAGGGATATCAGGATAGTTTAACACCCACAAATCAATCAATGTAATATACCACATTAATAAAATGAAGAACAGAAATCAATGATTATCTCAATAGATGCAGAAAAAGCATTTGTTGAAATGCAACATTACATTTTTGATGAAAACTCTCAACAAAGTGGATGTGCATGGAGCATACCTCAACATAGTAAAGTCCATATATGACAAGCCAACCACTAGCATCATACTTAATGGTGAAAAGCTGAAACCTTTTCCCTTAAAATCAGGAAGAAGACAAGGATGCCCACTCTTGCCACTTATATTCAACATAGTATTGGAAGTCCTAACCACAGCAGTTAGGCAAGAAAAAGAAAAGTCATCCAAATTGGAAAGGAAGAAGTAAAAGTATTAATATTTGCAAATGACATGATTTTATATATGGAAAACTATAAAGACTCTGCCAAAAAAACCTGTTAGAATTAATAAATGAGTTCAGTAAAGTTGCAGGATACAAAATTAATATACAGAAATATGTTGTTTTTATATACTATCAATGAACTATCAAAAATAAAAATTATGAAAACAGTCTCATTTACAGTTGCATCAAAGAGAATAAAATTCTAGGAATAAATTTAGACAAGGAGGTGAAAGACCTGTACATGGCAAACCATAAAACATTGATGAAAGAAATTGAAGAAGACAAAAATAAATGGAAAGATTCCATGCTCATGAATTGGAAGACTTAATTTTGATTAAATGTTTATATTACCCAAAGCAGTGTACAGATTTAGTGCATTCCCTTTCAAAATTCTAAGGGCATTTTTCATAGAATGGAACAATCCATCCTAAAATTTGTGTGGAACCATGAAGATTTCAACTAGCCAAAACAATCTGGAGAAAGAACAACAAAACAAGAGGTGTCACACTCCCTAATTTCAAACTATATTGCAGAGCTATAGTAATCAAAACAATATGGTATTGGCATAAAAACAGACACATAGGTCATGGAACAGAATAGAGAGCCCATAAATAAACCCATGCATATACAGTCAATCAATTTATGATAAAGGAGGGAAGAATGTACAATGGGGAAAGGACAGTCTCTTCAACACATAGTATTGGGAACACTGGACAGCCACATGTGACAGAATGAAACTGGACCACTAGTGTACAGCATGCACAAAAATTAACTCAAAATGGGTTAAAGACTTGAATGTAGGACCTGAAACCATAAAACTTCCAGAAGAAAATAGGTGGTAAGTTTCTTGACATCATTCTTGGTGATATTTTTTTGATCTGACTCCAAAGGCAATGAGCACAAAAGCAAAAATAAACAAATGGAACTACGTCAAACTAAAAGGCTCTGCACAGCGAAGGAAACCATCAACAAAATTAAAAGGCATCCTACTGAACATGAGAAGATGCTTGCAAGTCATATATCTGATAAAGGGTTGATATCCAAAATACATAAAGAACTCATACAGCTCAAAAACAAAAAACAATCCAATTAAAAATGGGCAGATACATGTATAGCTGATAAACTTTGCTGTATAGCAGAAACTAACGCAACGTAAATCAACTATACTCCAATAAAAATTAATCTAAGAAAAAGAAAAAAAATATGCAGAAGATCTAAGTAGACATTTTTCCAGAGAAGACATACAGATAGCGAACAAGCACTTGAAAAGATGTTCAACAGCACTAATCATCAGGGAAATAATAATCAAAATCACAGTGAGATATCACATCACACCTGTGAGAATGACTTATCAAAAAGACAACATATAACAAGTGTTGGCAAAGATGTGGAGAACAGGGAACCCTCATACACTGTTGGTGGGAATGTAAATTGGTACAGCCAGTATGGAAGATTGTATTGAGGTTCCTCAAAAATTAAAAATAGAGCTACCATATGATCCAGCAATTCCACCTCTGTGTATTTATCCAAAGAAAATGAAAATATTAATTCAAAAAGATACATGCACCGTGTGTTCATTGCAGCATTATTTATAACAGCCAGGATATGGTAACAACCTAAGGGTCCATTGACGGGTGAATGGATAAAGTATTCCATGCCACACAAATGGAATATTACTCAGCCATAAAAAAAAGAAATCTTGCCATTTGCAACAACATGGATGGACCTTGAAGGTATCGTGCTGAGTGAAGTAAGTCAGAGAAAAATACCATATGATGTCACTTATATGTGGAATCTAAAAAACAAAATGATCAAACAAAACAAAACTCATAGAGAAAAGATTTATGGTTGCCAGAGGGGAGGGTGATGGGGGGTTGGTGAAATCAATGAAGGGGATCAAGAAATACAAAATTCAGGGCTTCCCTGGTGGCGCAGTGGTTGGGAGTCCGCCTGCCAATGCAGGGGACATGGGTTCGAGCCCTGGTCCAGGAAGATCCCACATGCCACAGATCACCTAAGCCTGTACACCACAACTACTGGGCCTGTGCTCTGGAGCCCGCGAGCCACAACTGCTGAGGCCCACTCACCTGGAGCCCATGCTCCGCAATGGGAGAAGCCACCGCAGTGAGAAGCCTGTGCACTGCAGCGGGGAGTGGCCCCTGCTCGCTGCAACTAGAGAAAGCCCGTGCAGCAACAAGGACCCAACATGGCCAAAAATAAATAAAATAAATAAATTTACTTTTAAAAAAAGAAATACAAAATTCAAGTTATAAAGTAAATAAGTCATGGCGATGTAATGTACAGCATGGTGACTATAGTCAGTAATACTGTGTGCAAATTTGAAAATTGCTAGGGAAGTAAATCTTAGAAGTTTTTATCACGAGGGGATTTTTTTTTTGTGGTAACTTTGTATAATGACAGACGGTAACGACTTACTGTGGTGATCATTTCACAGTGTATACAAATGTCAAATCATAATGTAAGTTATACTTCAATGAAAATAAATAAGTTTTTTTTTTTTTTTTGGCTGCGTTGGGTCTTCTTCGTTGCTGTGCACGGGCTTTCTCTAGTTGTGGCAAGTGGGGGCTACTCTTCGTTGCAATGCATAGGCTTCTCACTGCGGTGGCTTCTCTTGTTGCAGAGCACGGGCTCTAGGCGTGGGCTAGTAGCAGCACGCGGGCTCCATAGTTGTGGCCCATGAGCCCTAGAGCGTGCGGGCTTCAGTAGTTGTGGTGCACAGGCTCTAGAGCGCAGGCTCGGTAGTTGCGGCTCACAGGCTTAGTTGCTCCGTGGCATGTGGGATCTTCCCGGACCAGGGATTGAACCTGTGTCCCCTGCATTGGCAGGTGGATTCTTAACCACTGTGCCAGTAGGGAAGTCCCTATTAAAATATTTTTATGAAAAACATATCACAGACAATTTTTTTAAACTACCTGTATTGTCATTTCTGTAGTGAATATACTGCTTATTTTAAATTCTGAAGGTGACATCTCTAAAAGTAAAGTATTTTTCAATTACCAAAAAAAAAAAAGGTATTTCCTACCATTTGAAACTTGAGCATTTTATTTGGTAACACAAGTAAAAATGATATGCAAGTTTAATATGTAATATAGGCATCTCAAAATTAAGGTTAGGTGTTTCTAAGTCATACCCTGGTCCTTTTGTAGATAATTCTGTTTATGTACAAGTGAATAGATAATAATGTTTACTGAACACTTAACTCTTTGTCAGGCTCTATGCTAAGTGCTTTAAGTTTAAAATGTGATTGATGCAATTTTTATGATATATTTCTGATTTATGTTCCTGTCTCAAAAGAATTACTTAGACTTTTTGTAGTATCTGTTAGTTGGCTCATATTTTTGAAACGTGTTCAATGTTTTCTTTAAAGACCAAACTGGAAATCCAGAAGGCCCTTGCAGAAGATTCTACTGTATATGAATATGACAGTATTTATGATGAAATGAAGAAAAAAAAGGAAGAAAGTAATCCAAAATTGCTTTTGGGAAAAGACCGAAAGGTTTGTAGCTGAAAATACAAAGTTTCTTTGACCTTGACCTGCATTTTGTATCTTATGCTTATTTCAACATGAGAATGATCTGAGAAAAAGCTTTTAGGTGTTTGAAGTGTGAAGAGCCCCTAGTTCCAGATAGTATGGATTTGATTGAGAACCTAGGAAACTATATATTTAGTATCCTAACAGGAGCAAGAAAATTATCTAACAATTTTATAAATTTTGTTTTTTTGCTTTAAAACTTTTGCAGATTATGTTTTGAAAGTTTTTCCTAAGAAAGTCTTTGTACTGCTTCTTCTCCTGTTCATGTTTGTGTCTTATAATTTTTTATTGCTTCCTAGCTGGTAACTGAATCATCTGCGTGTAACATGGTTGTATTTTTAGTTTGAAAAAACAAGTTAGGGTGTGGAGATTGAATGAAATAAGTTCAAATTTTCTATCACTCTTATTCTTTCACAAAGCACAGACTGGTGTTTAAGGATCTTTACATCTTACACTATCTACAGATAAAGTGGTGTTGTAAAATGATATTGAAACTGCTATTTTAAATGATTGTATTTCAACTAATGTGAAAAATTAGTCAGAAGCCTTTCTATTCACATATCTGTTGAAGTAAGACAATGCCATTTTGTAAAAAGGGAGAGAAAAACAGTGGGAAAATGACCTATTTAGTTTGAGATTTTTTAAAAATGCCATTTTGAATAATTTTTTGTTTTTATACTTAAATTTCTATTGAAAAGAATTTTATTATCTTGCTAGTAAATTTATATTGAATTTTGAGAAGTTGACAGTCCTATTTATTTGGATTTATGTCTTAATGAATTTCTATAGTAATAAATTCATGATAAAAACAGAATATTAGCAGTTAATTATCTTTGACTCTTTCCTAAATAATCTTATTTTTTTCCCCTAGCCCAAGTACATTCACAACTTACTAAAAGCAGTTGAGATCAGAAAAAAGGAACAGGAAAAAAGAATGGAAAAGAAAATACAAAGAGAGCGAGAAATGGAAAAGGGAGAATTTGATGATAAAGAGGCATTTGTAACATCTGCTTATAAGAAAAAACTGCAAGAGAGAGCTGAAGAGGAAGAAAGAGAAAAGAGGGCTGCTGCACTTGAAGGTGAAATGGAAGAGGGAGAGGGTAGAAGGAAACAAACAGGAGAGTTCTGCCCTGTGGTTAACCATTTGCTCGTCACTGAACTTTTAGATTATCATGTTGTCATAATTTGTGTATATGAATGCAGGGTACAAGATATATGATGTTATGTATATTATAAAACAGGAGATTTTAACTAAAAACACAGTTGCACTCTTAGTAACTATTACTTCTACTGAACTTCTGAATTATATCTCACTTTGTTGCTTAAAACTATGATTCTCACAAGTCATTGCCTTAGAAAATGATTTCAAATGTAAAAACATCGATTACAAGGCATGGAAAGTGTAACATTTGTCAAAGGCGGTATAAACTGAGATCTAAATCCTAGTTATATTTCCTGGAATGAGAAAACTAGAGTAACATTGCCCAAGGAGCATTAACTGGACATTTACAAAAAGAATAACATTAATTCAAGAAAGAACAAAGATGGGCAGAGGCCAACGAATACCTTAGTGCTTTACTTCATTGCTTTCTACTCGTGGTCGTTTCTCAAGGTCTAAATAAAATGTGTACTTACAAATAGCTTAATTGGCAAGTGCTTATCAACTTTAAGTGGAAGAAAACCAAATGTATAAGACTTGGTCTAAGCATGTACTGTGTTCATCTAGAGCACCACTTCATACACTGTGTTACATACTCTATACCTGTGAAACTGAACTGCATTTTGCCTTTTTGAATGTATTATTCTCAATTTTGCTTTCATTCTCTTAGCACGTTTGGATGTAACCAAGCAGAGCGATCTCAGTGGATTCTATAGGCACCTATTAAATCAAGCAGTTGGTGAAGAGGAAGTACCTACATGCAGCTTTCGTGAAGCCAGGTGAGATGTGGCATATGGAATATTTAGAAGAAAGATACTGTTCATGATTTGTGGTTGTGGGATCATTTTAACTCTCTGGAAGTAGAGGATTGCAGTATTGCATATTGTGTTGTTAGCCAAACCTGACCTAATTGAATGAATAACTAGGGATTTACAGTTTTTTAATTAAAACACTTTTAGTTCAAGTTTATTTTTATTTTACAGTTAATTCTACACGCATGTTCAGATAGTATATAAAAAGAGAAGTGTATATATATATATATTTTAACATCTTTATTGGAGTATAATTGTTTTACAGTGGTGTGTTAGTTTCTGCTTTATAACAAAGTGAATCAGCTATACATATACATATATCCCCATATCTCCTCCCAAAAAGAGAAGTATTTTTTTTTCATAAATAGGACCTAGCCTCCATAAAACATAAGATTCACATAATCAAGGGCTTAGAAATAAATGCATTATCCAATATGTAGCCACTAGTTACATGTAGCTGTTTAAATTATATTAAATCTAAAATTTTGGTCACAACAGTCACATTTCAAGTATTCCATTGCCACATTTGGCTAGTGGCTACCATATTGGACAGCACAGATATATGGACATTACTATTTCTGTAGACATTTTTTTCTTCTGGCCATGCTGCACAGCCTGTGGTATCTTAGTTCCCCAACCAGGGATTGAACCTGGGCCCCGGCAGTGAAAGCACTGAGTCCTAACCACTGGACCGTCAGGGAATTCCCCATTTCTGTAGACATTTCTGTTAATACTGGTCTAGAAAGTAAGGATTGGAGGATTTTTGAATAAAATTATAAAATATTATAGGGATGGTGAAATGATTATGGTGTAAGTTTATAGCTGAAGGTAAAATTTGTCTTAAACTTGTATCTAAGGAAATCATTTTTTGGAATAGAAACATTCAGATAAGAGGGTCTGAGTCTTTGTTGCTAGGGAAAGAGGAGATGCAGGAGAATGGAATTAAGGATGAAGAGAAGAGATTACATCCCAACTACTAGGTTTTGATTGTAAAATTGGTGAGAATTATGAGTCTCAGAAAGCATATTTGAAGACTGAAATTTTTGAATGAAAAATTAGAGTTTCATCTGGAATGGTTGTGAGGCCAGCCGTGAAACTCCATAATGTCATATAGTAGTTGCAATTCCCGGAGTCTAATAATAGAATTCCTAACTATTAGTGAGTCCTTTAGCCAAGACACTTTTGCCAGTAATTGCTAGAGAACCATAGTTGTTGCTTTGTTTGGCGAGTAAGTGATTAGTGAGAATAAATGTGTAATGTAAATAAATTAACCATGCTTATTGGCTGGGAAAATGTAGGTGATGTAAACAGTGTTAATGTAACTGTTCGTAATAGCTGGATAGATTCACATATTTCCATTTTGTTGTAAAAGATGCCAAAGGGTAGAGCAGGATGCTGGTGCCTTTTCAGTCATGAAAGGGATTATTTAGTGATATTTAGAATTAGGTTTTATCACTATTTTGCTGTGAAAAAATTTATCTTCATCTTCTTCCAGGACTATTTTTTAATATTTTTAAAAATAAAAATCCAACAAAGCCACAACTTGAACCTCATGTTGTAAACTAGTACTTATATTCAGAATATATCTTTTCCCAATTATTCTTTGTCTGTGCTTGGCGAAAATGAAGACCTTGCACAGACCCCTGCCTGAAGGTTCTAGTTGTCCATACAGAAGGGCTGATTTTTACTTTTTCATTTCCACCAATATTGAAAATATTCGGAATGGTTAGAAAATACTAGTTTGCAGATGTTTACAAGGTAAATAGACAGCAGCACCTTTTCGAATTTGGGATAATCAGAAGGTTTATATAGTGTAGGTGTATTGACTTAAGTACTGATGAACTTTATATGAACACTTCATTTATTTACTATAATTGATAATGTAGCATTTTCTGTTACATTATTTTTCTTAAGGTCTGGGATAAAAGAAGAAAAATCAAAGGGATATTCCGATGAAGTAAGTTCAGAAAACACAACACCTCATGAGAACTGCGTTCGCCAAACTGTTGTGAAAGTAGAGGAAAACCCAGATGCAGACAGTGACTTTGATGCTAAGAGCAGTGAGGATGATGAAATGGAAGAAGATAATAAAGTGAACTGCAGAAGGGAGAAGGGCACAGAGACCTTAAAAAGTGACTCCAGGCATCACAGGAGTCATACCCACTCACGGTCATCTAGTGAAGAAAGAGAGCATGGTACCAAATACCACACAAAAAGTTCCAAGTCAAGAGGACATGAGAAAAGGGAAGATCAGCACCCGGAGAGACAATCCAGGGAGGACAGCTATTACACTGACCGTGATTACCAAAAAGAAAAGAAGGATTCCCATAGGTACAGAGAGGCCAGTTACAGAGATTCACACTGGAAGAGGCATGAACAAGAAGATAGACTGAGAGGAAGAGACCAGAGAGAAAGAAATGATAGGGAATGGAAAAGGGAGAAAGACAGGGAGAAATACCCCTCAAGAGAACAAGAAAGAGACAGACAACGAAATGATTATGACCGACACATTGAGAAAGGAGGAGAGAAGGAAGAGCATGTGAAAGCAAGGAAAGAAAGATATGAAAACAGTGATAAATACAGAGATAGAGAAAAACGAGAAGTAAGTGTTCAATCTTCAGAAAGAAATCAAGAAAGAAAGGAAAGCAGCCCAAATTCTAGGACAAAGGATAGATTTCTTAACCAGGAAAGAGCCAATAAAATGAGAAACATGGAAAAGGACAAAGAAAGAAACCCAGAGAAACCTTCTAGTTCTGAAACATCACTGGGGGCAAAACACAGAATCACAGAGAAATGCCAAGGGACTGGCAAAGAACAAGAGAGGCCACACGAGACAGTGAACAAGTTTGCAAAGCGGAGCAACGAAGAAACTGTAATGTCAGCGAGAGACAGATATTTGGCCCGGCAAATGGCACGGGTTAATGCAAAGACCTATATTGAGAAAGAAGATGATTGATAACTGCCCCAATAGGAAGACCTATGGAAGCACAGAAAATTATAATTCCTGGAAAATGTTGAGTGAACACATAAAGGAGTGTGTTAACAGTGGTTGGGAGGGTATTTTAAAATATATTTTCAAAATTCATTTTTGGTTTAGGTTTAAGTCAGAAGTCAATCCTTTTATCTTGAATGTTTAACTAAATTAATATGTAATATTTACTTATCAATACCACATTCTTGGTTGTATTCAAGCAACCTAAAGAGAGTGCTGAATCCCTGTAGGTACTTAATGAGGAAAATTGGCTCCACTACAACCATTAAAAGATAATTTAAATAACTCTTCTATGTTGCTGTTGTTGCAGGAGCTGTTTGTTTTATAAATGTCATGTTTCAGATAAAAATATGTGGATTTGAACAGAGAATATTGTTTTATGTTCTAAAATTTGTATTAAAGTGTAAAATACAGGGCTTCCCTGGTGGCGCAGTGGTTGAGAGTCCGCCTGCCGATGCAGGGGACACGGGTTCGTGCCCCTGTCCCGGAGGATCCCACATGCCGCGCAGCGGCTGGGCCCGCGGGCCGTGCCGCGGAGCCTGTGTGTCCGGAGCCTGTGCTCCGCAACGGGAGAGGCCGCAGCAGTGAGAGGCCCGCGTACAGCAAAAAAAAAAAAAAAAAAAAAAAGTGTAAAATACAGACCACACATCTTGTCTAAGCTTTTTAACCCACAACATACTCACTTAAATGAAAATAAAAATAGTGATATATTTGTACATTTAATTGATGCTTACATTTTATTTGAAAAATAATGTCATTCATGTCATGCTGTAATTCCTCTTTTTTTTTTAATTAAAAATCACTTTATTTCTGAAACCCTAGCAAGTAAGTAAATTGGTTATGTATATAAATAAGTTTTAGCTGAGGGTGAAAAGATGGAGATACTCAGCCTGAAGAAATTACCTAAAGATCCAGGTGGCCTGTTTATGGACATGTCTTGTGTAATATACTCTAAAAAATATAGTACATCTTATTAGAGTTTCTATTTATATATCAAAATAAAACTAAAATTTCTGTACTAAGTCTTTGTAACTTAACCATTTGAAGTTATAAACTGTAAATAATTTATTCATGTGAAAAGGATGAATCATATGGAGAAAACAGTTCTCTTAACAGTCTTCCCATTAAGAAAGTGCTATTTTTATCTCTCCTACTTCATGAAGAGTTAACGACATTGTCTTATTTTAGAAGGATAAATGTAGTTTAGTAAGAATATTGTCTTTAAGAAAATATATATAAAAGATCAAATTTAGCATTCATAAATCATTTTGTTATACTTTTTAAACCAGAAAGGAAAAGTAGCAAGAAAGCTAATGCCTGTGTCTCTTGACAGACACATTAAATATCGGTTACACCCTAATACTTTAAAATATATCAGTGACAGTGACAAACACTTCAAAAGCACTGACTTGGTGTACACAGAGGGGTGTAGTATAATGTAACTGTGAAAGAGGGTGAGATCATGGAAGACCATGAGTGACAGGCTAAAAATCTTCAACTTTGGTAGAGAATTGGATTCCTTTGTTAGGGTTGTCGTACTAAAGCCATATATTGGGAAGATTTCATTTTATAGTATGCAAGATAAAGCCTAGGAGAAAGAGACTGGAGGTGGAGAGATCTGATAAACTGTTGATTTCCCTCTCCCAGTAATTCAGAGACTTAAAGCAGCATGGATGGTTTAGATAGGAAAAGTTACATATTTAAAAAAATTATTTAAATATAATTGATTTACATTATTGTGTTTCAGGTATATAGCATAGTGATTCAGTTTTTTTTATTATATTCTATTATAGGTTATTAGAAGATACTGAGTGTAATTCCCTGTGCTATATAGTAAAGCCTTGTTGCTTATTTCTGTACAGTAGTTTGTATCTGTTAATCCCATACTCTTAATTTGTCCCTCCTGTCCTCCCTCTCCCCTTTGGAAACCATAAGCTTGTTTTCTAGTTTGAGTCTTTCTGTTTTGTATGTAGATTAATTTGAATTATTTTTTAGAGTCTACATATAAATGATACAGTATTTGTCTTTCTCTGACTTCACTAAGCATGTTCTTCGCTTGGTACACCCATGTTGCTGCAAATGGCAATATTTTATTCTTTTTTATGGTTGAGTAATATTCCACTGTGTATATATACCACATCTTCTTAAGCCAGCCTGTTGATGGGCACTTGAGTTGTTTCCATGTCTTGGCTATTGTAAATAGTGTTATGAACATTGGGGTGCATGTATCTTTTCCAAGTACAATTTTTGTTTTTTTTTCTGGATATATACCCAGGAGTGGGATTGCTGGATCATGTGATAGCTCTGTTACATAATACTTTTATTAACCAAGTTTGACGTAACTCAGGGGGAAACTGCAAATTAAGGGTTTCTTCTCTCTCCTTCCCCAGATGTACAGATGTTTTTGCCTCTTTGGCATTCACTCCCCCATTTCTGAGAATAGTGCCTTGATTTTCACTTGGGAAAGTACCCTTCACTACTCTTAGTCCAGTGTTTCAGATGGGGCTGAAACAGCTCCAGGAAGGTATGTGACTCAAGATAGGCCAATTCTGAGACTTGTCATAACTTAAAGTGATGTTTTCCAGTAGATTTCTGGACTGTGAAGATGAAGTAATTCCAGAGTTACATGGGAAAATGAGTGCCTGACTGCCTGACACAATAAAGCCCACACAAAAGAAAACAGAAATGAGAGGTGAGAAGGACAAAGACCTGATGATTGCTTTTGAAACTTTGGCTCTAGTAGATCATATTTCAATATTTAAACCAGTACTTTTCTCTTGGGCCGATTGGATTTGGATTTCTACCAAAAAAGCCCTATTTGACACAAAAAGGTTCCACCTCTGGTAAGTCTGTGCCAAAAATCACTAGAATATTCTTAGTAAGCTTTTAAAAATTGTAGTATAACAAACATAAAGAAAAGTACGTATATCACGAGTACATAGTTCAATGGATTTACACAGTGAACATACCCAATTCAAAAAGAGACCATTGCCTGCCCCACAGAAGCTCCCCTCAAACCATTTCCCAGCCTATTCCCTGCCTTTACTTTTAACACCATAGATTAATTTAGCTTGTTTCTTGATTGTATAATATTTATCCATCTACTGTTGATGGCCATTGAGTTATTTCCATTTGGGGGTTATTATGAATAATGCTTCTAGGAACATTCTTACATTTGTCTTCTAGTATGTACATGTATATGTTTTGATTGGGTAGGTCCTAGGAATGGAATTGCTGATCCATAGGGTAAGTATATGTTCATAATAATAGGTAATGTCAGTTTTCCAAAATAAACTCCAATGTATGAGAGTTACAGTTGCTTCACATTCTTGCTTACACTTGTAATTGTTTAACCTGTCTTTTTGTCCTTTAATTTGAGCCGTTCTGGTATGCGTGATGGTATCTCATGGGTTTATTTTGGGGTTCCCTGATGACTTTCATATTTATTAGCATTTTGATATCTCATTTTTGAAGAATCTGTTTCTTTTGCCTATTGTTTTTTAATTTTATTTATTTTTGGCTGCACTGGGTCTTTGTTGCTGCGTGTAGGCTTTCTCTAGCTGCAGCAAGCGGGGGCTACTCTTCGTTGTGGTGCGCAGGCTTCTCTTGTTGCAGAGCATGGGCTCTATGCATGGGCTTCAGTAGTTGTGGCATGAGGGCTCTAGAGCACAGGCTCAGTAGTTGTGGCGCATGGACTTAGTTGCTCTGCGGCCTGTGGGATCTTCCCGGACCAGGGCTTGAACCCGTGTCCCCTGCATTGGCAGGTGGATTCTTAACCACTGTGCCAGCAGGGAAGTCCTGCCTTTTTTTTTTTTTTTTTTTTTTGCGGTACACGGGCCTCTCACTGTTGTGGCCTCTCCTGTTGCGGAGCAACAGGTTCCGGATGCACAGGCTCAGCGGCCATGGCTCACGGGCCCAGCCGCTCCGTGGCACGTGGGATCTTCCTGGACTGGGGCACGAACCCGTGTCCCCTGCATCGGCAGGCGTACTCTCAACCACTGCGCCACCAGGGAAGCCCCTGCCTATCTTTGTTTTGAAGTGGGTGAGTAGGACTATCTGCCTTTTTCTTCATGACCTGTACTGATTCTCTATATGGATAGGAGTTGTCTTTGCTAGTAACTTCTACCTCAGTATGGCTTGCCTTTTCACTCTCTCATAAGGTATTTTTAGCGAACAGAAATCTTTAATTTTGATAAAGTTCACCTTAATCAAAAGTTAAATTTAGGGCTTCCCTGGTGGTGCAGTGGTTGAGAGTCCACCTGCCGATGCAGGGGACACGGGTTCGTGCCCCAGTCCGGGAAGATCCCACATGCCGCGGAGCAGCTGGGCCCGTGAGCCATGGCCGCTGAGCCTGTGCGTCCGGAGCCTGTGCTCTGCAACGGGAGAGGCCACAACAGTGAGAGGCCCACATACCGCAAAAAAAAAAAAAAAAAAAGTTAAATTTAAAATTCAGTTCCTTAGTTGCACTAGACATATTTGAAGTGCTCAATAACCATATGAAGCTAGGAGCTACCATAGAGGAAAATGAAGCTTTATAGAACATTTCTGTCATTGCAGAAAGTTCTGGACAACACTATTCTAGAAGCATTATTGTCTACTTTTCACATTTAGATCTACTATGCACCTGGAATGAATTTTTGTGTGTGGTATAATATAGAGATTAAGATTTTTTTCCATATGGATATCAGGTAGACTCAGCAGTGAATGAAAATTTGTTCAAATTAATACTACAATGAATACCATTATACATCCACCAGGAATGGCAAAAATGTGTAGAGACTTACAATACCAAATGTTGGTGAGATACGGAGCAAAAAGTAAGTCATATGTGCTACTAATGGCAGGTAAACTGGTAGGATCTTTTTGGAAAACAATTTGGCTTTACCTAGTAACACTGTTGCTGCACATTTGTCTTACACAGATGCATCAGGAATATTCATAATAGTGTTTCCATCAAACTGGAAATAATCTAAATGTCCATCAGTAGTAAATTAATCTAGTGTGTATATATGCACAATACAGTGAAATGAATATACTAGAGGTATAACTAGGATGAATTTCATAGTGTAAGAAACAAAAAGTAATTTATATAGTTTATGTTTTTATAAAACAGGCAAAACTGTATAGAGACACATGGGTAGGTGGTAAAACTAAAGAAAAACAAGGAAATAATTACAAAAGTCAAGATACCATTTGTGATATGGGAGAGTACACATGGGTTCTAGATGCTGGCAATAGTTTTTTGACCTGGGTGGTAGTTACTTGGCTATTCACTCTATCAATTGTAAATATGTTTTATATATTATTCCGTATGCATAAGATATCTCACAGTAAACATTTTTGTAATTTAAGATTTTTAATATATGAATGGAGGAATGTTGGCCATGCTGGTTAATCTTAGTCATTTCCATAGGAAGAATATGTAGATGTTGATTAATCAAGTGCCTTATGCACAGGGCAGCAGTTCTTTGATAACGAATTATTTGGACCAGTGTAAATAAGGGGTTCATTATATTTGTTACTAGATACGTGTTCTTTTAAATATATGAGGTCTGAAATAATGTACTTAAAAGAAATTTTATGAATTGGTAAACAGCTGTTCCTGTGATTCAGTGTCTTTAATTTTCCTTTTCCCTCCCCTTGTTTACTCCTGTTCCAATCATACCAATTACACAGTGCTGTTTCAAGGTAGCCGTGCCTTCTCACATACTAATCGCTTTACCTGGAAAGTCATGTTTCTGCCTAACTCCTTATTTTTAAAACTGAAGTGTGATTGCCTCTAGGAAACCTTTCTTTGTTTCAGCCACACCTGTTTCCTTTTAATTCTGTGGGTGATACTATCACAGTGTTATGGTATAATGATTGTATGTTAGTTGTTTGAAGGCAAAGATCTGATCTCAACTTTGTATGCCCAGTACCTACTATAATAGCTGGCATGAGTGAACGTTTAGAAAAGTTTTTGCTTCATTGTTTTAACTTCATTTACTTTAATATCTGTTAAGTATTTCTTAAAATTAGAATTTTAAAACAAGAATGAACTTAGAAATCACCTATAACCCCTCGAATTTAAAATGTTTTTAAGATGGTATGACATCAGGTTTACTAGCTGAGGCTTGGAAATCTTGGGCCCACCACTTGCTGCATAATCTTGGACAAATTATCTAAGTTCTCTGAACTTTATTTTTTCCTTATTTGTAATATGAGGATAATAAAAGGGTCTCTTTCATAAGACTGATGTGAGGATTGCTTGAAACAATGTATGTAATGCTGTGCCTGACGTTAGCACACAGTAAATACTAGTGTGTGTATATATCATATGTATATATATTTTGTGTATATATGTATATTATTACCCATGAGGAGATGGGGCCAGTAAAGTTGAGTGACTTAAATAAGGTTCCTTAGCTTGGTAGTGGATGAGAAAGGACTTGAGCTTGTCTTCTCAATCCTATCTGGTTGCTCTTAACACAGGCGCAGAAAAGTTTTTTTGCTTTTGGTAAAATGTTTGATATGAGCCATACTTACTATGGAGGGAAACTAGGCCAGACAAATGACATGAAGTATGCATTATTTTCATGTATTCAGCAAATTGGGGGCTATGTACCAGATGTGCTAGAGTCTTCTTAATTGTGTTAAGAAGACAAAGCCTTAAGAATCAAAGGAATACTAAGCAGGAAAGGTTTTGGAAAAAGAGTTTAGAGATACACTTTAATACTGAAGTTTCTGTCTTGGAAGATGCTTTGTCCCAGCTTTACCCATCCCACTATACTGCTAATCCCATTCCTCTCTCTGCCCCTTAAGAAAAGACTATGGCTTTCTTAGGCTATAATTGTAACAATTAATGAATGTGAACCGGTCCTCCTCCTTTTTCACCATCCCTTCCCTAACAATTCAGTCCAAAAGCCATTAAGTGGGGCTGAGCAAGGTAAAGCTATCATGACCGAGAGCTGGGTGTCACTAAAACACAGTGAAGAGCATCGTGAAGGAGCAGCCCAAATGAATGTGAGGGGTAATCCATGCAGAAAGGAGGTCCGTTCAGGATATCTGAGCCCAAGTGGTGGAGGGGGAGGCATCTGTGCAGTGGATGGTGATGGTGACTGCCCAACAAGGGACGTCAGCTTGAGCAGAGTGAGAAGGGCATTTGTACAGGGACAGTCCCAGCATGAGGTGTCAGAACCTGAATGGGGTAAAAAGGGCTATGTAGATGGCAGTGACAGCAGCAATGGAATATTGCTTACATTCAGGGATATTGATCAAAAGTAAGTATTTGTTATAATGGGAGCCAGGTTTCTCACTGCCCTAGAAGGGGTTATAAACATGAAGAGAGAAAATTAGAATGAACTTTGTAGTGTTGGCTTGGAACTGGAGTTACTGGTATAAACTCATATAGTTTTCAAGATAGAGAAATAATAATAGATGAAAATGTGTGTTTTTGTGCACACATGTGAGAAGACGGGATCAGTGACACTCCAGTGAACATACCTGGCACCTAGATCTTGGTTTCTAAATATATTCTTCACTAAAAGAAACCAGGACTTCTTGGAGAAATGGCTGTGTCAGAGAAAGTACAAGATGATACTGTAACATCTTACTCCAGAAGGTAAGGAAGTGAGTGTTCCAGGAATGATGGGGACATGTCAAAGGATACCAGAGCCAGCTTGAAAGGATTCTCACTGGCTAAATATGGAACCATTTGAGCATCAAAATGAATAATGATTATAATCCATTGAATAAGAATCCGTAAAAAATGAAAGTTAGATGAGGAACAGTGTATTCGCACAGTCTCAGAGTAAACCCCCTACAAAAGATTAATTACAAAAACAAAAGAAACTGTACTTGGTGGAAAGTCTGGCAGATACCACCTTAATGAAGTGATTGAAGTTAATATCACCAGTATGGGGACAAAAATTGAACCATACTCGACCTGATAGAATGTGCTGAGAACACAACATCATTCCTGTGATATTTCTGCCAAAAATGTATATTAGCTTGAATCTAATCATGAGTCAATTATCAAATCAAATTGAGAGAAATTCTACAGAATAACTAGCTTGTAATATTTGAAAGTGTCAAGTTCATGAAACAAGGAAAGTCTGGAAAACTGTTGCAGACTGAGGGAGACAAAAGAGACATGAATGTGTGGTTCTAGACTGGATCCTTTTGGTAAAAGGACGTAATTGGTGTCTGAGATTAGATGGCAGTAATGTTTCAATGTTTCCTGATTTTGATGATCCTATTGTGGTTATGTAGGAGAATGTCCTTGTTTGTTGGAAACACATCCTTCATGATTTTCCTTTTTGAATTTAGCATCTGTATTTTGGCTTCTATGGATGATGATTTTTTTTTAGTTAAGACTTTTTTTTAATCGATTTACAATGTTGTGTTAATTTCTGCTGTACAGCAAAGTGACTCAGTTATATATACATTCTTTTTTTTTATTTATTTTTGGCTGTGTTGGGTCTTCACTGCTGCATGTGGTCTTTCTCTAGTTGCGGCGGGCGGGGGATACTCTTCGTTTCTGTGCGCAGGCTTCTCATTGCGGTGGCTTCTCCTGTTGCGGAGCATGGGCTCTAGGCTTGTGGGCTTCAGTAGTTGTGACAGCTCATGGGCTCTAGAGCGAAGGCTCAGTAGTTGTGGCACACGGGCTTATTTGTTTCGCAGCATGTGAGATCTTCCCAGACCAGGACTCGAACCCGTGTCCCCTGCATTGGCAGGCGGATTCTTAACCTTGTACCACCAGGGAAGTCCCTACATTATTTTTTTTTAATATTTTCCATTATGGTTTATCCCAGGAGATTGGCTATCGTTCTCTGTGCTATACAGTAGGACGTTGCTGTTTGTCCATTCTAAATGTAATAGTTTGCATCTACTAACCCCAAACTCCCACTCCATCCTTCCCCCTCTCCCCTCCCCCTTGGCAACCACAAGTCTGTTCTCTATGTCTGTGAGTCTGTTTCTGTTTTGTAGATAGGTTCGTTTGTGCCATATTTTAGATTCCACATGTAAGTGATATCATATGGTATTTGTCTTTCTGACTTATTTCACTTAGTATGATAATCTCTGGTTGCATCCGTGTTGCTGCAAATGGCATTATTCTTTTTTATGGCTTAGTACTATTGTATATATGTACCACATCTTCTTTATCCATTCATCTGTTGATGGACATTTGGCTATTTGTGAATAGTGCCACTATGAACATGGGGTGCATGTATCTTTTCTAATTATAGTTTTGTCCAGATATATATATGCCCAGTAGTGGAATCGCTGGATCATATGGAGTGGGATTGCTGGATCATATGGTAGTTCTATTTTTAGTTTTCTGAGGAACCTCCATACTGTTTTCCATAGTGGCTGCACCAACTTATATTCCCATCAACAGAGTAGGAGGGTTCCCTTTTCTCTACACCCTCTCCAGCATTTATTTGTAGACTTTTTAATGATGGCCATTCTGACCGGTGTGAAGTGGTACCTTACTGTAGTTGTGATTTGCATTTCTCTAATAATTAGTGATGTTGAGCACCTTTTCACATGCCTAGGGCCATCTGTAAGTCTTCTTCGGAGAAATATCTATTTAGGTCTTCTGCTGATTTTTCAGTTGGGTTGTTTGTTTTGTTGTTGAGTTGTATGAGCTGTTTATATATTTTGGAGATTAAGCCCTTGTGGGTTGCATCATCTGCAAATATTTTCTCCCATTCTGTAGGTTGTCTTTCCGTTTTGTTTATGGTTTCCTTTGCTGTGCAAAAGCTTGTAAGTTTGATTAGGTTCCATTTGTTTATTTTTGTTTTTATTTCTATTGCCTTGGGAGACTGACCTAAGAAAACAATGGCATGGTTTATGTCATAGAATGTTTTGCCTTTGCTCTCTTTAAGAGTTTTTTTTTTTTTTTTTAATAAATTTATTTATTTATTTTTGGCTGTGTTGAGTCTTCGTTTCTGTGCGAGGGCTTTCTCCAGTTGCGGCGAGCGGGGGCCACTCTTCATCGCGGTGTGCGGGCCTCTCACTGTCACGGCCTCTCCTGTTGCGGAGCACAGGCTCCAGATGCACAGGCTCAGTAGTTGTGGCACACGGGCTTAGTTGCTCCGCGGCATGTGGGATCTTCCCAGACCAGGGCTCGAACCCGTGTCCCCTGCATTGGCAGGCAGACTCCGAACCACTGCGCCACCAGGGAAGCCCCTCTTTAAGAGTTTTATATGGGTGATGATTTTAAAGAAAGACATGCAAGTAATGTTTGGCCTGCAATCAGAAAACCTAGGTATAAGGCCTGTTCTAGAACTTTCCAGCTGTGTGAACCTGGGCAAATCAACTGACCTCTCTGAGCCTCAGGCTCCTTATCTGCAGAACGGGGGAAGTAACACTGTCACCCATGTCACCCAGAGTTCTGATGATCAAATGAGATGATCGTGTGAAAGCACATTATAAACTGAAGCTCTGCACAAATTGCAAAAATTGTAGTTTATTTAGCTTTACTGAAATTTAATATCTCTAACTCTAGGTACTTTTGATGCTAAGTATTTGCAAATCACATGCAGTGATTTTATATTTATTTATTTGGTTGCGTCTGGTCTTAGTTGTGGCAGGCGGGCTCCTTTGTTGTGGCAGGCGGACTCCTTTTTTGCAGCAGGCAGGCTCCTTAGTTGTGGCTCGCCGGTGCCTTAGTTGTGACATGCGAACTCTTAATTGTGGCATGCATGTGGGATCTAGTTCCCAGACCAGGGATCGAACCCGGGCCCCCTGCGTTGGGAACATGGAGTCTTAACCACTGTGCCACCAGGGAAGTCCCACATGCAGTGATGTTTTGGGGGATGTGTAAATGTTTTAACAATATACAGTTAAGATTTTTCTTTTAACCTTAAGAGTTTGGAAAGGTTTTTTTGGTTTTGTTTTTTAATGAGACAGAATCTATTCATCATGATGTTACGAGTTATTACAGTAATATTTCACAACAAAAGGCATTTACTAATATCTTAAAATATAGTTTGGAGCATTTATGACTAAACTGCATAAATGTATACATGGGCATTTCATGCATCTTAAAGAGGGGACTCCCATTTTGTATAAATAAAACAGGTTTAATTCTGTCACTGAAGTTTAAAAATAAACATGTTTCATGTAAAAAATGTTTCATGGAAGATTTCATATTACCACTGTTGACAGGTGAATAGTGGAAGAAATTTATTTTTCTTAGCTCTAAATAATGTGGAAGAAGAAAGGAAAGATGAGGAAAAAGAAATAGCATTTATATAATTCAACTAACTGTATATAATCCACACTTTGAAGCACCTCATTGATATGTTCGACACACAAAGTATCCTGAAAATGTTTTTTGTAAATCAAATCATATTTTAAATGCCACTGGAGAAATAACTGCAAATTCTTATGTAAAGTCCCTAATTTTATCCTTTAAACTTTGCATTTTTCATGTATCAAGTTTTAAGATAAGGTACACTTATCATATTAGAGTTTGAGTAAGAATCAAATCGTTTTTTAAAAAAAAAACAGCAGGGCCTCCCTGGTGGCGCAGTGGTTGAGAGTCCGCCTGCCGATGCAGGGGATACGGGTTCGTGCCCCGGTCTGGGAGGATCCCATATGCCGCGGAGCGGCTGGGCCCGTGAGCCATGGCCGCTGGGCCTGCGCATCCGGAGCCTGTGCTCCGCAACGGGAGAGGCCACAACAGTGAGAGGCCCGCATACCGCAAAAAGAAAAAAAAAAAACAAAAAAAAAAAACAGCAAATGTTCTTATTTATTTATGGAAATTTAGGTATTTTAGCATAGAGATGGGCTAGCTGCTCCTTCCTAAATATTTGTTGTTTGGACTGTCAGTGTTTACACATTGTTAGAAATAAATTATCTGCTATAATTGTAGTCTTCAGTTGTAGAACTGAAGGACTGAAATCATCTTTTCTCTCTCCTAAATGATAAGGTTCTTCTTAGTTCAGCAGACATAAAACTTTCTTCTGATGATATGCTCCACCAATGCACACTGGTTCCAAATTAGACTTGGCCAATGGAATAATCTCTTTTTGATAACTTAAGGGAAAACCTTGCATTGGTGGCAGAGCAATTTGGTGTGAATTTTATGATGTGTTGGTAAGAGAAATACAACCTGAAATTCCAATTGAAATATACTGTGAATTATTTCCAAAAAATAAAGACTTCTGAAAAGATGGTTTGCTTGGAAAAACCTAATGTAGAAACAGTACTGAATGAATTCTAACTGTATGTAACAAAAAGAAAGACATATTTAAGATTCCATCTTTTCCATTGTGGTAAATGCCTACTAAACAATTGAGAGGGGCATTATTTCATTCTAGGAGAGGAAATAAAACTTAAGCTCACCTTCCTTTAGAAACTTCCAGATCCCAAGAAAAGTAGAGAAATTAGCTAGGTTTGTTTCTGCCTCTAAATGTAGTTATCTGAACTTTAAAATATTGTTCTATCATTGAAATTTAGAGACGGTTAAGCAATGAGGGGAAAAGTAGATACTATAAAAAGTAAGAAAAAAATATTTGGAGCTTTTAAAATAGTCCTTTCATGGAACTGAATGTGACAAATTTTAATAAATATCACTGACTTATCTCTGATACTGAAGAAAAGAATTCAGAATGTTTCAAGTGGACCAGGAAAGCTTTCCACAGTGTAAGAATACTCCTTGTCTTAATGGGTTTCTTTCCATATTTGAATTTATAAATTTCAGTCTGTAACATACTTCTCAAGCAAGCATTTTCTAAGTTCCCCTTCTTAATTTAGAGCCTTTTGTGTAACTCTCCTTGCGTTTTTAAATAATGATGACTTTAAAGTATACAACTTCTTCCACTTAGCATAGGACTATTTTGCTTTTATTGCTTTTTGGGGATGACAGGTTGTAGTATAGTCTCTCTGAGGAATCTACTATTTCACTTTCCCACCCATCTCTGATAATAATAAAAAAAAAAGGGAGGGTAGAAAATGCCTTCTGAATACTGCCTTATTTAATGATATCTTAAGCACCAGGTGTTGATTTATGAGCAAAGAGACATGCTATGAAAGGAACTAGGTGTGGATTGTACCACTGGGTAGCTAAGCATTGTCTAAAATGTGTAAGAACAGCACAGTTAAGCCACTGCATTCCATGGTTTTAAGCTTTGCTTGACAGTGACCTCCAAATCAGTTATACAACAGATACAATGTATCAGGTCAGCCTTTCCTAATTATCAAAAGAATATGGTTCTAATTCTAGGAGAATAATCTCCCTTTTAAGGGGTCAGGGTGGGGTGGGTGAGTTAAATGGAAATTCATACTTACACTTAAATATTGAGATTGGTGGCACCAAATTAACAAGTTTCCTAAAAAGCAGGGACGGTGAGAGTGTGACTCATCTCAAGAATAACTTTTTGCCTTAATTTGAGATTCATTATTTGATTTGATTGTCATTGTTTGATTTTGGAGCTAATACATTGACTTTGGGTTTGTTGGGGTCTTTGCATCCATCTCTACATGGGGCAGCCAGGGCGATGAATTTAGGTTACAGGGCATATGCATTCCACACAACAAATGGAATAAGTTTTAACTGGGTTGCAAGTTTTTTGGAATAAAGATAAATTCTTTGGACTCCATTACATGTCAACATACAGGAACAACCTCAGTCAATTGAACTGCCTCCATGCCTTTGCTTGTGTCTTGCCTATTTCTCAGGTATTTCTCACTAATAAAATCACAGAAAAAAAAATTAACTTCAGTACTTAAATAACTTTACAATTCATTCCACTTTTTTTACTGTTATGTAAATGCTACATTAGATGTAAAAGGTCTTTAATAGATGTAAAAGGTCTTTAAAAGATTAAAGTCCATTTACCAACTCAAGTTTTCCTTAAAAAAAAAATCCATGGTAGTATTGATAAATAGGGGTCAAGTAAATGCAAACTATGCTGAGGAGAGATTTTGGATTTTTTGTCTAGTGACATTTGAAAACTTTTCAAAACACCTGTATAACACCTGGCGCGACAAAACTTTGTTTGAAAAGGTGCTTTTTAAAAAATGGTATCTTTGGAAAATGCATAAGTGTGTGTGGGATGGGGAGAATACATATCTGAATATATTTATAAAGCAAGTTCTTAAATTTGCAAAGCTATTTACCACCGAGTACGCTGCCACTTATATAACCTCTCTCCTTTCAGCATGCTGGAAGGCAAAGAGAACGGACATGAGGTAGCAGGACGGAGTGAAGGAGTGAAGATGATGAAGGCAGGTCAGTGAAGAGTCGTGTTTAAATCCCCCTCTCTTTTCCTCTAATATGTTGGGAAACTTCTCAGCAGCTAACATCTATGAGGAAAATATTCTGCTGGGAAAAGCAAAGAATCAGCAATAGAAGAATGTAGGGGGAATACAGGAAGATGGCCAGGGAATAGTGTTGGGGAAAGGAAGCCAAGGGAGGAAGCTCTATAATTGGATTAAACTAGGCCTCTGCTATATGGATCTTCTTTCTATAAGGTTAGGATTAAGTTAGATTTGTATAGAGGACTGATGTGATATGGGGCCAGATCATTGAGTCCTTTTATCATTGACTAGGCTTTACTCCCTTTAAGATTTTGGTAAGGAAATCTCACACTACAAGGTAAAATTTGCTTCTCTACCTATGCATCTGAGAGTCCCAAGCCACTGAAGGTCAAATATACTTGATTTGTATTAAGGGTTTTATGTGGCATGTCAGGTTATTCACTTAACTGACCCTTTTCCAATCAGGCTTACTTAGACTCAGTCTTGAAAATTATCGGGAGGGCTCACTATCCTGGTAGCCAACCAGGAAGGGTCAAGGGGTTGGGAGGAGGTTCATTTAAGGCTAACCCAGACTCTCCAATTGCTTTTGGGTTGAGGATGACCTTGGTTTAGGTCAGGGTACCAGATCTCTACACGCTGTGAAAATTTGATTTATCTACTCTTCACAAAGCCAAGTAACCTTAATGGTTAAACTGAGTCATTTGAAGTAGAGCTTAAACCAGATAGTGAACTGAACACTGAAGATGCATTTATCAATATTCATCTTCAAAGTACTTCATAGCCAAGCCACAGTGACTAATGAAATAGGCCAGATTTGCCTGTGGAACATTATCCTGAATGTTTAGCAGAGAGAGACAGGAAGATGGCAGTGAAGTGCAGGAAATACTAAAGCATGGCCCATAATGGAAGATGTATGGGCTAAAGTAGTGTCGGAAAAGGAGCAGGTGGCAGAGCGTGTTGTAGTAATTATACCCTTCAAATAATAACGTACATACGAATTTCAGTAGGTGGAATTTGTTAATGTAAGAAAAACTAGAGGAAATTCATATAGTTTGTAATGGGCCCAAAGTATTAGAATAGAGTTAGGGATACACTGGAACAACAGTATACACAGACACACATGCTCACACGTACACATTATTTTTCAGCTTAGCTTCTTACATCTTCCTCTCCGGACTCCAGAGCAGCACACAGGTTACAGGGTTCTAGTAGATTCCAGCTATAGAATTCTATGCTACTCAGGAAATATATGGCTAGCAAAGACAGTATCCCTGTTTTCTCCTAAGTGGTTTATGCATTCATGAACAGTGAAACCTTTGGAAGCAAATGATGTTAGATACTGATGATCGTAACAAGGAATGATACAGGAGACTTTCACAGACTTGATCCTATACCTAATCCTAACTGACGATATTGTGGTTTTCATCACCTCCATACACACCCTCACGCATCCAAAGCAGTCCACTTCAGCTGCATCACAGAGTCTAACATGATAACATGTCTGGGAGATTTCACAGAAAGAAGTGGCTGGAGGCCATAAGAGTCTGGGCACCATAGTCTTTTGGGACTGTGTCTATATGAAGAAGGCCCTTCCATCGGCAGGCTTAGCTGGCAGCTCATTGACTTAGAGGGAGAAGGCAAGGTGTGACTTGTCAGAACTGGAGGAAGAGCTTGTTGGGAAGCCATTTTCCTTTCATTGATGTTTTACACAGCGTTCAAGTGGATATCCCCACAGGGAATTTCTGTCGGTGTTTCTGGAGTGATACCTTTAATAAGACGCTGTTAGGAAGAAAACATGATGTTATAAATATTCTCATAATTTAACAGTTTAAAATATTTTTCAGTATTAATATTAAAACAAAGGTTAAGTAGCATTTAAATGGCATTTAATAGTAAATTGGAATAGTCTTACTGAGTTTCCTTAAGAAAGGAATCCACAATTCTCAAATATGGGTAAAAATGGCATATTCAGGAACTATATAAGCATCTGTAAACTAATTAAGGAAGTCATCATAACACTAATGGGAGAAATGATGGACCTTCAATAGAACCTCTGCTGGCCTGTAACATGCCTTTGATGGCCTGGGAAAGGGCATCCTTTTCTCTTGTCAGAGGAGGCTTCATGTGGCCCACACGGCTTGGGAAGCAGAGTGAGCTCTGGATTCTGGCTCCCCCCACCTCAGCCATGCTCCTTGTGCCCGCATACGTGCTACAGGCACAGTGCACAGTGCCATCAGCCACTATAACAGCCAGGATGTTACTGATTTAATGAATTTACCTGTAAGGGAGCACTGGTTAGTTCATATAAGGGTGCAAATTATTACATAATTAAATTTTAAAAGATGTGCCCATTTAAATCATCATTCCTAAAGCAATCTCATGTTGACGTAGTACTTAGCACAGGGAAAAGGCTGAGAATTTTTACTTTAGAAACAGCTGAGGTACACAGAAGCTTTGGGACAGATCTGAAATATGCTTGGGCTTGGGTATGAAATATACAGCCTGCCTTGCAAAACTTAGCATCAGTGACACGAAGCAGCTCAAGGATGTGGGGAGCACTGCAGAAGCTTAGAAAAAAATCTTTGTTAAGTAAGTTGCTCAGTAAAATCTTTGATGCCAAAAGTCTGTACATACGGTGAGCAAGGCAACATTGGATCTGAAACCATATTTTGATTTATTGATTTTAGGTGAAGCTCTGCTACTTGTCCTTTTTATTTTGGAGTGAAAAAGTATGTAGTCCCCTTCAGTGTTTTGTATTTCCTGGTTCTGGGGGCTGATTCTTCTTTAGGGAGCAGGGCCTATGGAATTTTAAAAGTTCCCATTTTCATAGGTAATAAAGTTCACAAAATTGTACATGTTCTGTTCCTAACGACCTTAATATTCAAGAACTAAAATCTCACACTAGAAATCCATTTAAAAATGAGTTGCTGCAGTGCTCATCAACTACCTGGACATGTCAAGTCATAGAAGGCAAAATTTCACAAACCATCCTTTCCCATAGATGAATCTGTAACCCATAACTGATTAAGGAGAATTAGGCCTTTCTAATTGGGAACTGGACACATCACTCTAACTAGTCTTCAGTGGAGCTCTGCTGTGCAGAGAGAGAAGAGCGGTCAGATGTAGGGTAGAGGCAAGACCCACAGTGAACAACACTGTAAAGTAGGACATTTGGCTTTTGTGCCCTAGCCCCCACCTGCCCATTCTCCTGCCCTTCTGGCTGCTGATCTCCCAAAATGCCAGGTCCACCTTCGTCTTCCATATTTCAGCAGCATTCCAGTTGCCACATTACTATTGCTCTCAAAATTTGCCAGTCCCTGGCCTTCTGCAAGGCAATCATCTAAGCAATGGATCACTGTTGCCATTTCATGAATGCTTACTTATTAGGGACCATCTTCCCACTGTCTTTGTGCAGGTTACTAGCGGCTTCTGGGGGCAGTGACCTAATCCAGTTGATGACTCCAACCTTAAGACTTCCAGGTTACAGATGCACATGATAGCCTCCAAATTACAGGTGAGCAAGTGGTGGCTCACTCCACAAACTGTAGCCTTGTATATGGCTAGGGCCCAGAAGAGTTAAGAAATTGACTTTTTTTTTTCTTTTTAACCATACCAAAATTTTATATGAGTTCTCCCTCCCTCATAGATAGAATGTTAAAGACCATCAAGTCTGGTATTCACAAAATATTTTAGTCCCTTGGGGGTGCTGGGCAAAAACATGGCATGCTTTATTCTTCTCAGAAATTAAGCATGCACATAGGCATGTTAAGGCTTTTGAGAAATCCTGAAGTAAAGATACCTATTTACCTTGCCTTAATCCAGCATTCTCCAAAATTATTTGACCATGTGACCTTTTTCCCCCAGCAGTAACACTTATTGATATCCCATGGAACTACTACTACTCCTTAAAACACACTTTGGAAATGTTAATCCAATTCAATGAGCACATTTTAAAGATGAAGAAACTAAGGCCCAGAGCAGGTAAGTGACTTGCCATAGTCTTTTCCCTCCTAGGCCCCCTTGACCAGCTATATCATGATGCTTCCTGGTAACCCACTGTTTCCCATCTGGTGGCCTATGACAAACATGGCCCTGCAATCGGCCTTACCTCTACTACTAATGGATCTGAGCTCTGTTAATTATACACCTTTGGATGGCATTTCCTTGTGGCCAACGGGGAATTTGCAAGAAAGATGATTAAGACTTGAGGTACAGTCTGTGACCAAAGAATACTGAAATTTATTAACCTAACTAGAGTTCCCACCCCCGACCTTGGCCTCTGGGTTTGAGTCAGCTGGGCCAGTGGACTATCATGACTGCCATAAAGGACAACCTGAAGGAGCAAGTACAGTGACTCTTGTCTGACTGTGTATTTCAGGCAACACCAGAGTCCAAGCCCCTTTGGGAGGAATGAGGTTGTGATAGGACTGTTTTGGGTGTAGGAAATTAGTAACTCCTTGCAGAGTTACTAATTCTGTTCACCTAGAATTCAGTTTTTCTGTTTGGAAAAAGAAGCAATCTCAGTTCTTAGAAAAGAGATGATGTTTAATGGCCTCATGTTCTCTTGCTTCATGTTTCTTGTGAAATGTTTTAGGAAGATGAGTATGATGATCTGATATTTAAGTTTTGCTTCTAAGAGCCCATAGACTAGCCCACCTATGCTCTCAGGTCATTATAGAGCACAAGTCCCTCTAGCTATCCCCCAAATACCACTCTTCACCTTTGAGCTTGTCTCCTACAAAAGCACCCACCCACAGGCTTGTAAGTGGCCACTCCTTCAGGCTCTACTGCCACAGTAACCTTACTATGGCAAGAAACACAACCAAACAAGTAATGACCCAAGCATTTTCAATTCTGGTGACATTGCTGGGAATCCTGGCAGCCTGAACACTAACTCTGGCAGTACCGGATGAAAAGTGGCAACTCATCTCTCCCTAACCTCTAGAGCCAATTTCTACATTAGCAAACTATTAGTACCCTGAGGACACAAAAGAGAAGCTGCACCTAAACATGAAAGAGCATTGGACCAAAAACCAGAAGACTTGGATTCTGAGCCTCCCTGTACTGTGTATCCCTGGACAAGTAAGGAAACTATAAGCAGCATGATTCCCAGACTCAGTATCTTTGTCTGCTAATGATACCTGCCCATCTACCTCACAAAGTATTTTGATAACAAAATAAAATAGTCTACATGAAGATGCTTTAAAATATATACAATCTTATACAAATTGTAAGATTCTGTTATTGAAATTTTTGCAGGACATTATTCATTTACTGACATGAATCTTGCTAAAATGGCAACTTTTTTTTTCACTCCAGTGACTTGAACTAAAACTACGATATTGTTGCAACACCCTTATTTAGTGATTTTCATAACAGCCCTTGTAGGGCTTCCCTGGTGGCACAGTGGTTAAGAATCCGCCTGCCAGTGCAGGGGACATGGGTTCGAGCCCTGGCCCAGGAAGATCCCACATGCCGCAGAGCAACTAAGCCTGTGCGCCACAACTACTGAGCCTGCACTCTGGAGGCCGCGAGCCACAACTACTGAAGCCTGTGCTCCACAACAAGAGAGGCCACTGCAATGGGAGGCCCATGCGCCACAATGAAGAGTAGCCCCCACTCGCTGCAACTAGAGAGAGCCCCCATGCAGCAACAAAGACCCAACCAACGCAGCCAAATTAATTAATTTAAAAAAAAAAAACCCTTATCACCCTGCTGTTAGAAAATGACCACAGACATTTTCCATCATAATCTCCACTTAAATCCACTTAAACCAAGTGGATTTAATTTAAATCCACTTAAATCAAATTTGCATTATTGCTCCAGACACCACTGATCTGATGTCCATGCCCAATGCCATGCAGGAGGCAAAGCAGTTTTCTGATATGTTTAGAATGCTATACACCAAGCTGTGTGCTATGGTGCACCCAAATGGCCAGCTCACTCTTTCACCTTTGTACTTGAGGCAAGGTGACAGTGGCAGCTGTTAGAGGCCACACGATGGTATAGTTATATAAGAGAGCCTCCTGGTGAATTCTTGTGGTGGACTTACATCCTTTGAATAGAGCATAAGAAGAGAACCCTTTTCTCCCCAAACAGTTACCAATCTGAACACACACACACACACACACACACAGTAGCACATACCTCCTTAAGTGTCCCTGGAGTGATGATCAGCCGATAAGTTATATACATTGGGATGCAGATGAAAGATGAGGTTCCTATGCAGTAACCCAGGATGATGCTCCACTGAGGATAATTATACTGAAAAAGTCGTAGCTGTGGTGGGCTCATCAAAAAACTGCAAATGATGAACTAAAACAAATTCCAAGAAACATTAAAAAATCTTCACGATATCCACACAGAGACAGTCCGGATACCACAAACACTGAACACTAAAGCTAAGACACTTTCAGGAAATTGCCTAAGTGTGATATATCCTAGACTGAACTCTGACACAAAGAAGTCACTAATTTCTGTGCCTCAGCTGCCAACAATGAAGCCGTTAGGGACTTATCTTGATTTTCCTCCCTACCCCCCACCTCAGCCCCTACAGTGGGGATGCCAAGGCCTCAGAAGGTTATTTAGGGGGGTTGCAGCGCCCCTTTCAGGGCAAAGGAGAAGAGACTGGCATCCATCAGGAGTGGTTCAGGCCCCGATTTGTGAGACAGTGGAGGAATAAACTGGGAGACTTCTCCACAGCTCCTGCCAGTCCTAGGGTTTCATATTTCTTTCTGCTTTGTTTTCATTTCCTCCTGCGTTTCTCTGTGGTGATTGTTTTTGGTAAGATGGAAGGCACCTGGGTCCAGGAAACATAATAAGGTTCTCAAGACCTGGAGAAGACTCAGGCTCCTAGGTAAGAAGTTCTCCCTCTCCCCACTTTCCTTGCATTAACCCCAGGCTAAGAATAGGGATTTCAACAAGGATGGCTCTGCCGTGAGGCATCTTGACAATAAATGACTGCCTGCCACAGGCCCTTGTAATGAAAGGAATAATGGAAGGAAAAAGTAGCTCAATACATTTTTACGTGAAAATTCAGTGAAGATTCCGACCAAGAAAAATTCCATGGTGTGCTTCCAGCACTCGGTTTATGAGTTTTCTTATTTCAGTTTGGTTTCCAGAGACAGTGTAAATACCAGTCTTTGCCTAGTAACCGCTGTGCTGAAATCGTTATTGCTCTTGATTTAATTTTATCTTATTATTTCATAGTCATAAAGAAGACAGTAATGTAAATTATTTGTGGGCTTAAACATCTATTTATATCTTTTTTTTCTTTCTCTTCAGATAATAAGATGGGAAATTGTTAAACACACATTCATCTTCAGAACAGTGTTATCCTAAGTCCAGGAGGAAGCTTTCAAAACAAGAGCCCAGCCAATCGCAAACCTTTCTCTGGACAGACTCTCCTCAGCCCCAGACCTGGCTACTAAGAAAGGTAATTTTGAAATAGGGAAAGGTGGGGTCTGGTTAGGAGCCATCCCTGCTGTAACTCGTCTCATCTTGATGTCAGGTGTGTGAAACCTGATGCAGTTCAGGGAGGGCTCAAGCTCTCACTGTGGCCACTAAGTATTGCTCCAGACACCCCCTCATACATCCCCACCTACTCTTGCTCATATACGATATTTCTCTTTTTTATAACTTGGCTTCAGTGAAAAAGAATATTTTTAGTAAGCTACTCGTTGCTTACCTAAAGCAGCTTTAAAAAGCCCAAAGCAGAGGATCTGTTAAGTAAACCCAGAAGTGGAAGACAGGTTTGCCTCCTCTTAATTGGGCCCTGGAGCACTTGCCTTTAGAGTAAGTGAGTAGAGTGACATTACAGGAATTATGTCATGTCCCTGAACCCAGATCTGTACCTGGGTTTTGCTGGGCACGGAAACTCATTGGCTGTACACCAAGAGTTCACCCAGTTTGCCAGACAACCACAGAAATGAAAATACTAAAAGCCTGGGGCCAGGACTAGGGTAAGGCATATGAGATATTCACCTTGGGCACAACATTTAAGAGGATATCAGAATTTCAGTAATCAAGAAATAATAATATAATATTTTAGTGCAGTACTTTAAAAAGACAAGCTCTGACAGGGCCAGATTAGGGCAAGGTGAGTGAAGTGAGACATGCAAGTATATGGTTGGATCCTGTGTTTATTTAAAACGTTGGCATTTTGCTCATCAGGGACTTTTTTTTGCATTAATTTTGATTTTTAAAAACTACTGCATAAAAATAGTATTTATCGGGACTTCCCTGGTAGTCCAGTGGTTAAGACTCCATGCTTCCACTGCAGGGAGCAAGGGTTCAATCCCTGGTCGGGGAACTAAGATCCCACAAGCTGTGTGACGCAGCCAAAAAAAAAAAAGTATTTATCTTGACTACTGAGTTTTTTGGCACCCCCGGAAATTTTACGTCCAGGATGAGTGCCTTGCTTGCCTTTCCTGAGTCTCAGCCCTGAACATCATTCCCTCCCTGTGTGGAGAATATGAAAGTAGACAAACAAACAAACATGGCTTCTTCCCTCAGGGAACTAATCCAATATCTCTCCTTCCTTTGAAAAACAAATGAAAAGATTTAAGTAGATTATCAAGAAGCACTGGTAACAATATAATAACCCATTTATGTCAGGACTTCGGCTTCTAGTAATGGCAGACTAGTGATCCAGACCAACCCTCTCACTGAAAACAACTAAAATTTCTGGATTTAAAAATACATTGTTTTAAATTTACCAAAAAGCAACAGCGAGCTGACAAGGTAATAAGGAACTACCAGGCCAAGATCTAGAGGAACACTGGAGCCCACAGCACACACCAGAGCCCCCAGGCCCTGAGAGTATCTGCTGCTTGGGGCAAAGGTTGGCTTTGGTTCTGGAAACCTCCAGGGTCCAGGGGAATGGAAGTCAAGGAGGGATTCTGGGGTAGAGAGAGACACGTGCAGCATTATGGAGGCAAGAATGAGCACGCTGTCCATCTTATAGGTTAACGTCGAGATGTGCGGGTACAGAAAAGCACAAAAATTAAGAACTACCCCGAGAAAGTCAAAATAGAATGCAAAAAGGGTTGTTTTGAAAGAAGGGGAAGGCACAGACGCATACATGTCCTAAGATGAAATGGATGGTCCAGATATCCTAATAAGCTGGAGCTGGACTGAAGGAACAGTCTCTGGCTCTAAAAGATCAAAAAGCTCCCCCCACCCCAAATCAAGTTACAGATAAATGAAAGAACTGAGAGTAATCCCTGCTGATGTGCACGGAGTCACTTTACCCCAGGCTACCTCAGAGTGCACTTGGGATGTTAGCAGGGTGCTTATCCATCTTGGGGCAAACATCTCCTTCAGACGGGTACTAGGAGGGACGTAGGGGCACATGCAGCAAGGATGGAGTCAGCACTGAACACGTCCTGGCAAACAGGCAACCCTTGGAGCTGAGCTCTCTCATTCTACAATGAATGGATTCTACTTTTGACTCAGATCTACACCAGAGAAACCTGGCGGGAGGTGGGGGTGGTCTTTAAGAAAATGAATACAGAATTACTAGGACCCTTGTTAGGTCCTTCATGAGCAGCACAGTAAATACTTCCCCGGCCTTGAACAGTTCTTGTCATGTGACCTTGGACCCTAAGCCTCAATTTCTCTGAAACTGTGAAATGGGGGACTAGAACTCTACTTCATAGAATTGTTGTGAGAGTTGAAACAGCAATGGGTGTTAAGTTTAGCATAAAGTCTGGCCTGGCACTTTACTGCTCAATGAACGTTATGTGTCATTATCACGGAGCAGGGGAGGGATGAAATAATGTGACAGAAACCGGAAGAGTGGTTAACTATGGGGGGGCACAGTGACTGGGAGGGGACACAAGAGGGGCTTGTGAAGTACTGGTCATGTGTTTGTTTCTTGGTATGGTTTTAGCTACAAAATGGTGCTCAATTTATAGAATTTCACTGAGATGTACACTTATGATTTGCACACTTTTCTGTATATATATGGTACACTTCGATAAAGTTTATTTTTTTATGAGTGTTTGAGGGTGAATCTTTCTCCAGGGCAAGAAGGAGAAGGGAAATGACAACTCACCAGGAGAAACAGAGGGCTGATGGCTACCCAGCAGATCCTCCAAAACCATCCAGGGCTGAAGCCAAGCATTTCCTTCACATCACTGCAGAACTGATTGATGCCTAAAATCATCCAAAAGAGAACGAGATTGACTGACTGAGAGAGGAACTAGACTGTCCTCCTATCCCTTGACTCTCAGAGAGAGTAGCAGCTCTGGAGTTTCTCCAAAGGAGGGGCTCGGGGGCACCAATCTGGTCTGAAAGTGAGATGGGGCACTTGTCACAAAAATGCATGTTACAGTAAGCAAAGCTCTTTCTACACAGAGTGGGAGGATTGGTGGACATCTGGGGAGGGACCTAAAAGCCCCCTCTTGGTGCTCACACTCCCCTTCTAGGATTTCAGCATATATCTGATTTTATCGTTACTGTAGAAAAGGAAGTGGAATTTTGTCTAAAAATGGTGAACCCACTTGACAGACTGACTCTGACCATATGCTGGAAACTTTCAAGAGAAAATTTTAACCACACTATTGCTCATTCATATGTCAGATCAAGATCAAGGTTCTTCTCTACAAAGTAACTGGCATGGCAGTGAGGACTCGGGGGAGATGTCGACAAGGGGAGGGAAGGGCGCTCTGCAGTTGCTTCCCTGCAAGTGCCCAGCAGGTCTGTAACATCACACACCTTGCACTTGGTCCTCCGAAGTGCTGAGGAGGTGGGGAGGACTTCTTTCAAAAAAAATAAAAGGTCTCACATGCAACTCAAAATGTGGGCCCCCCCCTTCTTTATACTACGTGTAATGACACACATGCTAAAGCTGTTCTGCTATCATAGAAACTAGGAAAATATTTTCAGAATGAAATCATCATGTCTTGATTTTAAAGATGAAGAAAGGCATCTCTGAACTTGGTTTTCTTCATTTCCATTGCCTGTGCCCTCCTCATCCTCGCCCAGGGGCTCTTGGGATCCCTGCCCATGAACCTGTGTCAGCTCTCTCCGCTCCTGGTGGTTTCACCCTTATCAGATTCCATCCCACGATGCGGGGGGCATAAATTGGAGGCTTTACCAAGACAGATAATCCAAATAGGAACATTCTTGCCTCTTCCCTAGAAGATAAGCTCCTAAACTCTGTCTCAGGGCTCTGGAGGGAGTGCTCGTTTGTGAAATTTAAAGTGGGGCCACTCTATGTAACAGCAGAATATTGTACACTCTGCAAATGCATTCACTGTGCACTAGTTCTTTGTTGTCTGTCCAATTCTTAGAGCCTGTTGGGATCTTAAGCAACCACTGTGGATGAGCTATAGGGAACCACTTCAGCCCTGTCTCCACTGGGTAAACATATAAACTCAGAAGAAAAAAACATCCTCCCAGGAGTGCAGGCAATCTGTTGCACAGAGTGTGGAGGAAGTGATGACCTGTTTTTGAAGAAGGGATGCAGGAGGTGACGTCTTGTACACCGGCCTGCTTTTCCCTGACGACATCAGCCCTTCTGTATTCTGGTGGCTATGTGGGCTGGTGTAGGAAGGATCGTGGCTAGTGGAAGGGAGCATCTTACCATAGAACCAATACACAGCAATTGCTTCTATCAGGGCAACAGTGAGCACTGCGGGTCCCGTGGCAAACTCCTCCAGCAGCTTCACCACATAGGCCCCTCCCTGGAAATGAGACCACAAACCCAGTTAAAGGCCCTCTGAGGCACTGCCTCCTCTTTACGACAGGAGCAAAAAGAACTTCTTAGGATAATTCTGGAAAATTCTCACCTTGGGTCTAACATAAGTGTCCCAGAGCCTACTTCTTGGACTGGCCTTGGCAGATGGGCAAGATTTCACCCCATCAGACACGCCTCTTCCCGCCCTACAGGTCACTCTCGTCTTGCTTCCACTCCCCACTAAGCTTTAAGAGACAAACTCAAAAGCACCTCTGGATCTGTTTTCAACTTTCTTCAATTTACTGAATACCTACTGTGTATTCTACCCCAGAAAATCTACACTACCAGACACACCAGGCCCAGTGGCCATGGTTTTGCCTCTGTCCTAACTCACAAATCCCTTGGGTCCTACTCAGGGCCCCACAACCCTGCTGAAGCTCCAGAGTCATTGGGGTCATGGCTTGAAGATGTTTATCTACAAAATCTGCCTTGAGTCAGAAGGATACACGCCTACAATGCCTATGGGTACTATCTGATGCCTGATTTACAGTTTGACAGTATTTGCCTCAGCTACCCCAAAAAAAAAAAAAAAAATCACTGGAGAAGGTCTAACTTCTTTACCATTACAAATTCTCTGGAGGAGATGAAGTGACATTACAAACGAGATGCCAGCCTCCAGATATTCAGCGTATCAGGACATCAGGGCACTATTCCTATGAAAGCAGCCCTAAGGACTGGAAATAGACTGAAAAGGCACATCTTAGTTTTCCTCCAGATAGTCTGTCAAGCCTTAAATCTAGTTGGATTTGCTGTAAAATGCTGAGCCTCCAGATACCACGCCCAGATTCTTCAGACAGATGCCACTAGAAGCAACTTTTCTTCTCCTTGATGACTAACTTTTTAACAGCAGTGACAACTTCTCTCCCTTTGGCCCCAAAGCCAGGGCACCATGTGGGCTGGAAAGGAACAGCCTCTTGTAACATTGTGTTGCCCTAGGGGAGGCTGACTCTAAGTTTAGGGTTGTGGTACTCACAAAAGTCAGGGTGATCAGGGATCCAAGGAAGCAGGTAATGACCACGCTGAGCACAAACCACTCCCGGCGCTTGGACCAGATATGTGGAAACTCATCCAGCACGGCTGTGATCACCCCCTCCAAGCCTGCAAACTGAGAGGGGCACACAAATGGTCACTGTGTAGACTTTGGGACAAATCTGCTACCTCTAGGACAGTGAACAGAAGGGAGGGGTTAGACTGCCAAGTGACCTGTCAAGCTGATCATGACCAGTTCCCCCTACTCACCGGCCCTCACTGGAAACATATCTCCATTTTACCCCGTCATTTAGAACCCATTCCTAAGGGCATCAAGGAAAGAAAGTATAGCACATGGAGAGGACTTCTTTACATGAGGTCTCTCGGGGAGACTTTGGTTGCACCAGAAATGCCAACTGAAAGCTGAGATTCATTCCACACTAATGATATGAATGCTGGGCTGCAGGGCACTGAGACATAAGTGTGACCTTGCCCTGGCCTTCAGGTGCTGCCAGTCTGGTCAAGGGACAGTGCACAGTCAGTGCACAACAGTTCACATATGCTGAGCTCTTGGCCTGTGCCTGGCACTTTACCCTCATTATCCCATTAATGCCTCTAATGTACTAGAGGGCAGTAAGCACCCAAGTGAACAGGGGCTGAGGGAGCACCAAGAGGGAGCAGCCAACATGGCCTGGGGTGGCCAGGATGGGAAGGAATGGATACAGCTTCCTTCCCCTCCTCCTCCCCCCCTTCTCCCTCCTCCCGAGAGCCGGATTTCCCTCCCCATTCACTTACTGTGCTGTCCAAGCCCAGTGTGATTAACATCAGGAAGAAGATGATGGCAAAGAACGTGGATGCCGGCATGTTGGCTATGGCTTCCGCATATGTGATGAAGAGCAGGCTGGGGCCTGAGACAGAGCGGGAAAGAGGAGGAGGTGGTCGCTGAGACCTGCCCTACGAAGATGTCTCAGGAGAAGCTTGGCCACACCAACAATTACAAATCCCGTCACAAAACCCGACATGTGAATCAGGGTTGGACATGTACCAACTGCTTCCTCACACCCCACACTATCCTATCTGGACATCCTGGGAGGCAGGAAGGGAACAGTATCCACCTTGAAGAGTATACGCCCTCAACCAACACGGAGAAACGAAACAAACCTGAGACCTCAAGACCAGCAAAGCTGAGCACGAATTAGAGTGTCCGCTATATAATAATTCAGTGCTTTGTTTTTTCACCATGAGGATTGATATATCTCTGAAGTCTCACAGCGTTTAGCTCTCTCTTTAGCTCCGAAACAGTAGGAAATGTTATATTGATTTCAGAAGAATCATAGCGGCCTCAGAATAAAGACCTCCAGCTATTTTGAAGTCCTTTTTGATAGTATGAGGGACATGTCTTCAACCTCTCATGGACTAGATAGGCCGCCCTTAGTTTGGGGCATGGAGTTCATCAGAGCACCGTGTCAGGCTAAAGACAGATGTATGTTTGCAAGAAAGCCCTGGGACTCCATCCACAAGATCCCATAACCTCTTCTTCAATGTCTGTCACTCTTTTTCCATGAAACCTTATAGTACAGTAGAGTGCTACATCATCTACATTTAATTTTTCTGCAAAGGATTAGTAATCATTTGCTTACTAGACTTGGACCCATCACAGGACCCAAACACACTTTTTTTATTCTGTTTTGTTTTTTTAATAGGAATTGCTATCTATCTATTTATTTATTTAGGCTGTGTTGGGTCTTCATTGCTGCACGCGGGCTTTCTCTAGTTGTGACCAGCGGGGGCTACTCTTCATTGCGGTGCACAGGCTTCTCATTGCGGTGGCTTCTCTTGCTGCGGAGCACGGGCTCTAGGCCAGTGGGCTTCAGTACTTGTGGCTCGCAGGCTCTAGAGCACAGGCTCAGTAGCTGCGGCACACGGGCTTAGTTGCTCCACGGCATGTGGAATCTTCCTGGACTAGGGCTTGAACCTGTGTCCTCTGCGTTGGCAGGCGGATCCTTAACCACTGAGCCACTAGGGAAGCCCCACACTGTTTTTTAGTTTGTTTGTTTTATTTGGCTGCCACTGGGTTTTAGTTGAGGCACAAGGGATCTTCGTTGTGGCATGGGGGATCTTTTAGTTGCAGCATGCATACGGGATCTAGTTCCCTGACCAGGGATTGAACCTGGGTCCCGGTCCCCTGCATTGGGAGCACGGAGTCTTAACCACTGGACCACCAGGGAAGTCCCCCAAACCCACTAGTTTTAAAAGCCATCATCCAAGTCATATTTCCAAGCCCACAGTGTATTCAAGGCCCCAGTACTGGGTGCCAAGGGAGCTGCCCCATTACCACCATGGAAAGGGTTGAAATTTCCAAGGCAGTAAGTTTCTCTAAAACCTTTGAGAATTTTAAGAGGAACATTTATAATAATGCAAAAGTTAGATACTTGTAAAGATCCAAAGAGCAGCAAAGCAATTCAGTGGAGCCAGGAACCCAAACAAACCCGAGGTCCTACCTGCATCTTTGGCCACCTCAGACACATCTTCGTTCCTCATCTCAGCCATATACCCCAGCACTGTGAAGATGACAAATCCTGAAACGAAGCTCGTCATGCAATTCACCACACTGGTCACCAAGGCGTCTCTGGAGCAGAAAACCCAAGGGGCCTGAGACATTTCCAAGTCAGGAATCTAAGGAGCCTCTGTCTCCAGCTGTGACAGGGGTGAGTGGGCTGAGTTCACAGGAACTTCAAGCCTGTCCGGGTGTCTCCTCCCCTCCTGCCGGGGCCCAGCCTCTCAGATGGGTTGCATTACCTTGAAGCACAAGCTGCTGTTACCACCACGCCTGGCATGGGGAGAACGGCAGTCAGGGGTGGTTTTAAGAGATGATTCTGTTGTAAACCAGCACAGCACAGACCTGGATTTCAAACAAGGCTTGCTCTGAAGCAGGGCCTGAGTTGCAGCAGGGGCCCGGAGGAGGCCTTGGCCTTACATTTGTGAAGACCTCAGATTTAGACTTTTGACATTATGTGTAAATGAGGTTATAAGAGTGACACAAAGATATCCTGACACTTTTAAAAGAGGACTTCATCCTATGACTTTAGGCTGGTGTCCCAATGCAAGGCCACATTGCTTAGGGTGCCTGTAAATTCCTTTTTTAAAAACTAATTAATTCTATAATTATCTTAACGAATAACACGATCAGACTGCTGGACATTGCCATCTGTGATAGAATATTAAAACAAAGTTAACTCTAAAGATGGAGTGATATTTAAATCATAATTGGCGTCATGCTCCCTGTTTTGTCACATTTCCGAAATGAGATTTTGACATAAAAATTACGGCATTCTATGTTGGTCAAAATAGCTCAATAATTATTCTTTTTGTGTACATATACATAAATAAATTATCATAATTTTGTTGTTAAATACATTAACAGGTCAAATCTAAACATTGAATGTATGTTGTGATTTTTGTAAACCTGCTTTGGAATTTCTTCATTTTTCCTGACATATAGAGAATCTCACAAAACAGAAGTGGCCTGGAGCCTCTCTCAACCCCTGAGTGGCCTGGGTGAGGCTATGGTCTGGGTGAGTGGCCAGGCACCTGTGGCACCCCTGAGGGTCAGAGTGTCAACGTGGCCTAAGCCTGGCCAGGTTTGAGGCCATCGGTTTGATTGCTTTCCTCCAGACCAGCTGACTTACACTCACTCCACTTTCAAGCTTTGCTTGGGGGGCCCCAGATACTCACTGGTAACAGTTGTTGTTGAATTTGTTGTAGCTTGCAAAAGCCAGCAGGACCCCAAAGCCAGGACCGAGAGAGAAGAAGATCTGGGCAGCCGCATCCACCCACACCTGCAACATAGCAGAGGTAAGGGCCAGGGCCGAGACCCAGGCCATCGCTGAGCACCAGCGGGGCCGGCGCCCTCACGCCTCCATGTGGCTACATGCAGAGGCAAAAAACAGGCTTCTCAGGGCTCCTTCCAGGGCTGGCCACATACCAAGTGCAAACAAATGTGAGTTCTCTTCCTATCACTTAGACATAAACCAACGCAGTGGCCTCAACTGTACTTTTCATGCTTGTATTTCTGGTTTAAAGCATCACTGCAGACTTGCCACTGAACCCAAATTTCAGTTGTTCCTACTGTCCTATTCGGAGGACTAGCTTCAGTTGGTAAAAAGATAGGTGCACACTGCTTTCCTCATTATCTTACCCCTGTCTCCAGGAGTTTCTGCCAGTTGGGTTTCAAATAGAAGAGAACTCCCCTCCAGGCTCCGGGGAGGGTGGCCCCCCTCACCAGCAGGATCGAAAGGATGATGTAAGGGAAGGTGGCTGTTACCCAAACCACCTGTAAGGAAGGAAACATAGGTTATCACCACATGAATGCTGGTGTCTTATTCTTGAAAACCTCTAAGAAAGAAGATCTACCTCTTTTTTTTCTGTAATTTTAGGAGGCAGGGTGGCAGAAAGATCACAGCCTTTAAAATCATACAGGGATCTGATTCCCTGCTTGCTGGTACTAATTACCTCTAAACCCATTCCCCATCTGTAAGATGGGGGAAATACCTAGCAGGAAGCAGAAGTAGCCAGTGTATACAAAACACTGTACATGGTCCATGATGGGTTTTCAGTAAATTATTGCCACTATTATTAGTTAGGACACTACCAGCGTGTTAAAGGAATTTTAAAAAAATCATATAATGGTTCTTGGGATTGACCCATTTCTAGAATTTTCTAACCGATTTGGTGACGAGAGACTGAAAATCATGGAATGTGTTTGGTGTAAAGGAAAACAGTCCCCCTGTCTCTGGCTATCCAGGCCACTGAATTCTGAGTTAGATCCTCCAGGGCCCCTTGGTAGGCCTGGATCAGCAGCCAGAGTCCTCCTCACCTTGCCAGATGTTTTGACACCTTTCCAGATGCTAAAGTAGATAATAGTGAAGATCAGCATGATGCAGAGGGCAAGCTGCCAGCTGATGCCCCCCAGGTCCTGGAGCCCCTTTGACCGGTGGATCTGCAGGACGTGGCGCCTGAGTGAATGAGAAAGAAGGACCAGTGATGTGGTCTGAACAGTTACCTGAGCATACTGCGTGTGATACCTCTGGGAGGACCAAGTGGTCAGCAAGCCTCGGGAAGAGCTGGGAGGGGCTCTGCCCATCCTGAAGGAGAGAACAGGGCAGTCAAGCCGACCAACCCTGGGAAGAGCGCTCGGCCCAAAAGCAGACTTCCAGGTCTCCTTCCTAAGCTGGGACCCAACGAATGACTAACATGACTGGCTTCTGGGTGCATGTGGATTTGTATGTGTGGGCAGTGGGTCCCTTCCCCACCCCAAAACAGCTCCCTTTGGGCTGCTATTGCCTGAAATTCCAGCATTAAAGAAAACTACCTACTCCAGGCATCTTCTTCCAAAGGGTAGATCCCACGTATTAAGTGAATACATGAAACCAGAAACTCTGTGTAGTTTCACACTATTGAAGTAGTGGGAGGCTTTGCTTCCATGACAGCTGGCTGCAAGGAGGGCCCAGGAAGAAGGGCAGTTTTGATGCAGGGGAATAGTTTTGGAATGTGAAGGTAGGGACCGGCCTGGGCACAACAGAAGAGAGGGGGACGGCACAGAGACCCGACTGTGGACCATTCAAGGTAGTCTCCCAACTCCCTCAGTCACATTTACTCCCCCTCCCCGATAGCTTCATCTCTCAGAAATCCATCAGCCAAGAGGTGAAGAGCCCCTGGCTCCCACCTCCCTCCTAAGAAGCCAAAGCCCAGGGGTGTGGCCTGCCCCTAACAGGCCACCCCCTCACTTACATGCACTTACGTATAAAATTCTTCTGCAGGGGATGTTGAGTGGAGTGTCCAGGTGATGTTGTCCTCGGAGAAGTAGTTGGTGCAGTTGCCAGTGTTCCAGGGGTTCTTACAGCTGGTCCAGGGCAGCTGGGCCGCAAAAGAGGAGATGAGGTAGTAGAGCGCCCAGGCCATGATGGTGTTGTAGTAGGAGGCGATGTAAAAGGCAATGACGCAGATGGCGTAACCGATCCCTGGGAGAGAGAGGGCGAGGGAGGCCAAGTTTCAAGGGCAGCCCAGCAGTTAAGCAGGGCGTCGGAGGCACTGCAGCCCGAGTGAGGGGTAAAGGTGGGGCTGCCATTCATCCGTCCTCCAGAGACTCCAGGAGACAGTGGAAAAGTGGCAATATGGTAGATTCCTTATTTGTATTTGCAAGGTTACACGTTTTAGAAAATGTGTACATGTGCTATTAATGCTTTTTCTATTTATTTTACTTTTAATTGCCATTTATTCTATTTTGCTTTTAACAATCTCATACTGCTTGAGCAGTCAAAACCTTAATTACTCAAGTTATCTCCCAGGGATACTTAAGGCCTAACTGATTCCAGAAGAAGGTCCCCAGCTTGACCCATTGATAGAAATCATCACTTCCTGGGAGGACCCACTCACCCACCCAAGCCTTTCCGTTACCTTTGAAAATCGGGCAGATTTTCCTCCATATCGAAATGCATCCATTTCGGTGGTACTGGCCCAGCGCGAGCTCCATGTAGAAGAGCGGGATCCCCCCGAAAACGGCCATGATAGTGTACGGGAGGAGGAACGCCCCTGAGGCAGATGAAAGACAGTTTCACTCCCTGCCCACATCTGACCCAGGACAGCCCA
Source organism: Mesoplodon bidens (assembly GCF_964165515.1). Taxonomy (NCBI): domain Eukaryota; kingdom Metazoa; phylum Chordata; class Mammalia; order Artiodactyla; family Ziphiidae; genus Mesoplodon; species Mesoplodon bidens. The sequence goes on from NC_138179.1 coordinate 15,934,774, forward strand.
ACTGATCTGGACACACAGAGCCATCTGATGCTCCAGAGTCATGAAGCCACCCTGTCCTGAGTGACCTCACATGGTGCTCCCCTGGTCTTAATCGTTTGCCAGAAGTAGTAGTAGACAGAGCTCCACAGTGAAGTGAGGTTTGGGAGGAGGCGGAGAGTATGTGGAAAGGAAACTGGGTCTGGGAGTCAACAGAAGAGGCCCTAGGACCAGTTCCACTTCTAACTGCCTGGAGGACCCTTCTCTCTGGGCCTCTTTTTCTTCCACTAGAAACATGGGGTTGAGGAGAACTGAGGTTCCCAAACCCAGCCACTCATCATAATCACTGGTAAGCTTAAAAACACACAACCCACCGTGACCTCCTGAAGCAGAAGCTTCAGGTGTGAATAAAAAAGATTTTTTTTAAGCTCTCCAGGTGATTCTGATGCAATCAGTACATGGACCAGCATTTGGGACCCTTGGAACAGGTCTCCTGTGACAACCTGTACAACAGCTGCAATTGTCTGTTGACTACTGCAAGTCACTGAATTAGTATCTTTGTTCATCTGTATCCCTGGCTCCAGACACTTGACTACTGATGTTTGGTTATATTTCCATAATTCCATGGAGCCAGAATGCTCCCTCCTGAGCCAGATTTGTAGGTGTGGCTGAAATTTGCAGGTAGTTTGCTACAGAATGAGAAAGTGCAGAACTGCTGCACCATTGGAGATGCTGGTGTCTCCTGGCTCTTGTGGCTGAGGCAGAATTTGGGTACACCATGCTGGGGATTGCTCACCTGCTGCCTGAGTTTCAGCCCAAAGGGTGAGCCGGCTGTGATTTTTCCTTGATAACGTTCCCTCCCATAAAGTGTTCTGAACCTAGAAATCTGAAATCTGTGCAACTCAGAAAGGTTTCGTCTAACTTACAATCACACTGGGTAAATCTGGCTTGAGAATAATAACCATGCTGTGTTCTCATAATGACTTTTGTCCAAAGGGTTTGCTTGACTGGCTTTACAGTAGGGGAAACATCACCGGTGACCCAACCCCTTATATAATGCTCAGGCTACAGGTGGGTCCTCCCAAGCTGGAGATAAGATGATTCCAACTTCTGCCCCTCCCAGGCCAGGAGCGCTGGGCTTCCCGGCACTCCCTCCACCCCCCCACCCTCTCGGAATAGCCTTTGCAGCTGAATGGACCCAGGTGCTTAAAAGATGCAGCAAATCCAGGCAACTCTGTGTCAGGTCACGGAGGAAATGAGGGGGACACAAACGCATTATCCCTCAAACCTCATTTTAGTTGCCCTCCTAAATCTGTTGCCAGAGCTCCTGTCAAAATAAATGACTGGGACTCCCCTGATGGCGCAGTGGTTAAGGCTCCACGTTCCCAATGCAGGGGGTGTGGGTTCGATCCCTGGTCAGGGAACTAGATCCCACATGCATGCCGCAACTAAGGAGCCCATGAGCTGCAACTAAGGAGCCCACAGGCCGCAACTAAGATCTGGCGCACCCAAATAAATTTTATAAATAAATAAATAAACAAACTGATTTGACTCTCACTTCTGGTCCTTTTCCTGTTCTGATAGCAAGTCCATTGTCAGGACAGAGGCCCCGTTCCCAGCTGCTCTGCTCTCTGGGGCTCCCATATCTGTGCCTACAATCAGCTACTATGTTTGATAATCTGCAAATAAACTGCTCTGTAGGTGTTAGATATAGTAGGAGGAACAAGAGATCGTCTCTGGCCTTAAGAATCTAATGCTCTTGTAGGAGCTATAAGGCATATCCATACACGGTTTGGTGCTGGCGTTAACGTGGCTGGGTTCAGCTACAGATCATGCCCAGATTGTAACTTAAGGCTGTGGACTGGAGCTGACGCCCTCTCTGCCCTCACACAGGTCCAAAGGCCCAGCAGGGTCTGGGAACGTGGAGCCACTTCCCAATTTTTCCTTTCACAGATCTAAGCTCTCTGGACTCTTCTGAGCAGAACCAGCCAGCAGGAGCGACAGAGCTCAGCACAGTGCTGATGCTCATTCTCCCACGTCTCACTTGGAGGAGAGCAGGGCTTGTATAATGCAGGGATGAGAAGGGGGCTCTTCCACAGATGAAGCATTAATGATGCTGAAAATCTGGTGAGGTCAGGTTCAGGAGAGCTTTCATTCAACTTCATGACCCAGAGAGCCACAGACATGCTGACTTAAAGTTTTGGCTTACTGGAGATTTGTCTTTTAGACTAGCTTGAAAGTCTAAGCAACCATGTTCCCAGATGCATTATCAGTTAAACAAGACAGAAAAGACATGATTTATCCTCTGGCCTCCCAAGAGGATCTACAGACCACCCCTGGGTCACAGCCTCTGCTTGCGGCCCATGATACTGACCCCCCTCCATTCTGGTAACAGATGTAGGGAAAGCGCCAGACGTTGCCCAGGTCCACAGCATAGCCAATGACGGAGAGGAGGAAATCCATCTTCTTGCCCCAGGTCTCCCGTTCCCCTGGATGAACCTCAGCCACTAGGGCGGTGGTGGCAGCCGGGATGGAATGCTGAGTGTCTTCTCCTGCACTGGGGCTTGGAACTGCAGAGTACCCATTCGAGATTTGGCCAGACTCCACCTTATCCCCAGGGGCAGGGACACCCTTCTGTAGAACACTGTTTCCTTGACAATCTTCTCCATCCTTATATGCTGATAGCTC